>NC_134353.1:424379224-424683395 GCF_048569485.1 Anomaloglossus baeobatrachus
GATAAACCTCTTATGTTTTCTGTCTTTAATACTCAATCTATATTTCTCTATCGTTGTCTGGAGAGTAGTCTCTCTGTTAGTGAATTCAGGGTCTGTTTTATGCTTCAAGGCCTCCTCAATAAGTTTTTGCAGAGCGCTAGAAGTTCTTTCAAGGGTAATTTTCTCTTCCTCCAACAAAATGCCCATGAACCGCAGTGATGACGAAACTGACTCTTCCTCCCACTTAGCCAAAAGCGCTGTAGATCTGGACCTGTTTGCCGGTACAATAGTAATCCGTAAACCTCTAGGGACAATCCTCTGTTTTATGTAATTATCCAATGATTGGACCTCCCACCAAGATTTTATGTTCTCTTTATATGCTGTAGTTAAATCAGCAAAGGTATTTCTAAGGGAGGGACTCGTCGCCGAACTATTATTTGTAGATAGTTCAGAGAATGCTTCTCTAGCATCATCTAACCAAGCATTAGCATTCATAGACCCAGCAAGGAAACCAGCCATAATCTCATTAGTATCAGGAAAAAACCGTCATGAATAATAATTTAAGGGATAAATAACCTGTAAACCGTAGAAAAACCCTTATTAAAAAATCACTTTTAATTAATTTAGCTTAAAATAGATATCCCAACTTGAAAAACATACAAACACATATATGTACACATATAAACACATGAAAAAAAGTGCTGCAGTGCAGAATGGGAGTGGTCAATACCCTACCACTTTTCCCTGCCTAGCCTGCGGAGGTCGGCACCCTAGATCACGTAATGGCGCCCCCGCTCGGACGTCGGCTCACCCTCCTCTCCCTCCACTAATTTATACGTGCAGCTAGTCTGGGAGTATAGGAGTGCTCAAAACAGGGGGGTTTTTTTTCTGCACTGTCAAAAAAATGATACCACACAATGCAAAATATTGATTAAAGGATAAAAACCTATTTTCAATTGTCATATATGTGAGTATGACTCTGCAGGGAAGGGGTGTGGTGTCAAACAACAGGCTCTATCACATAAGAACAGGGTGCCATGGATTTTAAAAACAATTTCAAGGATTTATGCACAAATGTTTGGCTTTAAGATGTAAACATTTCACTCAATAGCAGCATAAGGGTGAACATGTATTAAAGTGCTGTGCATATAATAACCAGAAAGCAGGAGGGGGCTTCCCTCAGGCCCAACAGCAACCTGCTTCCACCAGTGTCAGATTGTATTACACTGGTAACAACCAATGGCTCCCCAAATACATTATACAAAAAGGCAACCACGTAATAATAGCCGCATAAAAATTCTTATTACATGGATCAAATACTCCACTAACACCCAATCACTGTAGGTAAACGTAACAATGATATAGTCAAGTACTTAGCTTATTCAGACTTGGACCAATCGCCAGACAGCCATGTACTTTAGGTATAATCACCGAACGCCTATATGTATACAGGCTTGGTACAGGAACCGCTTATTCTGCTCGACGCGTTTCCCCCTGGCATCAAGTCCCGCCAGGGTTCCTCAGGAGCTCCCACAGTGGGGTATGTGCAGCTAGCCACAATCTGCCGTCCTGCCTCGGTTCTTAATCCCCGCCTCTACATGTGGGGAAGGAACGTTCTTTAAAAATGGCGCTATACCTACGTCACCGGAAGCGCCGTCTGCCGGAGCGGAAATGACGTACAGGTGGGGAATCCCCCAGCGGTCAGACGCCGTGCCTGCCTTCGCCCACGTCACCGGAAGTGACGTCCGCCGGAGCGGAAGTAGCACACAGGTGGAACGCATCATGCGCTCCACCGCGGCCCACCGCCGCACCAGCCAGGACGTCCTCCAATGTGACGTAAGCCGGCCGTCACCTGACCGTGGAACGCTATATGCGCTCCACTGCTCCATGGCCCTTCTGTTGCCCAGAGGAGGGATTAATATCCGGGTGGACCACACTGTGTGTGCCGCCGCAAATCGTCCCCAGTCGCAACATAGACGTTCATTGATGTAACGTCAGCTATGGGTCATATGTTAGTTAAACACTTAATGCGCTCCACAGCACCATTCCGCAACACTTCCATTAAGTCTGGATGGCCCAGACCACCAAAGATCAGGCTATAGAAGCTTCTCATAGAACGCCCCATAAGTACAATCCTATAGTTACACTTCAATAGGGATATTCAAGAGATACTGTATATATGGACGAATGCATCCATATACATATATACTGCATGATCTTGCAATCCAAGATCACAAAAAAACCCCGTAGTCAAGCTGACATATACAGGTTGGCTGATTTAACACTGTCTACCATGTATCCAGGAGAGAATTTATATCCCCATTAAATAGAATGCCTTTTTAGATCAAATGAAGCTGGAGAAAGTTAATTGTTCATTCAGGCCTCCCGGATTGGTAGATTCCAACCAGAAGATCCAGCGTGTCTCCCTCTGAAGCAATTTTTTATCCCAGTCCCCCAGGCGAATCGATGGGGGAATCACTTCAATGGTCCTAAAGGAGAAAGACCCCAAGTCGCCGTTGTGATATGCATTCACATGTCGGGCCAAGGGTGTGTCACGCTTATTTCTCACATCACCCAGATGTTCTCCTATCCGCACTTTCAGTTGTCTTCTAGTCTTTCCTACATAGTCCTTCGGACAAGTACATGTACAGAGGTAAATTACTCCCTCTGTTTTGCAATTGCAAAATTCCGATTTTTATAGACACGTCCAGTTACTGCACTACAGAACTCCTTCGACCAGCATTTGAAGGTAATGGCCATACTGAGGAGACATTGGGGCATTTTAAAAAGTGACCCTGATATTGGTGGGAGCATATCTGCATACCCCTCAGTAACTTTTAAGAGAGGGAAGACAATAAAAGATGAGGTTGTTCATAGCTTTTATGCCCCCCCAAGAAGAAGTGGTACCTGGTTAGACAGAAGAGATGTTGGCACCTTCAAATGCGGCTCATGTATGTATTGCAAACACATTACACCCTCGAAGGAGTTCTGTAGTGCAGTAACTGGACGTGTCTATAAAAATCGGAATTTTGCAATTGCAAAACAGAGGGAGTAATTTACCTCTGTACATGTACTTGTCCGAAGGACTATGTAGGAAAGACTAGAAGACAACTGAAAGTGCGGATAGGAGAACATCTGGGTGATGTGAGAAATAAGCGTGACACACCCTTGGCCCGACATGTGAATGCATATCACAACGGCGACTTGGGGTCTTTCTCCTTTAGGACCATTGAAGTGATTCCCCCATCGATTCGCCTGGGGGACTGGGATAAAAAATTGCTTCAGAGGGAGACACGCTGGATCTTCTGGTTGGAATCTACCAATCCGGGAGGCCTGAATGAACAATTAACTTTCTCCAGCTTCATTTGATCTAAAAAGGCATTCTATTTAATGGGGATATAAATTCTCTCCTGGATACATGGTAGACAGTGTTAAATCAGCCAACCTGTATATGTCAGCTTGACTACGGGGTTTTTTTGTGATCTTGGATTGCAAGATCATGCAGTATATATGTATATGGATGCATTCGTCCATATATACAGTATCTCTTGAATATCCCTATTGAACTGTAACTATAGGATTGTACTTATGGGGCGTTCTATGAGAAGCTTCTATAGCCTGATCTTTGGTGGTCTGGGCCATCCAGACTTAATGGAAGTGTTTTGCGGAATGGTGCTGTGGAGCGCATTAAGTGTTTAACTAACATATGACCCATAGCTGAGGTTACATCAATGAACGTCTATGTTGCGACTGGGGACGATTTGCGGCGGCACACACAGTGTGGTCCACCCGGATATTAATCCCTCCTCTGGGCAACAGAAGGGCCATGGAGCAGTGGAGCGCATATAGCGTTTCACGGTCAGGTGACGGCCGGCTTACGTCACATTGGAGGACGTCCTGGCTGGTGCGGCGGTGGGCCGCGGTGGAGCGCATGATGCGTTCCACCTGTGTGCTACTTCCGCTCCGGCGGACGTCACTTCCGGTGACGTGGGCGAAGGCAGGCACGGCGTCTGACCGCTGGGGGATTCCCCACCTGTACGTCATTTCCGCTCCGGCAGACGGCGCTTCCGGTGACGTAGGTATAGCGCCATTTTTAAAGAACGTTCCTTCCCCACATGTAGAGGCGGGGATTAAGAACCGAGGCAGGACGGCAGATTGTGGCTAGCTGCACATACCCCACTGTGGGAGCTCCTGAGGAACCCTGGCGGGACTTGATGCCAGGGGGAAACGCGTCGAGCAGAATAAGCGGTTCCTGTACCAAGCCTGTATACATATAGGCGTTCGGTGATTATACCTAAAGTACATGGCTGTCTGGCGATTGGTCCAAGTCTGAATAAGCTAAGTACTTGACTATATCATTGTTACGTTTACCTACAGTGATTGGGTGTTAGTGGAGTATTTGATCCATGTAATAAGAATTTTTATGCGGCTATTATTACGTGGTTGCCTTTTTGTATAATGTATTTGGGGAGCCATTGGTTGTTACCAGTGTAATACAATCTGACACTGGTGGAAGCAGGTTGCTGTTGGGCCTGAGGGAAGCCCCCTCCTGCTTTCTGGTTATTATATGCACAGCACTTTAATACATGTTCACCCTTATGCTGCTATTGAGTGAAATGTTTACATCTTAAAGCCAAACATTTGTGCATAAATCCTTGAAATTGTTTTTAAAATCCATGGCACCCTGTTCTTATGTGATAGAGCCTGTTGTTTGACACCACACCCCTTCCCTGCAGAGTCATACTCACATATATGACAATTGAAAATAGGTTTTTATCCTTTAATCAATATTTTGCATTGTGTGGTATCATTTTTTTGACAGTGCAGAAAAAAAACCCCCCTGTTTTGAGCACTCCTATACTCCCAGACTAGCTGCACGTATAAATTAGTGGAGGGAGAGGAGGGTGAGCCGACGTCCGAGCGGGGGCGCCATTACGTGATCTAGGGTGCCGACCTCCGCAGGCTAGGCAGGGAAAAGTGGTAGGGTATTGACCACTCCCATTCTGCACTGCAGCACTTTTTTTCATGTGTTTATATGTGTACATATATGTGTTTGTATGTTTTTCAAGTTGGGATATCTATTTTAAGCTAAATTAATTAAAAGTGATTTTTTAATAAGGGTTTTTCTACGGTTTACAGGTTATTTATCCCTTAAATTATTATTCATGACGGTTTTTTCCTGATACTAATGAGATTATGGCTGGTTTCCTTGCTGGGTCTATGAATGCTAATGCTTGGTTAGATGATGCTAGAGAAGCATTCTCTGAACTATCTACAAATAATAGTTCGGCGACGAGTCCCTCCCTTAGAAATACCTTTGCTGATTTAACTACAGCATATAAAGAGAACATAAAATCTTGGTGGGAGGTCCAATCATTGGATAATTACATAAAACAGAGGATTGTCCCTAGAGGTTTACGGATTACTATTGTACCGGCAAACAGGTCCAGATCTACAGCGCTTTTGGCTAAGTGGGAGGAAGAGTCAGTTTCGTCATCACTGCGGTTCATGGGCATTTTGTTGGAGGAAGAGAAAATTACCCTTGAAAGAACTTCTAGCGCTCTGCAAAAACTTATTGAGGAGGCCTTGAAGCATAAAACAGACCCTGAATTCACTAACAGAGAGACTACTCTCCAGACAACGATAGAGAAATATAGATTGAGTATTAAAGACAGAAAACATAAGAGGTTTATCAGAGATTTATTTGAATTCAGGGATAAACAGGCTTATGCTTTTTTGACAAAAGAGCCACAACCGAGTGAGGTTTCCTCAACTGATCCAGAATCATCTGATACTGAGTCCAGACGGGTTAGGAATAAAGGCTTTACAAAAAGGAGATGGAGGGGAAATTCAAACAGAGGGGGAAGACATTTTGTACCCAGAGATGCCCCCTCTGGACCATCAGCGTCTTCCTCACTCTCTGTTTTTCCCTCAACTACGACATCCTCTTTTTTAGAAATGAGAGATCTGGGGCCGTACGACCTCAGACAGAGAGCTCCCCCGCAGAACAGAAAAGTAAACTAGATCCTAAAGATCTAAGGATCATTAATCTTTCAACATATACACCAACTGATACTGAACTTTCGGTTTTGTATGCAGGTTTATCTTTCGTGCCCACAGTTAAATTTGATGCCTTTACGTGGGTGAAAGACATCAATTTATTTATAAGGAAACTCAAATGGAAAAAGTTTTTCGCCAACCACGATCGAATAAAGTGCACACAGCTAGGAATGCCCATAGATTTGATGTCTGATTTCAATGTATTGATGAGTTTGGAGGAGGAGAGTAATAGACCTGAGGGAGAGGGACCCTTTTCAGGTCTGAAACTCAAGAGTAAAAGGATGCCTCCCGCAAGTGAGTTTAACAGCACTGATATCTTTTGTAAATTGGTCTGTGATGAGATTAAAAAGATTAACCCAAGGTCGACACCAACTAGACCGAATTTGACGAGTGAACAGAGAATGGCCGTCCAAAGTTTGGGGAGTAATTCAGAAATAGTAATAAAGCCCTCCGATAAGGGGGGCAATGTTGTTATAATGAATCAGAAGGAGTATTTAATGATGTGCCAGGTTATTCTATCAGACCGCTCAACATATGAAATTTTGAAATCAGACCCAACTTTAGGGTATTTAAAAGATCTAAAGAGCATTTTGTGTGAGGCGAAAATCATGAGATTGATATCCTCAGAGGAGTTTGATTTTTTGTTACCCAAAACACCAATGGTGGCGACCTTTTACGCTCTCCCAAAAATTCATAAGGGAGTATCTCCAGTAAAGGGTCGCCCCATTGTGTCTGGGATAGAGGCACTCTCCCAGAATTGTAGTGTATACGTGGATGAAATCCTCCGCCCATTTGTAACATCCTTGCCTTCGTACCTTAGAGACACGATGGACCTGCTGAACAAAATTGAGGGATTGGTGGTGGATTCTGAATCGTTACTTATGTCCATTGACGTAGAATCCCTGTATAGTTGTATCCCCCACAATATTGGTCTAGAAGCGGTGAGGCACTTTCTCAACTCTAGAGGAGTATATATGTCCCAACATAATGATTTCATCTTACAATTGATAAAATTCATCTTGACGCACAATTATTTTATTTTTAATGCCAAGTATTACCACCAGCTCAGGGGCACTGCAATGGGGAGCCCCTGTGCTCCCACATATGCAAACTTGCTCCTGGGCTGGTGGGAGGATACTGTTGTGTTTCTGGATGATGATATGTGGGGTCCCCAGATTCAGTTCTGGGGACGCTACATAGATGATATTCTGGTGGTGTGGCGGGGTTCAGCAGAGTCTTTTATTGATTTCGTGAACCAATTGAATATCAATGATCTAGGATTGAGGTTTACGTATGAGATAGGGGGGGATAAACTCCCTTTCTTAGACGTTCTAATAATGAAAGAGACAAATGGGACCCTAAGTACCTCTATTTTCAGAAAACCAAACGCTACAAACAGTTTTTTGAACTGGGAAAGCCATCATCCAGTGAGTCTCAAAACTGGGATCCCAAAGGGACAATTTTTGAGACTGAGGAGGAACTGCTCTTCAGTCCCGGAGTATGAGAAACAGTCCCTCCAGCTTAAAAGGAGATTTAGGGAAAGGGGGTACCCAGTGAATATTATAGATAAAGCATATAGAAACGCCTTTCAGAGCAATCGTAAGGACCTGCTAGCCACCGCCCCTAAAAAAGATGATGATCAAATTACACGGCTGATTGGGATGTATGATGACCAGCATTTGAAGGTAATGGCCATACTGAGGAGACATTGGGGCATTTTAAAAAGTGACCCTGATATTGGTGGGAGCATATCTGCATACCCCTCAGTAACTTTTAAGAGAGGGAAGACAATAAAAGATGAGGTTGTTCATAGCTTTTATGCCCCCCCAAGAAGAAGTGGTACCTGGTTAGACAGAAGAGATGTTGGCACCTTCAAATGCGGCTCATGTATGTATTGCAAACACATTACACCCTCGAAGGAGTTCTGTAGTGCAGTAACTGGACGTGTCTATAAAAATCGGAATTTTGCAAATTGCAAAACAGAGGGAGTAATTTACCTCTGTACATGTACTTGTCCGAAGGACTATGTAGGAAAGACTAGAAGACAACTGAAAGTGCGGATAGGAGAACATCTGGGTGATGTGAGAAATAAGCGTGACACACCCTTGGCCCGACATGTGAATGCATATCACAACGGCGACTTGGGGTCTTTCTCCTTTAGGACCATTGAAGTGATTCCCCCATCGATTCGCCTGGGGGACTGGGATAAAAAATTGCTTCAGAGGGAGACACGCTGGATTGGAATCTACCAATCCGGGAGGCCTGAATGAACAATTAACTTTCTCCAGCTTCATTTGATCTAAAAAGGCATTCTATTTAATGGGGATATAAATTCTCTCCTGGATACATGGTAGACAGTGTTAAATCAGCCAACCTGTATATGTCAGCTTGACTACGGGGTTTTTTTGTGATCTTGGATTGCAAGATCATGCAGTATATATGTATATGGATGCATTCGTCCATATATACAGTATCTCTTGAATATCCCTATTGAAGTGTAACTATAGGATTGTACTTATGGGGCGTTCTATGAGAAGCTTCTATAGCCTGATCTTTGGTGGTCTGGGCCATCCAGACTTAATGGAAGTGTTGCGGAATGGTGCTGTGGAGCGCATTAAGTGTTTAACTAACATATGACCCATAGCTGACGTTACATCAATGAACGTCTATGTTGCGACTGGGGACGATTTGCGGCGGCACACACAGTGTGGTCCACCCGGATATTAATCCCTCCTCTGGGCAACAGAAGGGCCATGGAGCAGTGGAGCGCATATAGCGTTCCACGGTCAGGTGACGGCCGGCTTACGTCACATTGGAGGACGTCCTGGCTGGTGCGGCGGTGGGCCGCGGTGGAGCGCATGATGCGTTCCACCTGTGTGCTACTTCCGCTCCGGCGGACGTCACTTCCGGTGAGGTGGGCGAAGGCAGGCACGGCGTCTGACCGCTGGGGGATTCCCCACCTGTACGTCATTTCCGCTCCGGCAGACGGCGCTTCCGGTGACGTAGGTATAGCGCCATTTTTAAAGAACGTTCCTTCCCCACATGTAGAGGCGAGGATTAAGAACCGAGGCAGGACGGCAGATTGTGGCTAGCTGCACATACCCCACTGTGGGAGCTCCTGAGGAACCCTGGCGGGACTTGATGCCAGGGGGAAACGCGTCGAGCAGAATAAGCGGTTCCTGTACCAAGCCTGTATACATATAGGCGTTCGGTGATTATACCTAAAGTACATGGCTGTCTGGCGATTGGTCCAAGTCTGAATAAGCTAAGTACTTGACTATATCATTGTTACGTTTACCTACAGTGATTGGGTGTTAGTGGAGTATTTGATCCATGTAATAAGAATTTTTATGCGGCTATTATTACGTGGTTGCCTTTTTGTATAATGTATTTGGGGAGCCATTGGTTGTTACCAGTGTAATACAATCTGACACTGGTGGAAGCAGGTTGCTGTTGGGCCTGAGGGAAGCCCCCTCCTGCTTTCTGGTTATTATATGCACAGCACTTTAATACATGTTCACCCTTATGCTGCTATTGAGTGAAATGTTTACATCTTAAAGCCAAACATTTGTGCATAAATCCTTGAAATTGTTTTTAAAATCCATGGCACCCTGTTCTTATGTGATAGAGCCTGTTGTTTGACACCACACCCCTTCCCTGCAGAGTCATACTCACATATATGACAATTGAAAATAGGTTTTTATCCTTTAATCAATATTTTGCATTGTGTGGTATCATTTTTTTGACAGTGCAGAAAAAAACCCCCCCTGTTTTGAGCACTCCTATACTCCCAGACTAGCTGCACGTATAAATTAGTGGAGGGAGAGGAGGGTGAGCCGACGTCCGAGCGGGGGCGCCATTACGTGATCTAGGGTGCCGACCTCCGCAGGCTAGGCAGGGAAAAGTGGTAGGGTATTGACCACTCCCATTCTGCACTGCAGCACTTTTTTTCATGTGTTTATATGTGTACATATATGTGTTTGTATGTTTTTCAAGTTGGGATATCTATTTTAAGCTAAATTAATTAAAAGTGATTTTTTAATAAGGGTTTTTCTACGGTTTACAGGTTATTTATCCCTTAAATTATTATTCATGACGGTTTTTTCCTAAAACAAACAGCTGGATGGACGGGTCCCGCAGCCGGCTGCTGTAGTTTCTCCCGGACGGTTGGTGGTGGCTGCCTTTCCCTGCACCTGTGTGTATGTTCGGTCCTGGTGGATTCCCACCGGTAACCCGCTCCCCAGCATGTTATATGTGCCGGAGGAGCCCTTTTGCCCGCAGGCTCTGGCTCTTGGAACTCTAGCTGTGGCGGTAGCTGTATTTCCTCTTGCTGGTTGGACGGTTGCCTTCAATCGGGTCTTGGTTGTTAGGAAACCCCTGGGGTTCCGGTCACTGACGGATTTGACCTCTAATGGCGACTCCAAGCCTGGTCGGGGTCCGTAGGCCCTGCCTGTGTGTGCTGGCTTCACTTCGCTCCCCGGTTCGGTACCGGCGGGCCACCGCCCGACCCCGGTCCTACGGTTCCGCGTTGATCTGCCTCTCCTGCAGACGGCCACCACCGTCTGCCAACCTTGCTGTATGTGCCCGGGCCACACACCCGGACACGGTCAGTTTGCTCCTCGACTACTCCTTCTTCACTCCTCACACTTCCACTTCCCTAACTGCACTCCCTTCCTTTTCCCGCCTCCAGGACTGTGAACTCCTCAGTGGCTGGGGCCAACTGCCTGGCTCCACCCCACCTGGTGTGGACATCAGCCCCTGGAGGGAGGCAACAAGAATTTTGTGTCTGGCTGATGTGCCTATCTCGGGGTGGGGGTGCATGTTGTAGTAACTGTGACGACCTGGCTAGTCCAGGGCGCCAGAATGGTACTTCATCTGTGAGACACCCACCAACTACATTCAGCCAGTGGTTCTGCATCTGTCAAGGTAACGCAGCCCAGTGGGTGAGCATAACCTGCGTCCACCTGCGCCGCTGGCATCGACTCCTCTCCCATCATCAGCACTATGCACGAAAGGAACACGTTTTCACCTGGTGACCGGAGTACAAATTGATGGAGCGGACTCCGGTGGTGACTTAACAGCCGTGTGCGGCAATGATGCAAACCTGGCTGCGGGCCTTCGTCAGGGCAATGTGACACACGTGCCTTGTATGGCTCACGTGTTGAATCTGATTCTCCAGCAATTTTTAAAACACCATCCCGGCCTACATGGCTTTGTGCAGCGGGCACGCTCCCTATGTGCTCACTTCCATCATTCGCACCCAGCAGCTAAACAACTTTCATCGCTCCAGAAGTCTTTAGGTCTGGCGGTTAAACGCCTGAAATGCGATGTGCCGACACGCAGGAATTTGAATCTGCATATGTTGCAGCGTCTGTGGCAGCACCGCCGAGCCCTGCTGAAATACATTATGATGTATACCCTGGGCTAACTTGATCCAGAGGTGGTGCAGATCACGCTGCTGGAGTGGTGTCAGATCAAGGACCTATGCACCCTCTACACAGTTTACAAATGTCGACGAAGATGTTTAGCACTGGCGATGCCATTCTCAGCGTGACAATTCTGTTCATCTACATGATGGAGCACACTGTAAGCATTATTCGGAGTCAGGTGTTGGGACAAGAGGAAGGGGAGGAAGTACAGGAGGAGTCATATGCGGAAGGGATAACAGGATCTCCAAGGTCCAGATGGTCAGCGGCATCTAGGCAGCAGTCATGGGACGGTGGGGGGAGAGGGATTATCAAGGGCGCATGGTATCAGCAAAACTGTTGAGGAAGGTGCAGGAGCCTAGGAAGAAATGGAGGACGAACTGGCGATGGGCATGGAAGACTCAGCAGATGAGTGAGAGCTTGCTCACATTTCGGTTGTGCGAGGTTGGGGGGAGAGGGCAGAGGAAGGAGGCACGATTCTCACCTCTCCACCACCAACACACCAAGGACTTGGTCCTCCTGGATGCACAAGACACATGAGCACCTTCTTGCTGCACTACCTACAACATGACCCTCGTATTGTACGAATTAGAAGTAATGCTGACTACTGGGTTGCCACACTGTTAGATCCCCGGTACAAGACAAAATTTGGCGAAATAATTCCTGCCATACAAAGGGACGCACGTATGCAGGAGTATCAGCAGAAGGTGGTACGCAATCTTAGATCTGCTTTTCCACTAAACACCAGTGGTGCACAGAGGGAATCTCAACGCTTTGTCATGGATAGGAGGAAATGGTCTTTTACTTGTCCACATCTGAGGGACCGAGGGCTGGCTGCTGTGCTGAGACGGCGTTGAGTACAGTGTCCCTGCAGAGTTGGACTTTTGGTCATATGCAAAATGAGTTGAAAAAGGACAGATGCTGGTGGAAAGGGAAACAGGTGTGTTGGAAAGGGGAAAAAAGTTTGTGTCCGTGGGTTTGGTGGTTAAGCAATATTAACATTTGCTGAAGAAACAACATCTGTTATGATGGGACTGGCAGATTTGGATAAGGTGGTATATACTATGTTACCGCTATATAAAAAAATTAAGAAGAAAAGAAAGAGAAAGGTATATATCCCCATTGCCAGTCGGTGTCCACAGTGCTCCCAAATGGAAAAGGAGAGATTTGCAACTGGAAGGTTAGGTGGAGGATACTGAGCTGGGTGACTCTGAAACTAATCGTAGCCTGAACCGAGTTATACTCGGATCTGGAGACTGGGAGCCCTTCTAGCGTCACAGGGTCCACACGCCCACCCAGCCTAGGAACTCCCTGTTAACAACACAGGGGCCATTGGGTACGCTGTCCATGTGCGTAGGGGCCACACCTGTGGACAGCAGGCGCATCAGCAGCAGTAGGCCTGTTAATGCCACTGGGCTGCACTAGCAGGACTGGTAGGACAGTAGCTGGTCTTAACCATTCTGCGTTACCAACTGTGGTGGCGGCCTGCATCGATGATCTATCCCTGCCTACCTCTGGACTAAAGCCGCAATGGGTTCAACACATGGAGGTGTGCTCTTTCGGAGCATAATAGAAGACTGCGCACCTCCTTGTTGGCTCCAGCCCCTTTTATAACCTGGGTCCGCCCCAAACCAGGATGGACCACAATGCACCTCCTGGAGACAAAAGCAGAGTGACACGTCATGAGTGGCATAACTAGCGTCCTATTCGGAACCGCCACTTCAATGATGACCTCATGGCATCCACGACCCAAACACCTCACCAGTCATCGTCTGACAAACAATAATGAGGTGACAAGTCATAGGGGCAGGCCTCTGCAAGCCAGTTGGGAGTTGCCTTGCCACATCGTCAGGACACCTGATGCCCTGTGGTCTATATGGGCCCCCCACATCAGGAGCAGGGTCAAAGAGTTAATTACCGGACCTAGCTTCTGATGCAGTAAGTGCAAGAGCATGCTCAGTAGCATGAAATACAGTCTCCGAAAAAAGACTATCCGCTTCAGCATGCTGTCTATGCACAACACAGGACTTAGACCCGGCACGGAGTGCAAGTACCTGTGCAAAGAGGCTTTTCGCACTAAGTGTGCGAGCATGCGCTGTAGCCCGAAATGAAGACTTAGCCTCAGGAATGGCACAATCAGGCTGAGCATACTCAGTAGGCGAAAGACTGGAGTTAGGCTGCGGCTGGGGTAAATCGGCACACGCATGCGAACTAGCCGCCTCTCCACACTTAGACGTGGAGGAGAAAGCAGCTAGCTGGACAACCCGAGGCACAGCCCTAAATGGCAGCTGATGCCTGGGCACAACTGGAACCGCAGCAGGTTGCTTGCGTTTACGGCGGCACCGATTCGTAACAACAAATAACAGCCAAAATAACAGGTGTACTTCTTCCCGTGGATAATCTGATATGATCTTTTTTTCATGGACACGACCATCGCTAACAAATGTAGATGAGGCACAAAACAGCAGCTGCTTCAATGGATCTCAAGTGCTCCATAAAGTGGCCTCTCCTCCACCTCAAGTTCAATATCACAAATACTCCATTCCACTGTGGTGTCAACCCAATCGCACTTGCTTCCTAACAGCTCTCAAGTTTCCACCAGTCCTGCTGAGTATGGAGTAATAGAGATGGTTGGGTCTGCAGAGCTGTTCAGTCACACTATAGCCTGGGAATCAGAGGTCTGCTCCAAAGCTGCAGTGAGTACAGACAAAGAAGTTATTGTTATTATTATTATTATTATTATTTATTTATAGAGCACCATTGATTCCATGGTGCTGTACATGAGAAGGTGGTTACATACATAATACATATACAAGTAACAATAGACAGACTGGTACAGAGGGAAGAGGGCCCAGCCCTTGCGGGATTACATTGTAAAGTATTTTGGGGATGAGACAGTAGGTGTGGTGTAGGTTGGGCGGAAGTTCATAGTCATTTCTGAACAGATGATTTTTCAGGTTCCGTTTGAAGCTTGCGGGTGTAGCAGATAATCTGACGTGTTGAGGCAGTGAGTTCCAGGAGACAGGGGAAATGATCTGCACAGATGGCCAGAAACTTTGTGAGTCGGATCCAGGCCCCAATGAAGAAGGTGCTGAGGATAATGTACACCCTCATTTACAAACCGTACATCATCCTGGTGGAGACAATGAGGAACATGATGAGGAGACTCAGATACCTGATTGTAACGACAACTATGCTATTCGGTCAGGGCAGGAAGAGGTTGTCACGGAGGACTCAGGACGAGGGGAATTAAAACACACAGGGTGATGATGAGGTTGGAGACCTCACTTACTGTCAAACCAAAGTCAGCCAGTCGATGACGTCAGCAGAGGAGGTGGAGGAGGATACTACTGATGACGAGTTTACGTTGTGTCTTCCTGTACAGAGACAAAGTACTGGAAGTACGTCAACAACTGAATCCTCGACAACTCTACCTCTGAGCATAAGTCATATTGGCTATGCAGGTCGCATGGGCTGTAAGCCTTGCCTAGCCTGGGACTTTTTGGACATCGCAAAGGATCACCCAAGTCATGTAATCTGTAAAATTTGTCAACAATCTCTAAGTAGAAAGCAAAAGCTCACAACTTTGAGTACTTCCTCCATGAAGTGTCACATGGATATGAATTGATAGCGTGAGGGTGTATTGCTCAGCTTTAGCCACTGTCAATGCAACATGCTTATTTGCCGTTCATTGCATGCATTGTTGCAGACTACACACAAGGGGCTGCTGTTTTTTTGGATCTGCCTTTGTCTGTTTGGTCACTATAGCAATATCAAATTGGTCTTCGGGTGTGGTCTTGGAGATGCTGTCTATGAACAGAAGGAAAAGCTAAAGGTGTGTGTTACAGCAAGGAGCCACCGTGGAAACATTTCGTTCAATTGTGAGGGGAGTCATGTTGGAGTTTGGTGAGGAGCACCGTAACGCCAGTGAGGAGCATCCTGTGCCACAGACCAACATTCTTTTGGTGCTGTCTATACTGTTTACCATGAGAGGAGCGTAAAGTCTGTATTTCTGGCAACTAGACATCACAGTACCCGGGTACGGTACGTTGTGCCCAGACAGTAATGCGTGCACGCAACACTTTGTTTTATTAGCAAAACACATATCTGTTCTGGGTTGGCCGACTATATAGACAATAAGACTTGCTGCCTCTGCACTGTCAAATTGTCACGTACAGTTTAAATCATAGATGGACAGCGACACATGTTTGCATTGACTGTTGCTTTTCAAGATTTCCATGACTGTGTTGCAGAGCTGTGTGGTTTGCATTCACACTGTTATCATCTGCCTTATCTGTGAGGCTTCAGCTAACAAGTGTATTCAGGTGGGGTAATGTGTTTTGTCTATGTTTAGGTAGATAACTTTTAAGCTCTTGTGATGCGCCACTGGTAAGTCGTGTTCACACACACACACACACGCACAAACACACAATTACTGCTGCTACGCAGAGGGATTAGCAGGTGGTAGGCAACTGAATAGATTGTTCTATTATTTCAATTTTATGCATGGTTCTTATTGTTTGTTTTGGGAAAGTTAAACAATCATTTATCAACCCAACTGCCTAGAGTCCTTTTCCTGTTGCATGGTTTTGCTGCATACTGGGGAGCCCACCAAGTACAAGACTTTAAATGAAGCATAAGTCGCAATGGGAATTTCACTGTACTACAATGCGGCCTAGCGGGGCTGTGTAACCACTGCCTGTCCCATCAAGTGCATCTGCATGCTCTTCATCCTCTGTGACTGTGGGGACAGCAGTCACACATGCTTTTTCAGGCAGAACTTCCACCCCTTTACCTGTAAGCGGGAGTGTGATTGGCAGGTCGTCACTTGTTTTGGAAGTGGAAACAGATGGTATTGTTGAGCTGTCAGACATTGAGAGAACCACCATTGGATGAAGGCAACATTATATCCACGCCTGCACCTTCGTCACAGATTGACTGGACTACCTGCAGTTAATAATTGCGTTCCACAAATGGAAAGGAGTGTAGAATGCACATGTGTTGTACCTTGCTTGGCAGCAAAGTAACACTAACTTAGTAATCCAGACAATTTTAGGATGGCAGAAAAAGTGTCAGCTCTTTGGGCAAATTAAATAGTGTGGCAAAAGTTGACAGGTGGGTACAGTGGCCGTGTTCTGTGGGTACCAGGACAGTAAAGGAAGCCTCACTTTCTATCCCTCCTAATGATGAAATGCAGCAAGGAATTCCCAGAGTTTGGTATAAAAATAGCGTAGCAAAATGTGCATGAGGGTAGAATGCAGAGGTGCTGGGACTTGCTTGGCACCAGTGGGACAACAATGGAGTATAGCAGCCACTTTTTGGATGCCACTTACGGTATGTTCAGCACTGTTTGCTATAAAAATAGCGTAGCAAAATGTGCATGAGGGTTGAATGCACAGGTGCTGGAAAATGCTTGGCACAAGTGGGACACAAAATTAGAATAGCAGCCACTTTTTGGATGCCTTTTATGTTCAGCACTGTTTGCTATAAATATAGCGTAGCAAAATGTGCATGAGGGTTGAATGCACAGGTGCTGGAAAATGCTTGGCACAAGTGGGACATAAAATTGGTATAGCAGCCACTTTTTGGATGCCATTTATGTTCAGCACAGTTTGCTATAAAAATAGCGTAGCAAAATGTGCATGAGGGTTGAATGCAGAGATGCTGGGACTTGCTTGGCACCAGTGGGACAACAATGGAGTATAGCAGCCACTTTTTGGATGCCACTTACGGTATGTTCAGCACTGTTTGCTATAAAAATAGCATAGCAAAATGTGCATGAGGGTTGAATGCAGAGGTGCTGGAAAATGCTCGGCACCAGTGGGACACAAAATTTGTATAGCAGCCACTTTTTGGATGCCATTTATGTTCAGCACTGTTTGCTATAAAAATAGCGTAGCAAAATGTGCATGAGGGTTGAATGCAGAGGTGCTGGAAAATGTTTGGCACCAGTGGGACAACAATGGAGTATAGCAGACACTTTTTGGATGCCACTAAGTTTCAGCACTGTTTGCTATAAAAATAGCGTGGCAAAAGTGGGCAGGTGGGTTCAGTGGCTGGGTTTTCTGGGTCAGTGGACATGAAAGGAAGCCTCACTTTCTATCCCTCCTAATGGTGAAATGCAGCAAGGAATTCCCTGAGCTTAGGTACACAGACGCTGTTATCTGAAGCTGTATACAGCGTTTCCACGGAGCCCGAGAAAATGAGCCCTGAAAAGGGCTGAAATAAACTTCTGTCCCTAATCTGTAGAGCGCTGTGTGTATAACGTACACAGCTGGAGCGGCGTCAGGAGCTGCGTGAGCGGTTACTGTCACCTACACGCAGAAAGCAGATAATGGTGCCGTGAGGGAAAATGGCCGTATTTTTTAATGCAAGGACATGTGACACGGACAGCCTATGACACATGCCCTTGCTTGTCTGGCAAAAAAGACCACTTAGCTGTGTGTGTGTGTGTGTGTGTGTATGTGTCTGGGAGTGGCTGACATGCTGGCCCGCCCCACTGCACGCGCGCTTAGGGGAAAAAAAAAAAAAAAAGGCGATCGCCATTATCCCAGCAGCACTGATCTAAACGCGCCGCCCCCGCACACTATAAGCTGAAATTAGATAATAGTGTGAATCACAGAGTGACTTACACTATTACAGTGAAAAGCCAGCTAGTATCTAGCTAGGCTTTTTGCTGATCGAACTGTTCTCGAACGTAACTCGAGCTATCGAGCTTTTAGCATAAAGCTTGCGTTCGAGTTCGATCTCGAGCACCCCCAAAATTACTCGAACATGAAATTGGCGAATCTCGAACATTGCTCACCTCTATACAGGAGATTGTTGTCACATACAGCACATAATCAGAACTTGTCAGAAGTTCCTGCAAATCCTTTAATGTTTTTGCAGACTAGGCCTCTTGGCAGTCTACCAGACAAAAAAATAACAAATTATAAAAATACTACTTTATATAAATGTGACTTCACTGTAATTGTGCTGAGCCACAGAATTAAGGCATCTTACCACATCAACCACAAGGTGAACAGTGAAAAGCTTTGTGCACATGATTTTTTTATGCAAATTAAAAGCTGTTTCTTTACACTACTAGCAAAAGCTCAGAAATTTTGGAAATCTCTTGCAAACAATTGTTTTTTTTCCTGACTGGATTGGAAAACTTCTGTTTTTTTTAAAACTTCAAGAAACAAAGAAGGCACCAATTATAAAAGGCATTCCATGCATGTAACAGAAACCAAAAAGAAGTATGCCACAAGGAAGGGATAACCTACAAATATGTATTTATTGAAATATTAAAACAATTTTTAAAAACACTTAGAAAAGCCCAGTAGATATAAAAAACTAATCAGAAAAGCCCATAATAGAGTTCTGATTTACCCAATCTTGTGACATGTAACACAGATAATCAATAGAAACATAACTGTAATAATGTCTGAGCTAAAATAAGCTGAATGCAAAGAATATGCATGTAACAGATGCCAATAAGATAATAGAAACCATGGCAAAAAATTGTCTTGCCTTGGTCTGGTGGCTTCTTGCTCTGTGGTCTGGTTTGTTACCTGCTGAGCCACAGCCTGGCTGGTCTTTGTCCAACTTCTGATGGTTCTTTTATAATTGCTTTTCTCCCCTTGCTTTCTGCTAGTCAGATATTCTCACTTTTACATTTTGTATCTGTCCTACCACATTCCAGGTTGAGTTATTTATACTCACCTTGCAGCTGACTTCTCTGTTGGCTAAATTTCTATGTGGATCTCTGCTAAGGAGTTCAAGCCCTGCAACCAACTGATTTTGCCTGTTTGACAGAGACCAGTATTGTTTGTAGTCTGTGTTTTTCTCATTTGCCTTCCCTACACCTTTCTTCTGTTTTCTGCTGGCTTGGTAGGAGGTTACCTTTGCTTGCATTTATTATTCTCCTATTTCCCTTTGTGCATGTACTTTAAGCATACCTCCCAACCGTCCCGGATACAGCGGGACTGTACCGGATTTCAACGGGTGTCCCGGTGTCACGATCGTGAGGCTTTTTGTCCCGCCCGTGGCTCCGTCCACCCGCTCTCTCCCCGTCTGACTTTCTCCCCCTCCTAATGCACATGAGCAGAGCAGAGCCGAGCGCTGCTTCACTGCTCTGGCTCTGTGCTGCCGCTGTTATGGGTGGGCGGCAGCAGCACTCTGGCTGCCGGCACTTTAAATCTGCAGCTCAGCGTGCACTCACTGCTCACTGCTGGGCTGTTTGTGTACGGAAGTGCATCTGTGGGCGGAGCTATCGAGCAACATGCTGAGCTCTGTCCACAGATAAAGAGACTGCAGGAAGAGCAGCTGAACACCAAGGAACGATGTATGTGACCCCCCACCTACCCAAAGCTGTATGCCCCAACCCCCCCCTCACCAGAGCTATATGCCTCCAGCCACCCCCCTCACCACATCTGTATGGCCCCCTCACCAAATTTGTATGCCCCCCCACCAGATCTATATGCCCCCCAGCACACCCCAGCTCTGTATGCCTCCAGCCCCCTCCCACCAGATATGTATGCCCCAGCAGCCCTCTCCTCACCAGAGCTATATGCCTCCAGCCACCCCCCTCACCAGATTTGTATGTCCCCCAGCTCCCACACCAGATTTGTATACCCCTCAGCCACCCCACCAGATCTATATACCCCCCAGCACTCCCCAGCTCTGTATGCCTCCAGCCCCCCTCCCACCAGATATGTATCCCAGCCCTCCCCTCACCAGATATGTATGCCCCAGCAGCCCTCTCCTCACCAGAGCTATATGCCTCCAGCCACCCCCCCTCACCAGATCTGTGTGCCCCCCCAGCCCCAACACCAGATTTGTATGCCCCCAGGCCCCCCATCGGAGCTGTATGTGCCCCCAGAGCTGTATAAGCCCCAACACCAGAGCTATATGCCCCTTAGTAATATCTATGCTACCAGTAATTTGTATGCCCCACAGTAAAGTGTATTTCCCCCAGTAATGTGTATACCCCTTAGTAACGTGTATGCCCCTCAGTGAAAAACACACGCTCTTCACTGACATGTTAAACACGCATATGTTCCTTCATACTCCGTGATTCACGGCACACAGTGGTTGTCCATGTGCAATCCATGATACGTGATCCGTACTCCGTGATTGCACATGGACATATACTCACCTGCCCCCGCTCCTGCTCTCCGTGGTGCTGAAGAGTCCCGCGATTCAGCATCCATCCACCGCTCTCTCACCTCCGCAGCTGCTTCCGGGTCGGCTCTGGCTGCATAAATGAATATGCATGCCATAATGAACCAGCCAGGAAGAAGCAGAGAGCAGCTGCCGAACTCAGCATTGCTGGAGAAGGTGAGTTGAAAAAGATTTTTATTTTAAATGTCCGTGTTTTTCTGGTACGTGTTTCACGGATCACACCATAGTGTGGTCTGTGGGACATCAGTGATGCCAGAAAAAAAACAGAAATGTTTAAGTGCGGCAATCACGGATACGCCGCCGCATGTACGCCGCACGGAGGCACGGTCAGTGAAAAATCACTGATGTGTGTGCAGATCCATTGATTATAATGGGTCTGCATAGGTCAGTGATTCTGGTACGTATAAAAACTAGCACATACATACCAGAATCACTGACATCTGAAACAGGCCTAATATGTATGCCCCTCAAGTACTGTCTATGGCCCAAGACCCTTCTGTGCTACATATACTGTAGCCCCCAGCCCCTCCTGTGCAGTATATACTGTAGCCCCCAGCCCCTCCTGTGCTGTATATACTGTAGCCCCCTATACTGTAGCCCCCAGCCCCTCCTGTGCTGTATATACTGTAGCCCCCAGCCCCTCCTGTGCTGTATATACTGTAGCCCCCAGCCCCTCCTGTGCTGTATATACTGCATATATACAGTATGTATATATATATATATATATATATTAGTATATAAAACCCCCATCCTCCCTTGTGATACATACACAGCGGTGTCAGTGTGCACTGTGCGTGGCTAGGGCTGTTAAAGTGTTGCCAAGTGATCACATGCGAGGAGGAGCTGGATAGAGACAAGCAGGGTAGGTGAGTGTGGCTGCTGCCGGCTTCCCCATATTATTACCTCCAATGTGTGTATACAGTGCCTACAAGTAGTATTCAACCCCCTGCAGATTTAGCAGGTTTGATAAGATGCAAATAAGTTAGAGCCTGCAAACTTCAAACAAGAGCAGGATTTATTAACAGATGCATAAATCTTACAAACCAACAAGTTATGTTGCTCAGTTAAATTTTAATAAATTTTCAACATAAAAGTGTGGGTCAATTATTATTCAACCCCTAGGTTTAATATTTTGTGGAATAACCCTTGTTTGCAATTACAGCTAATAATCGTCTTTTATAAGACCTGATCAGGCCGGCACAGGTCTCTGGAGTTATCTTTGCCCACTCCTCCATGCAGATCTTCTCCAAGTTATCTAGGTTCTTTGGGTGTCTCACGTGGACTTTAATCTTGAGCTCCTTCCTCAAGTTTTCAATTGGGTTAAGGTCAGGAGACTGACTAGGCCACTACAACACCTTGATTTTTTCCCTCTTGAACCAGGCCTTGGTTTTCTTGGCTGTGTGCTTTGGGTTGTTGTCTTGTTGGAAGATGAAATGACGACCCATCTTAAGATCCTTGATGGAGGAGTGGTTCTCCAGAAGCTCATTGTTCTTTGTGCCTGAAATACTTCTTAATACTTTAGGGGAACCAAACAGAATTCTTGTGGTTTGAGGGGTTGAATAATAAATGACCCTCTGAATAAACTTTTCACAATTTAAAAAAAAAAAATAAAAAAAGAAATAACATTCTTTTTTGCTGCAGTGCATTGCACACTTCCAGGCTGATCTACAGTCCAAATGTCACAATGCCAAGTTAATTCCGAATGTGTAATCCTACTAAATCTGCAGGGGGTTGAATACTACTTGTAGGCACTGTATGTATGATGTATATATCTATGTATGTCAGTGCATATGACTGTGTATAGATTTGTCTGTTTATATGTATTTTAGGGAATTTGTCTTCAAATATGTATCGTATATGTGCGTATGCCTGTGCCCACGATCAGGACTCACTGTGCCCTTGAGGCAGCGGGTCCTGACCTGCGGGTCTGCACGTCTCCTCCGCAGGAGAACGCAGCTGCCTGTGCCCATGATCAGGACTCACTGTGTCCTGGAGGCAGCGGGTCCTGACCTGCAGGGCTGCACGTCTCCTCCCCAGGAGAATGCAGGTGCCTGTGCCCACGATCAGGACTCACTGTGTCCTAGAGGCAGCAGATCCTGACGTGCGGGGCTGCACGTCTCCTCCCCAGGAGAATGCAGCTGCCTGTGCCCACGATCAGGACTCACTGTGTCCTGGAGGCAGCGGGTCCTGACCTGCGGGGCTGCACGTCTCCTCCCCAGGAGAATGCAGCTGTCTGTGCCCATGATCAGGACTCACTGTGTCCTGGAGGCAGCGGGTCCTGACCTGCGGGGCTGCACGTCTCCTCCCCAGGAGAATGCAGCTGCCTGTGCCCACGATCAGGACTCACTGTGTCCTGGAGGCAGCGGGTCCTGACCTGCGGGGCTGCACGTCTCCTCCCCAGGAGAATGCAGCTGCCTGTGCCCACGATCAGGACTTACTGTGTCCTGGAGGCAGCGGGTCCTGACCTGCGGGGCTGCACGTCTCCTCCGCAGGAGAACACAGCTGCCTGTCCCCACGATCAGGGTTCAGTGCGCTGCGGTCTGCTGCTGTGTTCTCCCTACAGAGGACGCATGCAACTGCAGCAAACAATTGATATGCTGCAGTCTGGAAAGACGCTCCGCAGGTCAGTGTTTGCTGCAGAAAAAACAAGCACAGTGGGCACGGGATTTTTAGAAATCCCTCCACTGTGCTTGTACTGTACAATGCGGCGTTTTAGACACAGCAAAAACACGCTACATCCAAAATGCTGCAAATACTGATCGTGGGCACGCAGCCTTAAACAATGTGATCAGCAGTGCTGAAAAGGATTGGATGTGGGCGTGACAGATTGCAAAATGGGTGTGTTAGGGGGCGTGGCTTAAAATTGCCGCATACTTTGTCCCTCTTTCTCATCTTTAAATGTTGGGAGGTATGCTTTAATTATGCTCACCTTGGATTTCCACCTACCTCTGCACACTTTCCTTATCGTTGGTCGTTGTATGTAGTGACCTACCCTCTGGTTCCTCAAGAGCAGGGGTGGGCAATTAAATTTCTCATGGGGCCGCATGAGAACTTGGGATCCTTTTAGAGGGCCGGACTGATATAATTACCTCAATTCTACCCAATACTGTGTGTATATATATATATATATATATATATATATATATATACACACTACATCACTATATACTGCACCTGTAATACATTACAGCACTATATACTGCACCTGTAATACATTACAGCACTATATACTGCACCTGTAATGCATTACAGCACTATATACTGCACCTGTAATGCCCTACATCACTATATACTGCACCTGTAATACATTACAGCACAATATACTGCACCTGTAATACATTACAGCACTATATACTGCACCTGTAATGCATTACAACACTATATACTGCACCTGTAATACACTACAGCACTATATACTGCACCTGTAATACATTACATCACTATATACTGCACCTGTAATGCATTACATCACTATATACTGCACCTGTAATACACTACAGCACTATATACTGCACCTGTAATGCATTACAGCACTATATACTGCACCTGTAATGCATTACAGCACTATATACTGCACCTGTAATACATTACAGCACTATATACTGCACCTGTAATACATTTCAGCACTATATACTGCACCTGTAATGCATCACAGCACTATATACTGCACCTGTAATACATTACAGCACTATATACTGCACCTGTAATACACTACAGCACTATATACTGCACCTGTAATGCATTGCAGCACTATATACTGCACCTGTAATGCATTACAGCACTATATACTGCACCTGTAATGCATTACAGCACTATATACTGCACCTGTAATACATTACAGCACTATATACTGCACCTGTAATACATTTCAGCACTATGTACTGCACCTGTAATGCATTACAGCACTATATACTGCACCTGTAATACATTACAGCACTATATACTGCACCTGTAATACACTACAGCACTATATACTGCACCTGTAATGCATTGCAGCACTATATACTGCACCTGTAATGCATTACAGCACTATATACTGCACCTGTAATACATTACAGCACTATATACTGCACCTGTAATACACTACAGCACTATATACTGCACCTGTAATGCATTACAGCACTATATACTGCACCTGTAATACATTACAGCACTATATACTGCACCTGTAATACACTACAGCACTATATACTGCACCTGTAATGCATTGCAGCACTATATACTGCACCTGTAATGCATTACAGCACTATATACTGCACCTGTAATACATTACAGCACTATATACTGCACCTGTAATACACTACAGCACTATATACTGCACCTGTAATGCATTACAGCACTATATACTGCACCTGTAATACACTACAGCACTATATACTGCACCTGTAATGCATTACATCACTATATACTGCACCTGTAATACATTACATCACTATATACTGCACCTGTAAAACATTACAGCACTATATACTGCACCTGTAATACATTATATCACTATATACTGCCCCTGTAATACATTACATCACTATATACTGCACCTGTAATACATTATATCACTATATACTGCCCCTGTAATACATTATATCACTATATACTGCCCCTGTAATACATTACATCACTATATACTGCCCCTGTAATACATTATATCACTATATACTGCCCCTGTAATACATTACAGCACTATATACTGCACCTGTAATACATTACAGCACTATATACTGCACCTGTAATACATTACAGCACTATATACTGCACCTGTAATACATTACAGCACTATATACTGCACCTGTAATACATTTCAGCACTATATACTGCACCTGTAATGCATTACAGCACTATATACTGCACCTGTAATACATTACAGCACTATATACTGCACCTGTAATACACTACAGCACTATATACTGCACCTGTAATGCATTGCAGCACTATATACTGCACCTGTAATGCATTACAGCACTATATACTGCACCTGTAATACATTACAGCACTATATACTGCACCTGTAATACACTACAGCACTATATACTGCACCTGTAATGCATTACAGCACTATATACTGCACCTGTAATACACTACAGCACTATATACTGCACCTGTAATACACTACAGCACTATATACTGCACCTGTAATACATTATATCACTATATACTGCCCCTGTAATGCATTACAGCACTATATAGTGCACCTGTAATGCATTACAACACTATATACTGCACCTGTAATACACTACAGCACTATATACTGCACCTGTAATACACTACAGCACTATATACTGCACTTGTAATGCATTACAGCACTATATACTGCCCCTGTAAAACTACATCATTACATTCCCATATACTACATCACTACACCCAAATATTACACCAGTTACCCCCCCTCCCCCTCAGGTTATTAGTGACCACTCACCTCTCCCTCCTCAGGCATCTCCGTACGGGTCCCCCGCTGAGCTGCTTCTTCCCTGGTATGGGCCCTGGCTGCGCCACTGTTGTTCTTGTACGGCCCCTGCCCCCGCCGCTGCGTCTCTCTGTCCAGGCACCGGCTGGTGCCGCTTCTCCTGCCGGGCGGGAACTTTTCAAATGGCACACACGCGCTGTACTGCTGACATCAGGGCGCGCGTGTGTCACAGAGAAAGCTGCCGCAGGGAACAGAGGACCGATCCTGAAGCTCTGCACAGTGTAGCAGCGGAACGCAGGAATCTGTCCTCTGTTCCCTGTCCGGCAGCGTTTTCTGTGACACACGCGCGCCCTGATGTCGTCAGTACAGCGCGTGTGTGTCATTTGAAAAGTTCCTGCCCGACAGGAAAAGCAGCACCACGTCTCCAACTCTGATCTAATGGGCGGGCCGGTCACAGACAGTAGGCGGGCCGGATGTGACCCACGGGCCACCCCTTGCCCAGGTCTGCTCAAGAGGAACAAGAACCTGCTGGAAGGCCTTTTAGTTAGCCAGGACCATGCTGTTGTTTTTATTTGTGCTGCTAGGTATATTCCAGTCTGTACAGGAACTAGTTGGGTGTGTTTAGTCTCCTTGTACCCAAGTTTGAGTTGTTACGTGCATAACGCAAACATAGCTAAATGCAGATAAAAATGAGCAACATATACTGCCAGCACAACCACCAAAAATGTAGCTTCCTCGGGGGCAAAGTGCACTTTGCCCATGAGGAATTTACATTTCGGGATTTCTGTTGGCGATACACGTGGGGTTTTACACCTTGTCTCTTCACTATTCATCACACAGGTCTCACCATTATGTCACTTTTTGCCTATTTTTAGATTTGTCTTTATATTGGGCAGTATATGATTCTCATTATTATTTGTATGAATTCAGCTTTTTTTCATAAGTCACTATGTTTTTCAGACATAAAATACTTTTTCCCCCTAAATAATTTAATCAAATTGCCCTTTTTCCAAAAATGTTTTATGGCTTCACACAGAATGAGTTTACAAAACCTACATTTATGACCACACTAGTGATGAGCATGCACTAAAATGCTTGAGTGCGCCGTACTGGAATCAAGCAGGTCGAACGCTCAGACAGGCACGACTTGAGTATAATAGATGTCAATGGGAAACTCAAGCATTTTTCAGGAAAACTCTAACAGAAGGACTTAAGAGACAGGTATATCACTGAAATGGATGGAAACAGCACTCAAATAGAATTGGAACTGCATAGTGAGGACATCCAGACTCATCTGTGACTCCCAGGTTGCTGCTGGGAACAATGCTTTCAGAGTGTTATTCCACTGTTACGGACTGACAATAAAACATACAATACCGATAGATTTTACAGCAAAAAAATCTTGGGGACATTGTTTCCTTTATAATGACTTGTATATAAGGTAAAATTAAAAAGAGAAAAAAAAAGCCTCTTTCACCTGTTAATAGCCATCTCTCACCATATTTCACTATCACCTATGTCTACAGTAGATAACCTAGTGAATGGGGTAAATAAAACTACAACCCAGTAGTCACCGGTAAATGTAATTTTAACATTTTACTATCCCATCTTGCTTATCTTGGCATGTGGTGTGTGACATGGTCAGACACATCCTGTTTAATTTCTGAAGGAGTGGCTCAAACTTAGAACGTCTATGCGGACAATGCAAGAACTACCAAAAATTAGAAGGAAAAAGGACTTTAATACAACTTGTATGAGGCATAAAGGAGGACCTCATACACATTCTGATAAAATTATTAGGTATTGGGACTCCTAGACTCATAATGCCTGTGCAAGGGCTGCCAAAAATTAGAAGGAGGGACTGCAACACACCTTGGAAGACATATAAAAGAGGGCCTCAGAAAACATTTTTTCCCATTTTTAAGGATTGAGGCTAGGGCCCCACTTTGCTTTTTACCTGCTTTTTACCTGCTTTTTCAACTGCAGCGTTTAATGCCAAAATGGATGTGTTCTGCTTTTCAAGCTTAGTCTATGGGAGTTTGGGTTTCTAAACCCCACTATGCAGTTCAAACTGCAGCCTTTTTGTGGCAGAAATTTGGGCAAAAACTCTGCTTTGCAGTTCTAAACGCAAATGGCAAAAACAATTGACAGGATGCAGCTGGCCCCCTATGATAAAGCTGGGGGTAACACAGTTGCAGAATACCGATGAGATACCTATTCACAGTCTACCAACTCATGGAGGAGGTGGCTGCTGGTATTAAACATGCACACTAATGAAGTTTTACATAGGGCACCAGTCACACAGGTACGTGCAATGCACAGTGTCTGGCTTGCAGCCTATTTATGATGCCCATACTATTAGATGGAGGGCTGCCCAGCACTATATAAGTGCATTGACACACAGGACAGACACCCCAAAGGTCCCAGCTGCATCCTGCAGAAAATTGTGCAATAGAAAATTATATAAAATGATAATTAATGTGAGGTATTGGTCCATATTTTGGCCAAAATACATAAGCTCATGATCCAAACGTTAAGGGTCCCCACGCTTACAAGTCTCTACACTATATTTAAAATAATTCACCAAAACGACATAAATTGAGGAAAAAAAGTTAACCAGAAAAAAACCCCACCAACCAACACAGGTCAAAATGGCAAATGCACTCACAGGATACAGCCTGCCCCCTATAATAAAGGTGGGGGCAACACAAGTGCAGAATACCGATGAGACAACCACTCACAACCTACCAACTTATAGAGGGGGTGGTTGCTGGTATTAAACATGCACACTAATGAGGTTTAACATAGGGCACCAGGTACACAGATATGTGCAATGCATGGTGTCCGGTTCACAGCGTATTGATGATGCCCATACTATTAGATCAGGCGGGCTGCCCAGCACTATATAAGGGCCATATGATGACCTTGTTGATATGGTGGATTAGGAGAATAAAAAGAAGAAACCATAATCCGTTTACCCTTTTTTTGGGTGGGAAGGGGTGCATAGGAATACAACAGAAAAAAAGGAACATTTGAATTGGCTTTAATTTCTGCTGCTGTCATCCTGTGAGGTTGAGAAGTGTGGGCCAATCTAGGTATTGTTAATTTTGATAAGAGTAAAGTCTGCTTTACACATTACGATTTCACATACGATATCGTATGTGATCGTAACCGCCCCCATCGTATGTGCGGCACGTTCAACTTGTTGAACGTGCCGCACAGACGATTCACCCCCGTCACACGTGCTTACCCGTCCATACGACCTCGATGTGGGCGGCGAACGTCCACTTCCTGGAGTGGGAGGGACGTTCGGCATCACATCGACGTCACGTGGCAGTCGGCCAATAGAAGCGGAGGGGCGGAGATGAGCGGGACGTAAAAATCCCCACTTCCTTCCGCATTGTCGGCTGGAGCCGCGGACGAAGGTAAGCTGTCGTTCAATGTTCCCTGGGTGTCACACACTGCGATGTGTGCTGCCTCGGGAACATTGCACAACCTCACGTTCATTTTTTGAGGAATGAACGACGTGCATGCGATGAACGGATTTTCTTTCAATCGCAATTGCATGGAGGTTTTACACGCTACAATCATACTTACGATGCCGGATGTGCGTCACTTACGATGTGACCCCGCCGATACATCATAAGATTTATTGTAGCGTGTAAAGCGGGCTTAAGCCTGTCAGCATTTTCAGTTGACAGGCGGCTGTGCCTATTAGTTATTATGCCCCTGGTGTACTAAAGCATTGTCTGACAAAACACAAGCTGCAGGGCAGGTCAGCACATCTGAGGTGTAAAGGGATAGTGAACAACCAGTAATCAGTGTTAGCCAGTAATCAGTGTTAGCCAAAATGTGCGTAATATAATATGGGAAAGGCAGCGACATCAAGTCAACCATGTGTGCCAGACAAGTGTGACGCCCTGGCAAAACCAGGTAGTCACACAGTAAGGCCCCTGCACAACACCTTCCCACACAGGGTTACATACAGCCGACCTGAAACCCTAGCCACCCCCCCTTAGGGTAGGACAGACACACCAGTGGGCCGGACCAGGCGGATGAGAAACACCCACCTAGGAGTCTGGAGAACCCGGGGTGGGAAAAGCAGTAGTTGAAGAAGGAGTTGAGAGTTGAAGTTCAAGTGAGTGGAGGGGAGCAGTGTAGCTCCAGTGGAGAGAGGAGGTGAAGCTCAAGTTAAGAAAGGAAAGGCGTTGGGGTTGGAGCCCGGCATGCCAGCTAGGAGGCAGACAGTGGTCCGTATCTAGCAGGAGACGGGAAGACGGCTGCCGGAGATCTGAGGTGGACCGGGACAGGGTTGGAGCCCACCGGTACCGACATCGGAGAACCGACCCAGAAACCGTGCACAGAGGGGGTACTTGGACCCTGAAGCCAGAACCGGAACCAACGGCCTAGCTAATTAACCAATTGAGGGCAGGATTATAGGTCCTGTCCCAACCAAAGTCCCAAAAGCAGACAACCACCCACCGAGAGGGATAGGGCATCCGCCAGGGCCCGGTAGATCCCAAGGGTCAGAGTCAGCGGGCAAGGCTCCCAACAAAAAGGACCGGGAGCGGACTTCTGTGTTTCACACCGGGAAGTCCAACACACCACACACCGAGTGCAGAGGAAAGTAATAAGGATCATCAGCCCGGGTGTGGGACCAGATACACCCGACCGCGGTGGCTGGCCACCAGCACATTGGTTTACCACTGGACTTGTCAATCACAAGAAAAGCGCTTGACCAAAACCTGGCCAGGCTCTCCACCTCTATTTTCAGATAGGGAATCACCATGATAGGGATTTTCTGCCTATGAGGCATTGCAGTTGCTGCTCTGACTATTTGGTCACAATGCTGCTTGAAAGATAGAATGTCTGTCTCAGTATATACCTATTTATAAGATGGTTATATCTCTGATTCATTATCTGTATTGTTATACATTTTGAACTATCTATGGTGATTCTGGTACAATATTTATCTTTGAGAGGACTTATTCTGGATTGAGTCTCATTATTATTGTCCTTGGTGTGTTTTAATATGTCTGCACTGTGTTGTATTTTGTATGTGTGTTTTTAAACTTTTTGATACACAAATAAAAATCGTATTATAATCTAATTCTGGAGTGAGTGCCTTTTGGTCAAGCGCTTTTCTTTTGATTGATATAGTTGGCTTTGCTTGACAGGTGCACCCCCCCCCACTATTACTGATAAATTTACCGTATAAACTATGGCTGTGCACTTCTAATTGTTTTTACCACTGGACTTGTGTGATTTATTCAACCTTGAGTAACCTAACATCCCCCGGTCTGACCGGGCATGCAGGCCCCTGCAATCACCATCCCCGGCATAGAGACACTGGGCCCCGGGGCATCCATCCCTACCCACGGAGGGGTTAACATCCAGCTGCCATCCCATTGCCCCCGGGAGTCCCACAGCAGCAGCGGTGGTGCCACACTTCACCACACACCGTGGGTGGCGTCACAGACAGTTTACGGCAAATTCTGTACAAATATGTCACGCTCCCCGGGTCCTCGGCTCTCCTCCCCGGGTCCTCTGCTCCGCTCCCCGGGTCCTCAGCTCCGCTCCCCGGCTCACCTGCCACGCTCCCCGCTCTCCAGCCTCCGGTGCCCGTCCTTCCCAGGCCCCCTGGTCTCCGATTCCGGCGCCCGACGGTTTCCCAGGTCCTGGCCGGCTCCCCTGCGTCCTCCTCTCAGCTTCCTTCCCTGGCTTCTGGCACCCGGGCCGCGCGCATGCGCATTAGGGCGCGCGCGCGGTCACTGACCCTTTCTTAAAGGGCCAGCGTCCATTAACAGGAAATGATGCAAAACAGGTACAGGGTATAAAGGGGTTTATTGTCCAAGGGGGCGGGGCCTGATCTTCGTGTTTCCTAAGCTAGGAGTCAGGTCTCCTGGTGTTTTTGTGATATACTCCCCTATCTCTCTTGTAGAGCCGTGCCTGCCTCGCCATCCGGTCCTGACCGAATCCCGAACCCCGAACGCTGTCCATCTGCCATCCTGACAGTCCGTACCATCTCGGATCCCTGCGGTGACCCGTCATCTCGCTCCAAAGGTTCCGGACCCCGCTTGACATCATCTCGGCTTCCGAACCTGAGCTGCGTCACCCGGACTACCACCAGTGACTCCGTGGTCCCAGGGACTTCTCCGTTATCCTCGTGTGCACGGACTGTTCTGCTGTCTATAGTGCTCCAGCTACCGGACCCCTTACTAACATCTAGGAGTTCGGCCCAGTGGATCCACCTCCTGGGTCTGCCCGTCCACCTGGCCCTGACAAAATACGTCCCCTTTTATTTGAAGTGTCTGCGCGACCCCCGGGTCCGGTAGAATCCCTCGAGCCACACTGCGGATTCAGATCCGAGCAGCCCGGCTGCTGGCATGGGGCAGCACACAAGGCTTCCCTGTCCCCACTAGGAGGATGACTCTCCATCTCCTCCTCTTCTGCTCATCCACGCTGAACAAATGGGTGTAAGTAGTACCCTCTATAGCGCAGTCAACCATCTTCTGTTCCTCCTCCTGCCCAGCCTCCTTCTCCTCATTATCACCTAATCCGCACTGAGAAGATGAGGTAAGGCTGGGTTGGGTAGTATCATCCTGTGTACTTTCTTCCTTTATCTCCATCTGGTCCACATGCAAAACTTTCTCTCTAATTATGTGCAGTGAGTGTTTGAGTAGACACACAAGTGGTATGGTTACGCTGATTATAGCGTCATTACCACTCTCAATCATGGTTGGTTGCTCAGAGTTTTGTAGAACTTCACAGATGTCAGACATTCATGTCCACTCATCGGTTCTTATGTGAAGAGGTGACCAGAATACCGACGGATATGATGTAGCTGGTATTCAACTACTGCCCTCTGCTGCTTATAAAGCCTTGCCAACAGGTATAATGTGGAGTTCTAGTGCATGGTCATGTCATACAGCAGTCAGTGAGATGGCATTTGTAGCGATGCTGCAGCACTGCCAGACTGGTGGCAGCTGCAGCTCACTTGCAGAAATGAGAGTACACACGGTGTACCTTCACAAGTAGCTCAGGCAAGTCTAAGTATGATTTAAGAAACTGCTGAACCACTAAATTGAGCAAGTAGACCAGGCATGGTATTTGTGTGAACTTGCCAAGCTGCCGAACCGCCACCAGGTTACACCCTTTATCACACACAACCATGCCTGGTTGTAGGTTCAGTGGCGACAGATCTGTCTAGTCTGTTATATCGTTCAACAAGTATGTGGTGGTGTGCTGTTTGACAACTAAACAAATTCGATTTAGGAAAACCTGTTCCCACTTCACTGAGGCAGTGCTGCAGTGTTTCCAGCTTGTGACTGATATGGACAACGTGCTCGGTGACAATTCAGAGATGGAGGAGAAGAAGGAGGTGCAGGAACTTGTGTAGGAGGTGTAGAAAACCCTGATGGAACTAGGGCCTGCAATCATCGGCTTTGGTAGTGTGGCTCCCCTGAGGCTTCAGTCTCCACAGGTTATTGCATCTGCCTTAAGGTGCAGTACTTATCCTGAGTAAGAAGAGGTTAACCACCGGTGCTCATAGCATGCACAACATCCTGTGCTCATGGCTTACACAACACAGCCAGCCAGCAGTTACACAACACAGGTGGTCACCATAGCAATGGATTTTTACTGGGCAGAGTGAGTCATCAGGAAGGTGTGAGCTGACTGGAGAAGTTACAGAACACACATGAACACACCCAACAGCTCCTTCAGGACCAGCGCAGTTGTCGCGGGCGGAGGAGGGGACGCCGCGCTCTCCCACTGCTCGGGTCCGGCTGGCACTGCGGCCTGCTGCTGATGCTCGGTGGCTCGAGCGATGGGCCGGATCCCGGGGACTCGAGCGGCGCTCCTCGCCCGTGAGTGAAAGGGGATTGGGATTTGGGATAGTTTATTGTCCGTGACGCCACCCACGGTTGTGGTGATTAAGTGGACACCACCGCTGCTCTGTCTGGGGAGCCCGGGAGTGATGGTACGGAGCAGCCAGTTGTTGATTTGCCCCTCCGTGGGTAGGGGGGTTTGGTGGTCCCGGGGCCCAGTGATTGGGTTGGTATGGTGGACAGGCGGGTATGGGGCCTGTGGTGGTGCAGGGGCGCAGGGGCAGCGCTGTGCCGCACGGCACGGAGGTACTCACTCAGCCAGTAAACACGACACAGTTCTCGGTAAACAAACGGCTGGTTGGACGGGTCCCTCGGACGGTTACGGTGCTGCGGTTCCCTGCAGTTAGCGGTGATGGTCTCTTCCCTGCACCTATGAAAAGTCTCTTTGGTAGCGATGGGTTCCCACCGGTTACCCGCTCCCCGGCTTCAATCTGGGTCGGAGGAGCCCCTCTCTTGCCCGCAGGCGCTGGCCCTGGGAAACTGGTGCCCTGGCGGTGGCGGTGTCTCCCCTTCACGGTCGGGCTGTTGCCTTCAATCGGGACTTGGTTGTTAGGAGACAGAGGTCCCCTTCACTGATGGATTTGGCAAATTATGGCGACTCCTAGCCTTGCCGGGATCCGAAAGGCCCCTGCCCTGGTGCTGACTGTTCTTCGTATACTGCTCCAGTACCGCCGGGTCACCACCAGTCCGCGGTCCTTCCAGCAACCTCCAAACAGTCCCCCTGCAGACTATCACCGCCGTCTGCGGACCTTGCTGTCACAGTCCGGGGCACACACCCGGACCAGCTTCAGGCTTGCTTAATTGTCACTTCAGCATCTCTCTTTAGCTCCTCTACCACTTCACTTCCTTCTACTTTCACTTCCTTTTCTTAACTGCCTGATTCTTCCCGCCTCCAGGGCTGTGAACTCCTCGGTGGGCAGAGCCAACCGCCTGGCCCACCCCCTGGTGTGGACATCATCCCCTGGAGGAAGGCAACAAGGATTTTGGGTTAGCTTGGTGTTCCTGCAGGCAATGTGGGGTGCGTTTGATGTTGTGACCTGTGACCCCTGGCTTGCCCAGGGCATCACATTCCCCCTTAGCAAAACGCAGACCGTCCTCGGGCTGCCCGTCCAACACCGGTTTTATTTTCCTTTTGTTTTTCTGTAAAGATAAAACGGTAACATATATACAATTTATGGCATCATCCCACATCGGGAGGTTCAGTTCTTAAACGTTGCAAACATTAAAACGGTTAACGGTTACGGTCTCCGCTCTCTCCCACCCAAGTAACCTGGCCCTGATGCTGCCCCTAAAGCCCAGGCAGCACCCCTTGAGCCCAGTCCTGAACCAGTTACCCGAGCGGGATCTGTCCTTCCCCTCCAGAGGGTAGCCACCGGTTCCTGTGGTGGCTGGGCCCCAGCCTGCTCTGCTGTGGGCCCTCCCTCCAACCTGCCTCTCCGGAGGCGGTAAATGCGGAAACGGTAATGGTAACACAACTTATTTACAAGCCACTAGCGTCTGTGGTTGCCCTGCAACTTCACAGGCTTGTCCATAGAAAGTTCTCTATGCAAATTTTTCAAACGGTCCCCACGAGGACAACGGTGCCAGCAACGGCCGGTTTCAAAATCACGGTTTGCAGACAATCAGGTTACTTTCACGGTAATCATTTTGCTTATCATCATTTTTCAAACAAACACTTGTGGTCCCAACGGGGACGGTGCAACAGTGCTCCGCTGCCTTTTGCGGCTCAGCAGTCCATTCTCACTCGTGGGGCTCTAGTGCCACCTTCACATGGTGCACCGCTCTGGACCCCAATGGTAGCTTGCTGCAGGCGATCTTCTTCCATATACATGCGGGCATGCACATCCGCTCTACACCCCTCTCGGGCATCGATCTCCCTGCGCAGCTGCTGTTGCCGCCACTCCCAGTCTGGAGCACTTTCTGCTTGCTTCGGTTCAGCGTGTGCAGGGGACGGACCCAGCCAGAGTCCCTCCGTGTCGGCTACGACCGGCACCTTCAGTAATGAGGGACCCCGCTGTGACATGGCCTGCTCTGCCTCCTGGCAGCTGCATCCCCGCCGTGCCTCCGGTGCAGCTCTGCTGACAGCCTCTGCCTTCGGCTTCTTCCATGGAAACAGATAAGGGCGGTCACAAGCTTCTGCTGCAGGTCGGTCCGCTTGGGCGGACGGGCAGGGTACCGCTACCGGTTGGACAGGTAGCGGGCCTAGCGGCGGGGCGGCAGCGGCTAACGCGGGTAGCGGGGGAGACAGCAGGGTGAACGGGTGTAGGCCGGGCCCCTCAGCCGCAGCGGCCGATCCCTCGGGAATACAGGGACGTGGGTCTCTTACCCATTCCTCCAAATCTTTCTCCACCTCGCATCTCCGCATAGTAGCCACCACGTCCGCCATGTCGGCCTCCCACTCCTCCAGGAGTAGCTGCATGCGGACCTGCAGACGGCTGTTTAGCTGGACGGTCCGGACTTCCACCCGCGCTGCGGTGGCAGGCGCAGGGACCACGGTGTCGTCGGTCGGACTCAGCATCTTTAGCAGCGGCCTCTTCCAGGAACCAGTCAATGGCCGCAGGGTCCTTGCGTCCCTGCACGCTGCAGCGCTAGTTACATGAGGCTGCGACCACCGCTCCTCCAGCGCATCTTGTTTCCATCCCCCTTAGCCTCTTTCCGGCCCCTCCTCTATTGGGGCGGGGTTTTGGCCTTCGCGCCTCTACTACTCGAGAAGACGCTCGAGCGGGAACTTTTCGCGCCAAAGATGGCGACTTCTGAATTTTTCCGGCCGGATATCTCCGGCGGTCACAAGGCGCACCTCTACCCAACGGCAGAGCGGTAAGATCCTGTTCGTGACGCCAAGTTGTCGTGGGCGGAGGAGGGGACGCCGCGCTCTCCCACTGCTCGGGTCCGGCTGGCACTGCGGCCTGCTGCTGATGCTCGGTGGCTCGAGCGATGGGCCGGATCCCGGGGACTCGAGCGGCGCTCCTCGCCCGTGAGTGAAAGGGGATTGGGATTTGGGATAGTTTATTGTCCGTGACGCCACCCACGGTTGTGGTGATTAAGTGGATACCACCGCTGCTCTGTCTGGGGAGCCCGGGAGTGATGGTACGGAGCAGCCAGTTGTTGATTTGCCCCTCCGTGGGTAGGGGGGTTTGGTGGTCCCGGGGCCCAGTGATGGGGTTGGTATGGTGGACAGGCGGGTATGGGGCCTGTGGTGGTGCAGGGGCACAGGAGCAGTGCTGTGCCGCACGGCACGGAGGTACTCACTCAGCCAGTAAACACGACACAGTTCTCGGTAAACAAACGGCTCGTTGGACGGGTCCCTCGGATGGTTACGGTGCTGCGGTTCCCTGCAGTTAGCGGTGACAGTCTATTCCCTGCACCTATGAAAAGTCTCTTTGGTAGCGATGGGTTCCCACCGGTTACCCGCTTCCCGGCTTCAATCTGGGTCGGAGGAGCCCCTCTCTTGTCCGCAGGCGCTGGCCCTGGGAAACTGGTGCCCTCGCGGTGGCGGTGTCTCCCCTTCACGGTCGGGCTGTTGCCTTCAATCGGGACTTGGTTGTTAGGAGACAGAGGTCCCCTTCACTGACGGATTTGGCAAATTATGGCGACTCCTAGCCTTGCCAGGACCCGAAAAGCCCCTGCCCTGGTGCTGACTGTTCTTCGTATACTGCTCCAGTACCGCCGGGTCACCACCAGTCCGCGGTCCTTCCAGCAACCTCCAAACAGTCCCCCTGCAGACTATCACCGCCGTCTGCTGACCTTGCTGTCACAGTCCGGGGCACACACCCGGACCAGCTTCAGGCTTGCTTAACTGTCACTTCAGCTTCTCTCTTTAGCATCTCTACCACTTCACTTCCTTCTACTTTCACTTCCTTTTCTTAACTGCCTGATTCTTCCCGCCTCCAGGGCTGTGAACTCCTCGGTGGGCGGAGCCAACCGCCTGGCCCACCCCCTGGTGTGGACATCAGCCCCTGGAGGAAGGCAACAAGGATTTTGGGTTAGCTTGGTGTTCCTGCAGGGAATGTGGGGTGCGTGTGATGTTGTGACCTGTGACCCCTGGCTTGCCCAGGGCGTCACACAGTCAGGGTGCAAAATCCTAGGGTGGCATACACTCCATGTTGAACCACCAGAATCTGCCAGGGAAGGGGGATTTCACGTCCCATTACCCACCACAGAAGTCCCGGGGCACCAGCAGCATATTGAGACAGGAGTCAAGACCACGGTCGAGCCCATAATTGGTTTGTGCTGCCTGCAAATGGGATGGGAACTAAAGCCAAGAACATCGGGGTCTGCAAGTAGCTTCAGGCCACGGGGATCCGCCTCTAGAAGCACAGGGAGGAAGGTCTCACATTTTCCAAATCACCGGTGGTGACCTCTGATTCATCCGGGATCGGCTGGGGCTCAGCACGGCAGTGACCGGTACCCTGAGGGCAGCATTCTAAGAACTGTGAGTAAAATACCTAGACCTGCAACCGCTGCCTCTGCCTCTTACTACCGGCGCCGTCGTCCTGCGCCAAACGGCCCTTGGCCCGTCCCCATCGTCACCACTGTCCTTCCTGGGCCTCACTCCATCTGTGGGGAGCTGGACTATCTGAGCTGCAGTAACATCAGCCCTGGAGGAGAGAAACATCTCGCAGCGGCAGCTAATCCCTGGCCGCGCACCACGGGTAGCGCTGCAAAGCAAAACTCCCATCCCACTTGCACCCTCTTTTCATGTAGCCGACGGAGCCACGGAGCCGGGTCAGGCCAGTCACAGCAACCCCAAAATACCATTGGCTCGGTGACGAGAAAGCCCTGCAGGCCCTGTGCGGCACTACAGTAGCATGAGTGCTGTCCCAGAATTCAAATTGGTCTTGGCTTTCACAAGATTCACCCAGTGAGCAGTCACGGAAATGTAGTTTCCCTGGCCTTGAGCGCTTGTCTGTTGTTAATTGCACCTTCCCAGTAACTGCAGGGCACAGGTGATGTTATGGGACACATGCTGATGTACTATGGGAACGGCACACTGGATAAATAGTGGCAGCTGCGGACTGAGTACCAAGGGATGGCTGCCGCCATGAGGTTGCTGAATGACTCAATGCCCAAAAGCCTAAACGGAAACATTTCCAGGGCAAGCAGTTTGGCAATGTTTCCGTTTAGTATTTGGGCCTGTCCGTGGGTGGCTGTGTATTTATGTTTCAATGTTACAAGGCTTGGGCTAAGGACAGCTGTAGGCTGCACTGGGACAAACAATCAGTCATGGTTGATGATGGTGCTTGCAAATGTGCAATGCCAGGTGCAGGGTGGGAATCAGAAGCGACTGCGTTCTAGACAGGGAATTGGCAAGCACATATCACAGGGCAAGAGGTAGTGCAGTCACCTCTAGACACTGATTGTGGACCAAGAGGTTTGGCCCACCTAGTTTGGTGCTTTGATGACGGGCATGAGCATGCAGGTGGTGGTCAGGCTCATAGTGGTCATCTTCCTGCTAAACTTGGTACGGCACAAGTTGCAAATAACCTTTCGTTTATTGTCTGCATTTTGTTTAAAAAAGTGCCAGACTGGGGAAAACCTAACCCTTGGCCAGGAAACTTCCACATGTGGGTGCTATGGAAACTGTTTTCAACCTTTTCCCTCTAGCGACCTCATTGCCTCTTCTGCCTGTTGCAGTGCTGCATATCCCTCCCCCCCTTCTATAGCTACAGCATTACCATGTATGGCAGACAATCTCATTTGATTGGCTATCTAACAGCTGCGAAAGATGCCGGACGGGGATTCGAGCATGGAGCCGTAACGAACATACCCGACCACCCCGATGCTTGATCGAGTATCGAAGAGTAACATCGTTTGACCACACCTTCATTAAAACAATAATTTTTATTTAATTTACTCATAATTAAAAATGTACAAGTATAATAAAAAATAGGTGATGACATTGAAAGTAAAGAAATATAATATAGTACACTACATACCCAAGGACATTGCAGAAAAAATTGGAGAAAGATGGTCACTGCACCAATATGTTCATATACAATATCACATATACCTCTATGGTATTTAATACATAGCCCATAGAGAATCAAAGAAAACAGTAATTACATCCCATATAAATAATGTGCACAATGCTAGGTAATGGGTATATGTGTTCAATATTTCTAGGGATTAGTAAATGAGAGTCCTGGATAATACAGATCCTAATTAAGACCAAATATATTATCTGATAAAAGTAAATTACCTGTGATACTTGATCAGCGTTTCGTCATCGCTTCTTCCTGGGGCATCATTATCCGTATGAATCTAGGCTTTTTTGCTCATAATAGTCACTATTTTTTCAGTCAAAAAATACATTTCCTCCTAAATAATTTGATCAAATTGACCTTTTTCCAAAAATGTTTTACGGTTTTGCATACAATAAATTTACTCAAAATTTTAGAAAGCGCGGACATCAATTAACCAAGGTTACTGAATCTTGGAGAAATACAGATACATTCAGAAGATGGGAACAGCCTAACTAGCTCTATTTGCTATTACCTTTATATATCAGCTACACACACAAATATAGCCCATACCTGGCCTATCTCTGTAACACCTCAATCGGGTCGTTGATTTGAATTCTCTTGGACAATAATATTATTTATGATGTGGACACCCTCCTGAAGGTTGCACTCTTAGATGCAAATAGACTAGAGGGTCTATGGTCATCTACTAATATGGCTGTATTGGTCATCATCATCCTGTGGATGATGTCCTTGTTTTTGTTAAAAGTTGTTATTGCAGGCCTAAGGCCATCTGTTCATTCCATGGGTGTGCCCAATAATAAAACCATCTATCACCTAAATAAACTATTTATGACTAGCGATAGGGGAACCCCCCGATGCTCGGGATCGGGAGACTTCACCCGAGCTTTTTGTCAAGTCCGAGTTCGGGGCTGGAGATAACGCGAACTTGCGTCCGAACCCCGGGCTTGGACTTTACAATTCAGGGATGGGGGGGGGGCTGTAAAATAAAGAATACAGTTAATAATAAACATTGTCATTATACTTACATGCCCCGCCACATGTCCTGCAGGCTCTGTCTCCCGGCTGCATCTGCTTTGGGGTCCGATCATTAACTTCCAGCAGTATTCACTGCACTGCTCGTCACTTGGCAGTCTTCGTTTTTTTTAGGCCGTGTTTGCGGAGACGTCAGGGTTCACCCATGTCCATGGCTTAGCCATATTCCAAGAGGTAGAGCAGAAAGCAGGTTTCAAAATGCGGTTAGCTCTGTGGTTTGGCGCAGATTTTGAAACCTGCTTTCTGCTCTACCTCTTGGAATATATCTACACTGCGGGACCGCTGCCTTCCACTTTTACTACGTGCCTTCATAGGGGTTGTGACTGCACAACCCCATCAGGTGAGTGTTTTAACCCACACTTGCCCCCACGTGTCATACCGGGTAAGACCCTATTTTTGCGCCTTCTTTTTCCACAGTTACCCTCACCATGGCTTAGCCATGTCAGTGTCAGCTGCTTCTCGCTCTGTATTAATGCTTGTATTGAAAATTAAATTCTCGCTCTGTAGAGATGCTTTAAATTTTTTTTATTAGAAATGAAACAAAAAATTAGAAAAAAAATACTTAGTCCGACGTAGTCCACAGGGAGAGCAATGTCAGCTCTGCTTCATCGCTCTGTACAGACAAGTGTCTATACAAAGTAAGAAGCAGGCTTACAGTGATAGCCAAAGTTCAATTGTGTTCATGGCTAAGACATGGACTCAGGTGAACTCTGACATCACTGCAAACACAGCCGAAAAAAGCAGAAGACTGCCGAAAGACAAGCAGTGCAGTGAATACCTCCTGAAGTTAATGATCATGCCCAGAAGCAGAAGCAACTAGGAGATAGCGAGTCTGCATGATGCGTCGCTGGACCGGTAAGTATAATCATAATATTTTTTTAATAATGTACTTTTCTTACAGCCCCTGGACCCGAACTGTAACATGGGTTTCCCAGGGAAACCCGTGTTCGGGACCTTGTGCATGAACACATTGTGTTCGGTATAGGTCCAGAACTTTACAGTTTGGGTTCACTCATCCCTATTTATGACAAATGCTGTCTATCAGTGCAAACCATTGAGATTGACATACAGCCCCACCAGAACAATAGATACAAATGCAAAACAACAGGGGTTATGAAGATAGCTTTCTGTCAAGCCTTGTGTTAAGCCCTCTGATGACCCTTATCAGCATACTGCCAATCCTTTTAATGTTCTAGTCCTTTTGATGAAATTTGGAGTAATCCAAAGTTCAATGAACATAGTGTATATCCGTGCTTGATATTAAAGACACCACCTATGTTGGATTCAAACATCATATTCTTAAAGAAGGAAGTAATCCTCATAACTTTCTGAAACTGCTTGTAAAATGTATTTTTTCTAATTATTTTTAGAATAAGGAATTGTGTGGAATTTTATCACTTCTAATGATGATGTTGGAGTCCAGGTGTGGTTTAAGAGTAGCCAGGGCCCAGGGCAGTTTGTACCCCCAGATTGACCATCTGCAAAATGTCCCCCCACACTGCCAAGCTGCAAAATTTTCCCCCACATTGCCCATCTCCATAATATTTACCCCTCTCCACACACTGCCCCTCTACATAAAGTACCCCCTTCCCCCCCTCACTATACTAAGACCCCTGTTACAATTGTCCCTCCAGTATGTGCCCTCACAGCACCATCATCTCCCATTCAAAAGTACAGCACATTAAATGTTCAGCTTCTTCATGGAGCGCTAACTTCTCTATCTGCGCATCGTCTGCATCCCCGGTACCAGCAGCAGTGTGATGCAGTTAGTAGCGTGCTGACCTCATCACATCGGTGCATGTTGGGGCTGACATGAGTTCCTCAAGTGTTTACATATAAATATTGGGTGAAGAGAGTCGGTGTCTCTCTTACAGCTCTGCAGGTCGTATGTTGTGCAGATAATAATGAGGGCATTCTGGCCACATGCCTCCCTGGAGCCTCAGGCCATGGGTGATAGCCCAGATTGACCTCATTAATCCGCCTATATTGGTGGCTATCAGGCTGTTGAATCCATGAAGTAAGTAAAACCATGATTGCTCTACTGCTTGAGCAATCTGTTTAGCTTGTGCAGTGAGGTGTATGCGGGGATTGCACAAGTGTTCCAGAAAAAGATAAAATCAGATGGACGGTGGTGTTTGAGTTAAGACTTTTCAAGTAGGAGAGTGACAGACAGCTACACTAGCCAGAATTAGATCACAAGTGCTCCAGAATAGCTCTTCTTTTATTTTTATGAGTGTCATATATATACACACAGGAATGTCTTAAGAGTTTCATAAACTGTACACCCTAAAAATACTGCCACACAATACGCCTCCTGAATATAATATCACTTGAAAACATTTACCCTAAAATAAATAAAAATCTGACATAAAATAGATTCACATGCTATATCCTCCTGAATGATAATATACAATGTGACCTTCAAATAAATTATTTGTAATACACAATGTGCCCCACAATAGATTGAAACATCATACATACAATACCCCAAAATATAATGAATGATCATACAAACTGTACCCCAGAATATCATAACTTATAATATACACTGTGCCTCACAAACTAAAATGAATTATAATATACACTCTTCCTCCAGATTAAAATCAATAATATTTTTCACTAGGCTATCAGATTAAAATTAATTTTAATATGCACTGCATGTCATATAATAAAAACAAGGTGCCCCCATAATATAATTAATTTGAGTATACAAATATACATTGCCCTACAGGTTAAATATAATTATTCTATACATTTTTTACCAAAATTGAAAAAAAAAATAAATTATAATATACACCATGCGCCCATATTAATGTTGATAATCGTATATACTGTGCCCGGGCAGCGTCTGTTGTCAGACAAGTTGCTCAGTGGTTATAACCGACTTTCCCAATTTGCTGTAACTTTCAGATTTGATGTATCTTGTGCTTGCTGGTCCTGAGGAAGGGGGCTGAGACCCCTGAAACGCGTAGACCTATGCCGAAATAAAGGTTACATTGATCAAGCTTACATCTGGGATCTCTGGCGCGGTTTTTAAAACCCATCTCCGCTATCTTTCTCTGTTATGTATAGAAAGATAAAATTGTGCTAAGAAATCTGGTGTTAATATCTTCTGCCTGGGACCTCCTTAAGACTGGGGATCTCATGATTTTTTATACCTCAGCCCGCCTCTTATTTACACGCATTTTGTGGTCACCAAGGAAGGTAGTTGGTAGTAGTTGGTGCCTGATAAAAGCAGGTTCTAGCCCAGAACCCAGGTTCAGTGCTGGGAGAGGACTATACATTTTCTAATCTGTTTTCCTCTTCACAAGGTCTATGCAGCAGTCCAGTAACTTTCATTTGTTTTTCCATTTTATTTTAAATGATTGTATATACTGTATTGTCTTTCCCCTTTTGTAACATCTCTTGTATATTTTTATAAGCACTGTCTAATTGTTAGACTAAAGTTTCTCTTGCTCTTCTTGCTCTATAAAGTGCAACTCCAGCTATTTTTTTCTATTTATTTACCAGTGCACCCAAAATTTATACCATTTACAGACCAATGTATGATTGCATAAATGCTATGTCATATATGACCTTTAAAATACAGAGACTAAAGGGGGCTTTACATGCAACGATATCGCTAACGAGATGTCGTCGGGGTCACGGAATTCGTGACTCACATCCGTCGTTACGTGTGACACGAGTGAGCGAGTGTTAACGATCAAAAATACTCACCAAATCGTTGATTGTTGACATGTTGTTCATTTTCAAAAAATCGTTGCTGGTGCTGGACGCAGGTTGTTCGTTGTTCCTGAGGCAGCACACATCGCTACGTGTGACACCTCAGGAACGATGGACAACACCGTGCCTGTGTCCTCTGGCAATGAGGTGGGCGTGACTTTCATGTGGCTGCTCTCCGCCCTTCCGCTTCTATTGGACGCCTGCCGTGTGACATCGCTGTGACAACGCACGAACTGCTCCCTTAGAAAAGAGGCTGTTCGCCGGCCACAACGACGTCGTTAGGAAGGTAAGTATGTGTGATGGGTACTAGCGATTTTTTACGCCATGGGCAGCGATTTGCCCATGACGCACAAACGACGGGGGTGAGTGCTTTCACGAGCGACATCGCTAGCGATATCGCTGCGTGTAAAGCAGCCTTTTGGCCCTGTGCGCACTAGTGCGTTTTACCCGCGGATTTACCGCGGAAATTTCTTGAGAAATGTTTGCAATATTTGTGCAGACATTTCCCAGCAAATCCTATGTGAAAAAAAATAGCTGTGCGCACACTGCGGATTTTTCTCAAGAAATTTCCTTGAGAAGAATTTCTTGAGAAAATTTCTTGAGAAAATGAGCATGTCCATTATTTTCCGCAGGTACCTGCGGAATACCCCCGGAATTTCACTCCATTCACTGTAATGTAATCACGAAATTCCGGGGGTATACCGCAGGTAGCAAATGATGTGCGGTATACCCCCGGTATAGCCGCAATTTACCTGCGGTAATGCTCATCGCTGCCTGCGGTTTTGCAGGAAGCGATGTCATTATGCCAGGAAGAGGAAGCGGAGAAGAGTAAACACACACGTCACATTCCCTGGACGCCGCACAGAAGCACTTCCGTGCGACCTCCAGGTGCCCGTGCAGTCTGTGTCCCGCTCCAGCCTCGCAGCTGCCTGCACTGCAGCGTGTCAGTGTCTGCCCGCAGTGTCAGCAGCTTGTCACCCTGCAGCGCAGTCAGACACTGGCACAGGCAGACACTTACACTGCACTGCAGGGTGTCAGTGTCTGCCCGCAGTGTCAGCAGCCTGTCACGCGGCAGCGCAGGCAGACACTGACACCCTGCAGTGCTGGCAGCTGCGAGGATGACGATCGCTGCTGTCAGGAGGTGAGATCATTACCTGCTGTGACGATCTCCTGCCTCCTGATGTCACCGCGGTCACTGCTGTCTATGCCAGCGGTGACTAGCGGTGACGTCACAGGCTCTCGCGATACTTCTGACAACGCGGCGGGCATAGAAGTCAGTGACAGCGCTGACGTCAGCAGTACAGGAGATGATCACAGCATGTAATGATCTCATCTATCCTCCTGGCAGCAGTGCTCGGCATCCCATGCAGTGACCTGGGCTATTGATGTTAGCTCAGGTCACTGCATTGCTCTCCCAGCCAATGGGGAACATTCTGTTCTTCATTGACTGAGACAGCGACTATGGTATGAATTGCCGTGGGACCCCCCCCCCCTTATTGGATTACGCCGGACGTGGAATTGATTGTTCTTTTCAATAAATTGGTGAAAGTGGGAATGTTTTGGGGAGTGTTTTTTCAAATAAAACTTTTTTTGTTGTCTATTTTTTATTTCTTACTGACTGGGTTGGTGATGTCGGGTATCTGATAGACGCCTGACCTCACCAACCCCAGGGCTTGATGCCAGGTGACATTACACATCTGGCATCAACCCCATATATTACCTCATTTGCCAACGCACCAGGGCAACGGGATGAGTTGGGGCAAAGCGCCAGGATTGGCACGTCTAATGGATGCGCCACTTCTGGGGCAGCTGCGGCCTGCTATTTTTAGGCTGGGGAGTGTCCAATAACAGTGGACCTCCCTAGTCTGAGAATACCAGACCCCTGCTGTCCGCTTTACCTCGGATGGTGATGCAATTTGGGGGGGACCCCACGTTTTTTGTTTTAAATTATTTATTTAATGTAAAATAACAGCGTGGGGTGCCCTCTGTTTTGGATTACCAGCCAAGGTGAAGCTGCCAGCTGTGGTCTGCAGGCTGCAGCCGTCTGCTTTACCCTAGCTGGCTACAAAAGATGGGGGGGGCCTCACGTCGTTTTTTTTTTTTAATTATTTATTTATTTTATGGCTAAATACAAGGCTAAGCACCCTTTAGTGCCACATGAAAGTCACTAAAGGGTGCCAGCTTAGAATATGCAGGGGGGTGGAACATTATATAGGTCTTTCTCATCTATCTATCTATCTATCTATCTATTCATCTATCTATCTATCTATTCATCTATCTATCTATCTATTCATCTATCCATCTTTCCCTCTATCCATTATCTGTCTATCGATTATCTATATTATTTATTGCAAAACCGCAGGGACCAACCTGCGGTAAATCCGCGTTAAATCTGCGTCAAATTCGCAGCAAATCCGCATGCGTTTTTCCCGCGGATTTTTCCGCAGGTGCGGAAATCTTCAACTCCCAGAAGTTTCTCAAGAAATTTTCTTGAGAAAAATCACTTTTCTAGTGCGCACATAGCTTTAGAGTCTTGCATATGAGATAAGAAAATATTTTAAACAAAAATAAGACCTTGAATATGAGACCATAAGACTAGTATGTACTAAACAAAATATACAAATTAACCCCTTAAGGACGAAGCCAGTTTTGTACTTAATGCCCAGGCCATTTTATGTAATTTTGACCAGTGTCCCTTTATAAGGCTATAACTCTGGAACGCTTCAATGGATCCCAGTGATTCTGAGATTGTTTTTTCGTGACATATTGGGCTTCATGTTAGACGTAAATTTAGGATGCTATTTTTTTTTTTGTGAAAAAATATGAAATTTGACAAAAAAAATTAAAATTTTGCAATTTTCAAAATTTTTAATTTTTATGCCCATAAACCAGAGAGTTATGTCACACAAAATAGTTAATAAACAACATTTCCCACATGTCTACTTTACATCATCACAATTTTTGAAACAAAATTTTTTGGGGTTAGGAAGTTATAAGAGGTCAAAGTTCATCAGCAATTTCCCATTTTTTCAACAAAATTTACAAAACCATTTTTTTAGGGACCACATCACATTTGAAGTGACTTTGAGAGTCCTAGGTGACAGAAAATACCCAAAAGTGACCCCATTCTAAAATCTGCACCCCTCAAGGTGCTCAAAACCACATCAAAGAAGTTTATTAACCCTTCAGGTGCCTCACAGGAACTTAAATAATGTGGAATGAAAAAAAAATTAACATTTTACCTAAAAATGTTGCTTTAGCACTAATTTTCTTACTTTTTCAAGAGGTAGCACCAAAAATTGGAGCTCACACTTTGTTACCCACTTTCTTATGAGCGTGCTGATACCCCACATGTGGTGAGAAACCTCTGTACGGGCAAATGGTAGAGCTTGGAACGAAAGGAGCAATATTTGAATTTTTGAAAGCAAATTTGGCAGAAACAGATTGCGGGCACCATGTTGCATTTACAGGTCCCCTAAGGTACATAAACAGCAGAAACCCCCCTCAAGTGACTCCATTTTGGAAACTAGACCCCTTAAGGCTTCTATCTAGGGGTATAGTGAGCATTTTGGACTGACAGGTACTTCACAGAATTTGATAACATTAGGTTGTCATATTGAAAATTTTCATTTTTTTAGCAAAAATGTTGCTTTAGCATCAATTTTCTCACTTTTTCAAGAGGTAGCTCCAAAAATTGGAGCTCACACTTTGTTACCCACTTTCTTATGAGCGTGCCGATACCCCACATGTGGCGAGAAACCTCTGTACGGGCAAATGGTAGAGCTTGGAACGAAAGGAGCAATATTTGAATTTTTGAAAGCAAATTTGGCAGAAACAGATTGCGGGCACCATGTTGCATTTACAGGTCCCCTAAGGTACCTAAACAGCAGAAACCCCCCTCAAGTGACTCCATTTTGGAAACTAGACCCCTTAAGGCTTCTATCTAGGGGTATAGTGAGCATTTTGGACTGACAGGTACTTCACAGAATTTGATAACATTAGGTTGTCATATTGAAAATTTTCAAATTTTTAGCAAAAATGTTGCTTTAGCATCAATTTTCTCACTTTTTCAAGAGGTAGCTGCTAAAATTGGACCTCACACTTTGTTACCCACTTTCTTATGAGCACGCTGATATCCCACATGTGGAACGAAAGGAGCAATATTTGAATTTGGGAAAGGAAATTTGGCTGAATTTGGAATATATTCTCAAATTTGCAGAGCTTTTGGGTTTCAAGAACAACAGACAAACCCCATAAATGTCTTTGTAAGTTATACCCTGTAATATATTTCTTTACAGAGGTAGGGAGTAGTTTGACACCATTCCAAGAAAATCCTTCCAGGAATTATTACTCACAAAGGGCGGCATGCCCCTAAAAACACATTTACTGGACTTGGTCTTGCTAACAAAACAGTTGTAGGAGAAAGAATAAACCTTATTGGACGGAAGGGCAAAATGTTCAAATGTGGAGGAGTAGGCAGCCACTATGTGGCAAACCTGAGTGTGCCAAAGATGACAGAACACCAGCAGGGCCGGAAGGACAGCTTTATCTTCCAAATAACTGGTCGTACAATGCCTTCTTAGCTCCATCAATCCCTATATGAGGGACAATTGTGCCAAGCGACATGGTACACCATAACAGGCTCCTGCCCGCCAAGGTAGGAACCGCTATGTGCACAAAACGACCAATCCGTTACAGAATTCTGAAAGTATTGTTCGATGCAGGTGGTTCGGCAGGAACCCTGCAGTAAAGCCCATAGTGTATGAATACGGAACAGCATCATTGTTAGGGGATCCTCCAATAAAATGATCATGCCCATAATACCAAGATAAATGCAAAGAAGAGTTTTGTGTAGCAAGACCTAGTGGTAATATGAGTCAAACTAAAATAATTGGTAAAAAAAAATGTTTGAGTAATGAAGTCCTGGAAAGTTGTCAAATGATGAGACTTTTCAAGAACATTAGTGGGGTCCACACTCTGGAGTCTAAAGATGTGGGCATGTGGACTGGGTTTTGTCTGAATAATTGTTTGGTATGTGATGATAAAGTCCTGGAATTAATTGTGAAATGGGGTAAAATGTGTTTTACTGCTGAAAATTTTCTCTTTATTACTAGTCCAAGAAAAAAAAATTACTGTGGCCCACTAAAACAGAAATATAAAAGTAAAGTATTTGCAAAATTAAAAAAAAGCTGCTACCACACAGTTTGGTGTCATTTATTTATGCCAATTAATAATTGTGGGATGTGTGGTAGGTTTCAAAACAGGGGGAGATGCAAAGGCCTGGTTGGGAGGGGCACATGGGGCAGTAGTACCGGGAATCGCTCCTTGTGCCGTGCTTTCTACAAACACGGCATCTTTTTTGGGGATACCTTTGGGTGGGAGTGGAAGGGATGGGGTGAATGAAATGACGCTCGGACAGTCTCCGGACATCCTCTGACTCGAAGGCTTCCTCCTGTGCCTCCGAGTCAAAGAGGAGGCTCTCAATAATTTTCTCCTGGTATTGGAGGAAAGAGAGCGGTCCTTGAGATTTTTTTATAGAGGATGAAGCTATTATAGGTAGCAACCTGTAGGAGATAGATTGCTACCTTTTTATACAAGGTCCTGGTTTTCCGCTTCACTAGATAAGGCTGAAGCACCTGGTCAGACAGATCTACACCTTCCATGAACTTATTGTAGTCTGCGACACAGAGCGGCTTCTGTTTGTCCCTGGTGGCGCCCCTGTCCCTTACCGTCACAGTGGTGTCTGCAAGCAATGTGGTGAGCATGAAAACGTCCTTGCGGTCTCTCCATTTTATGGCAAGAAGATGGTCACTTGCCAGTGAGTTAGACACCAACTGTGACGGTAGACCAACTCTGTTTTTTCTGATTGTTCCACAGGCCTCTGTGTTTGCAGCGAGGAGGGATTTAGAAAGGGGGACACTGGTGTAGTAATTATCGGTATACACGTGATAGCCTTTCTCAAGGAAGGGGGTCATTAGCTCCCAAACAATTTTGCCTGGGATGCCAATTGCCTGGGGGCAGTTTGGGGGGTTGATTTGGCAATCCCTCCCCTCATAAATGAGAAAGGTACACGTGTAACTGGTTGTGCTTTCGCACATTTTGTATAATTTTATACCATATTTGGCACGCTTGGAGGGGATAAATTGGCGGAAAGACAGACGGCCCTTGTAGCTCATAAGGGACTCGTCTATAGAAACATTTATGTCAGGGGTATACGAATTTAGGAAGGTAGTTTTTAGAAGGGATATTAGGGGTCTCAATTTATAAAGTCGGTCATAGTGTGGGTCATTTCTTTGGGGGGCTTGGGAATTATCGTTAAAATGCAGGAATCGCAAAAGGGTCTCATATCGGGATCGGGTCATGATGGCTGCAAACACAGGGCTGCTGTGCACTGTTTTTGTTGCCCAGTACGAGCGGAGTGTAGGTTTTTTCACTAACCCCATGTTAAAAGTAATGCCCAAAAATTTTTTTAGTTCGGGGACATTTGTGGGGATCCAGGAGCGGGAATGGATGGAGGTAGGATTTTGGGATATATGTTGACGAGCATATAAATTGGTTTGGTGGACAAATAATTGGAGGACTTCTAGGGTAACATAAATTTGGAAAAAATCTAATGGGGTAAAATTTGTGACATTTACATTTATACCGGGGGTTGCTACAAATGGAGGAATTTGAGGGGAGAAGGACGGATCAGGATACCATAGTGGCTGGGGAAGGGCACTACTTGGACCGGCCTCTGACGTTTCAGCGGTGACGACCGACTCCGCTACCATCGGGCTGTCGGATCCCGAGGAGGAAGCCGAGTCGTCACCATCCGAAAATCGCTCGATTTCAGAGGCAGACTCTGTATCCGAGCCTGAACTGCCGGAGGCAAGAAGCATGTATGCCTGCTCGGCGGTAAATGTTCTCCGCGCCATTACGGTATTTTTCACTGCCTAGCAAAAAAAAGAAAAAAAAACACTACAATTTTTTTTTTTTTTAATTTTTTGAAAAACATTTTTTAGATTTTTTTTTAACCCTAACCCTGATCTTAACCCTGATCTAACCCTGATCTAACCCTGATCCTAACCCTGATCCTAACCCTGATCTAACCCTGATCCTAACACTGATCTAAGAAAAAAAAAATCTAAAATAAAAATTCTAACTAAAGGGGATTCTGACGGAGGTGATGAGGATATTTGGGGGGGGGGGATATTTTGGGTGAGGATATTGGAGATGAGGATGAGTGATTTATAATATAAATTGGTGGTTTTTTTTTCTGACAGAAACAGCAGCAAATGTAGTCTCTCTCTCTTCTCTCCCAGATCAACTACAAGGGAGAGAAGAGGGAGGCAGACCCAAATGCTGCCATTTCCAAAATATTTTGAGTATTTGATCACTGTGATAGGGTCTAACACAGTGATCAAATGTCAGGAACCAATGAAATTAATTCCTGATGTTGCTAGGTGGAAGGAGGCAGACTTCAGCGGTCGAACTGCGCATGCGCCCGCCATTTTACATGGACACGAGAAGGAGGGGGGCCGGGGGAATGCCGTAGGAACTCGGTAATGAGACCCAGGTACCGGGGGGGGGACCGAGAGGGACCGGACAAGGACCGTTCTCTCACATTTGACTGTTAGATCACGTCAAATGTGAGAGAAACCATTAAAAACCGGCATTTCATTTTGCTGGTACATGCTTGCCATTATTCGGTTAATAACGGCGATCACTGTACCTTTAAATGAAAAAACCGGCCCGAACCGTAATCTCCGGGGTCTCAGCTACCCCCGGCAGCTGAGACCCCGGAAATTTTCTGACTCTGGGGGGCGCTAGACCCTTTTTTCCGACCGCCGTTAAAAAGCGGCGGATCGGAAGAAGTACCCTAATTTGTCGCCGTTAAAAGGCGTATCGGCGGTCGTTAAGGGGTTAAATGTAGTCATAATAATGTATATAAAATATAGCAATATAGAAACTATTAACCCGTCTATATCAATTTCCCCCTTTTGTAAATGGTATAACCTTCACCACAGGGTCAGTAGATGTCCACACAGGAGCTTCTGGCCCATGGCCCTAGTACGCATAAGGGGACTTCCTACCTGCTTCACACATCCACCCTCAGTGTGTGGACACCTACTACCCGTCAGCAGAGGCCATGTGGGGTCTGTAATGAACTATAGATGGTTCAACACTGGAACTCTTGACATACATTATTGAATGGCTTAGGCAATACATATATCAATGCTTTTACAACTATATAAAATAATAAACAAAATATTAATAATAATATTTGCATGCAGGTCTGTACATTGCTAGAAACCCAACCTGCTAGGCCCTTAAACCAGTTGGCTGGATTCATAAAGGAGAATGTATTCCCCTATCAGGAGTCTTTGTTGACATCGTATTCTTGTACCATTTATCCCTATGTTCACTTGTTTTCTGTATATCTGCTCTAACCTGGAGGTTGCCTGCAGGGTCAATGTAATGGCAACAGGCAGGATCAATTATTTGACACATTCCCCTGTCTTTTTCTGTCAGATAGTCTAAGGGCTCATGCACACGTTGCATTTTTTTTGCGTTTCTGCAGCGTTTTAAGCTGCAGCGTCACACTGTCAAAATGTATGCGTTCTGCTTCCCCAGCAAAGTCTATGAGAATCATACAAAATCCGTGCGCACGATGCTTTTTTAAACGCAATGTTTTGATTGTAAAAAATTTGACAAAATCTCTGCGTTTAAAAAAGCTTTTGTCAATTCTTTTGTCCGTTTTGGCAGCGTTCTACACCCATTGAAATCAATGAGTTGTTGAAAAAAGCTACCAAAATGCTAAGCAGTGTGTTTGCACTGCATTTTTGTTGCGATGCACATGTTTTTTTAACATGACAAATGCAGGTCTTTCGGTCTCTCTCTTTCTCTCTCCATGTCGATCTCTCCCTCCCACCCTCTCTCTCATACTCACCGATCCACGATCACCGGCGCTGCACGGCGTTCACACTGTGGCGGCTTCTCCTCTTTTGAAAATGTCGGCCGCTCATTAATACATCTCATATTCCCTGCTTCCCCCGCCCACTGGCGCCTATGATTGGTTACAGTCAGACACACCCCCACGCTGAGTGACAGCTGTCTCACTGCAACCAATCACAGCCGCTGGTGGGCATGTCTATATCGAGCAGTAAAAAAAAAAAAAATTAAAAAAAAAAAAACGACGTATGGTCTTCCCAATTTGGATGCCAGCCAGGGTAAAGCCACACGGCTGAAGGCTGGTATTCTCAGGATGGGGAGCTCCACGTTATGGAGCTCCTCCCAGCCTAACAATATCAGCCAGCAGCCGCTCGGAATTGCCACATCCATTAGATACGACAGTCCCGGGACTCTACCTGGCTCATCCTGAATTGCCCTGGTGCGGTGGCAAACGGGGTAATAAGGAGTTAATGGCAGCAGTCCATAGCTGCCACTAAGTCCTAGGTTAATCATGGCAGGTGTGTCCCCGAGATACCTTCCATGATTAACCTTTAACTTAAAGAAAATAAACACACACATCCAAAAAATCCCTTATTTGTAATGAAAGACAAAAAAACACCCTCTCTCACCACTTTATTAACCCCTCAAAAACACCTCCAGGTCCGACATAATCCACGCAAGGTCCAACGACGCTTTCAGCTCTGTTACATCGGAAGCTGACAGGAGCGGCAGTAGAACACCGCCGCTCCTGTGAGCTCCATGCAGCAACTGAAGTGAGTCGCGCGATCAGCTGTGCTGTCACTGAGGTTACTCGCGACCACCACTCTCAGGTGGAGGACTGCAGCTGTGGCCGCGAGTAACCTGAGTGAAAGCACAGCTGATCGCTCAGCTCACAGCAGTCACTCATGGGATTTGCGATCACAGGTGAGTCCTTCACGTGTGACCGCAAATCAGGCTGCGACACAAAGAGAGAGAAAGACGCACAATGTCAGTGAAATCAGGTGAAGCTCTGACGTCACTGCTGCGGACTCCTGTGTCCTGGCACTGACCTCAGAGGTTCATCTGAGTTCATGACAGCACACAGAGACAGTGCTGCGGGATGACAGTTCATCCGAGTTCATTCTCATTGCCCGGCCCTGTATGTGTCTGCTGTCAGTGGGCATGTAGCAGAGCTGAATTGCCGGGGGACCGCACTGACAAAAATGCATCCAAAACGCATGTAAAATGCATGCAAAATGCATCCAAAATACATGCGTTTTGGATGCATTCTTTTTGTCAATACGCAGCGTCAAGTCTGCCAGAGGGTGCATTTATTTCTGCACTGGCCAGGACTCAATGTGCGCATGAGCCCTAACACTATAGTATGCTGGTTAGTGACTACAATTAATTGTCTTTGTATTGCATTAGTGGCATTAAGAATCTCAAGAACCTGAAAAATTTGATCATCCAGGTAGTTAGTGGCCTCTACCAGCTTGTCTCATATTTGTATTACGAAAGCCTATATAATAATAGCACTGAAAACTTGAAAAATTTGCTTTCCCCATTTCTTCTACATGAGGCCTACCATTTGGCTGGGGTGTATTATCTGCTGCTCGTTTATATAAGGGACAGCTGCTACATCTACTTTACTATGAGGCTGGTGTTAGTCTGGCAAATGTGCAAACCCCTCTAATGTCTGGGCTCACCCATTTATAAGCACGATGCCCACAAAAATACTCCTTCTGGGAAAATACAAAAGTGTGTTTAAAGCGGGCTTTACACGCAACGACATCGCTAACGAGATGTCGTTGGGGTCACGGAATTCATGACGCACATCCAGCCTCGTTAGCGACGTTGTTGCGTGTGAAACACACGAACGACCGTTAACGATCAAAATTACTCACCTAATCGTTGATCGTTGACAGGTCGTTCTAATCCCGATTATCATTGCTGTTTCAGGACGCAGGTTGCTCGTCGTTGTTGCGGCAGCACACATCGCTATGTGTGACACCGCAGGAACGACGAACATCACCGTACATGTGGCCGCCCGCAATGAGGAAGGAAGGAGGTGGGCGGGATGTTCGGCCCGCTCATCTCCGCCCCTCCGATTCTATTGGGCGGCTGCTTAGTGACGCCGCTGTGATATCGAATGAACTGCCATCTTAGAAAGGGGGCGGTTCGCCGGCCACAGCGAGGTTGCTAGGCAGGTAAGTATGTGTGACGGCTTCTAGCGATGTTGTGCGCCACGGGCAGCAATTTGCCCGTGACGCACAAACAACGGGGGCGGGTACGCTCGCTAGTGATATCGCTAGCGATATCGCTGCATGTAAAGCCCCCTTTAGTCTGTCCACAGTAGAGCAAATTCAGAAGCTCCATCATAACTTTGAGGACACCACATATTGTTCATTTGTTTTCATTTCATACCAGAGATACATTTACCTCATTCTCCCCCCAATACTTGACTGGTAGATGGTGACTTACTGCCCTCAATACCCTTCTGGTACACTGTCTCATTGTCCTGGGTTAAATCATGTATACAGTCATATGAAAAAGTTTGGGCACCCCTATTAATGTTAACCTTTTTTTCTTTATAACAATTTGGGTTTTTGCAACAGCTATTTCAGTTTCATATATCTAATAACTGATGGACTGAGTAATATTTCTGGATTGAAATGAGGTTTATTGTACTAACAGAAAATGTGCAATCTGCATTTAAACAAAATTTGACCGGTGCCAAAGTATGGGCACCCATATCAATTTCTTGATTTGAACACTCCTAATTACTTTTTACTTACTTACTAAAGCACTAAATTGGTTTTGTAACCTCATTGAGCTTTGAATTTCAAAGGCAGGTGTATCCAATCATGAGAAAAGGTATTTAAGGTGGCCACTTGCAAGTTGTTCTCCTACTTGAATCTCCTATGAAGAGTGGCGTCATGGGCTCTTCAAAACAACTCTCAAATGATCTGAAAACAAAGATTATTCAACATAGTTGTTCAGGGGAAGGATACAAAAAATTGTCTCAGAGATTTAAACTGTCAGTTTCCACTGTGAGGAACATAGTAAAGAAATGGAAGAACACATGTACAGTTCTTGTTAAGCCCAGAAGTGGCAGGCCAAGAAAAATATCAGAAAGGCAGAGAAGAAGAATGGTGAGAACAGTCAAGGACAATCCACAGACCACCTCCAAAGACTTACAGCATCATCTGGATGCAGATGGTGTCAATGTGCATCGGTCAACAATACAGCGCACGTTGCACAAGGAGAAGCTGTATGGGAGAGTGATGCGAAAGAAGCCGTTTCTGCAAGCATGCCACAAAGAGTCGCCTGAGGTATGCAAAAACACATTTGGACAAGCCAGTTACATTTTGGAAGAAGGTCCTGTGGACTGATGAAACAAAGATTGAGTTGTTTGGTCATACAAAAAGGTGTTATGCATGGAGGCAAAAAAACACGGCATTCCAAGAAAAGCACTTGCTACCCACAGTACAATTTGGTGGAGGTTCCATCATGCTTTGGGGCTGTGTGGCCAATGCCGGCACCGGGAATCTTGTTAAAGTTGAGGGTCGCATGTATTCAACTCAGTATCAGCAGATTCTTGACAATAATGTGCAAGTTGAACGAAGTTGAAATTACGCAGGGGATGGATATTTCAGCAAGACAATGATCCAAAACAGCGCTCCAAATTTACTCAGGCATTCATGCAGAGGAACAATTACAATGTTCTGGAATAGCCATCCCAGTCCCCAGACCTGAATATCATTGAAAATCTGTGGGATGATTTGAAGCGTGCTGTCCATGCTCGGCGACCATCAAACTTAACTGAACTGGAATTGTTTTGTAAACAGGAATGGTCAAATATACCTTCGTCCAGGATCCAGGAACTCATTAAAAGCTACAGGAAGCGACTAGAGACTGTTATGTATGCAAAAGGAGGATCTACAAAATATTAATGTCACTTTTATGTTGAGGTGCCCATACTTTTGCACCGGTCAAATTTTTGTTTAAATGCGGATTGCACATTTTCTGTTAGTACAATAAACCTCATTTTAATCCAGAAATATTACTCAGTCCATCAGTTATTAGATATATGAAACTGAAATAGCTGTTGCAAAAACCCAAATTGTTATAAAGAAAAAAGGTTAACATTAATAGGGGTGCCCAAACTTTTTCATATGACTGTATATAGTCGGAAACAATTGTCTTTTCCACAGTTTCCAACACCATTGTATTGAATGTAAACAAAAAATACATGGCTAGATTATTAATACTCTGAGGGATACACTCCACAGGTTCCCACAGGAGGGGTGCCAACTTCAAACAGAGACATGTTACACAAAGAGGACAAAGAAGGAAATGGCACTTGAATGGATTGCAAAAAGAATAATTTTTATTGAGAGATATTATCAAAATATTTAATATTTAGTATCAAAACAGTCAAGAAATTTGCAAGAAAGATAAAAACGAGGTCAAAGAGGTGTAGATGCATGACAATAATGGGTACGGTAAAGAACACAATTGTAATGAAACCAAACCACCACCTCTATAACCCTGCCACAATGAGGAAGAATTGTATAAAAACCAGGCAAGTGGCTCTACAAAGACTGCAGTAAAGAAAGTAGTAGTGAAGAAACACTGGATTTGCCAAAGACCAAAAGGCCCCTATAGTCGTGTGGAGGTAACAAAAACCCAGCAAAATTAGCAGGAAAAAACAGTCAAGGTAAGTATGTAATAGTCGTAGGTCGCAGGGGTGAGGCTGCAAAATTGAAAGGTTAGGGTTACCAGAATGTTTAATCAATATGACTGAAAATTAGTCATGGGTCACAGAGGTAAGGCCAAAAAACATAAAATATGCAGCCCACCTATTATCAAAACAAACCCTATGGTTGTAATGAGTAAAAATAGTCGTAGGTCACAGAGGTGAGGCTGCAAGGATTAAGAAATTAGAGTTACCTCAAATGAAGTATCAATCGATGTGACTGAGGACTAGTCATGGGTCACAGAGGTAAGACCAAAAATACATGAAATATGCAACCGCCCCTGTTGTCAAAAAACAAACCATATGGGGTATGTGGAGGTGAGTGATCGCAGAGAAAATATATGTATAGAAAAAATTCAAAAAATGAGAAGGGAAGAGAGAGGGGTTAGTAAAGTGAACAGATGTACCAATGTCAACCACAGTAGCAAAAAATAGTAAATGAAATATGTATAAAGCCCAGATACATAAACCTGTATAAAACAGGGAATGCCAAAGGGTAGACAAAAAAGTAAAAAGATTTATTCCTGTGGTGGACATTGGCACATCTGTGGACCGGACTCACCCTGAAGAGAGTAAAGGCAGTGGAAAATAAAGAAAAGTATGGGAGAGTAAATGCACTGCAGGCAAAGTATAAGAAAAGGAAAAGGACCGTGTCAGCAGGAGAGTACAATTAAATGCCAAATGCATCGCTGACACGGACAATCAAAGAGCCAGGAATTACCTGGTGGGGAGGCAGAGCGGAGTGGTGGATGGAGGGCTCCAACGTCCGTTTCGCTTAGGCGCTTTTTCAAGAAGGTAATCTGTTTGAAAGCGCTGACAACAGCATATGACAACATAAGGAGTGAGCTCAGGTGTAACAGATCATAGCATTACAGTGGCCGGTACTGCGCATGCGCCGGGGGCGGAGACCAGAGGACAGAGCAGACAGGAGATCACTACGTAGCAGGGCGCATGCGCGGGAGAACGGACGTCTCCATGACTCCCACGCATACGCTCAGAGTGGGCAGCGTCATGCAACCGCCCTCCAGCAGTCAGCCAACCGGCAGACGTGCAAAGCCACAGCGGTATGTATAAGATAAAAAGCAGTGTATGAATCTCGGAGGAGTGAGACACAGGCAATAGAATGAAATGAAAAAGGTGCATATATACAATAGCATAATAAAAGTGAATACAGTCGTATATAAATCCAATATTCCGGGTTTTCAGGAGGTTCACCAATGGGGAAGGAGTAGTACCTAGATGATCATAAAAGGTGTGATGGCCACAGATAATGGAGAAAGAGTTGCCTATATAAAATAATCATACACAAAAGGAGAAAATTAATAGAATGAAAAGACATGAAGAATTAAAAACAAGTCAAAAACAACAGCAACAATTGTGTTCAAAAAGATGGTGCAACCAGACAAGGAAAATTTAATAAGCAAAACTTATATTGTTATATCAATACATATTGGTTATACAGAAGGTATTAGTGAAGGCCCCTGGAGGCCAGGACTGCAGGCCCTTATGCACAAAATAAACCCCAAAGGGGAGGGGTGGGGGTGTGGAAGGTAAAGGACGCCAAAATGGGAATCTAGGAATTATAAGAATGGAGAGTAGCTAACCGTCTCATTGAGACCATGGGGGACCAGGGTGTTGAGGGAGACAATCCACTTCGACTCCCGTTGTGCGAGCGTCTTACGCAGATTGCCCCCCCGAACGCCCCCGTGGACCACGTCAATGCCTAGAACTTTCAGGAACCTTGCGTCGCATCCATGGTGTCTGCGAAAATGACGGGGGAGTGTCTTAAGTAGAGAAACGTCCTCCATAGAGCCAGCAGCATTAATGTCCCTGACGTGCTCCCTGACTCGTACGCGCAATTCGCGTGAAGTTAGACCAACGTAAATCAGGGAGCAGGTGGCGTAATACACTACATGCGTAGATGCACAAGTAATGCGCTGGTAAATGGAGAACGTTCTTTTCGAGCAAACAAAGGATGCAGTTCTCAGAATATTGGGGCATGCTACACAATGGCCGCATGGAAAACAGCCCCGAAGCGGGGCACCAGAGCCGAAGGGGTTAGAGCGGGAAGGAGATGTAATGGCTATTGACAAGAAGATCTCCAAAGTTCCTTGCCCTCCTGGCCGTCATGAAGGGCCTCCTGGGCAGAAGATCGGCCAAAATCGGGTCCGTAAAAAGGACCGGCCAGTGTCTGCCCAGGATATCCCTCATCATGTCCCACTGGTATACAACCTATAGTTAGCCTCATATATGTAATACAACGTGTCCCTGGGAATGAGAGATCCTATAAACAACAATATCAGGTCCACAAAGCAGATATATGTGTGATCATACTCAATTTATTGAATGTTACAAAAACATACATATAAAATTATGACAATACAAGTTACTAGATAGAGGCTACACAGATATGGAAGAGGGAAAAGAGTCGCACTACTCAGGGTGACCACACGGGACCAGTGCAGTCCGTAGACACATATATATGAAGGCTGATTACCTGCGGGCTCTGATTGACACTAAGGGTGCTGGTGGTGTCAGATTACTAACAGTATGTTGGAATTAGTCAGCCCTTGTACACCCGAAACATCAGAAATACACAACCACTCAGCCGTCCCAGAATCAAACTTCAATTTTGCCCCTAATATAATTCAGGACTATAGTAGTAAGTTACCTGCAGCCATGTGTCTATCGGTAAGCACCTGCTCGTGTAGCCACTCCCACCTCGACGCGCGTTTCACCGCTTCCGGTTTCGTCAGGAGGCATCCATCCTGCCTCCTGACGAAACCGGAAGCGGTGAAACGCGCGTCGAGGTGGGAGTGGCTACACGAGCAGGTGCTTACCGATAGACACATGGCTGCAGGTAACTTACTACTATAGTCCTGTATTATATTAGGGGCAAAATTGAAGTTTGATTCTGGGACGGCTGAGTGGTTGTGTATTTCTGATGTTTCGGGTGTACAAGGGCTGACTAATTCCAACATACTGTTAGTAATCTGACACCACCAGCACCCTTAGTGTCAATCAGAGCCCGCAGGTAATCAGCCTTCATATATATGTGTCTACGGACTGCACTGGTCCCGTGTGGTCACCCTGAGTAGTGCGACTCTTTTCCCTCTTCCATATCTGTGTAGCCTCTATCTAGTAACTTGTATTGTCATAATTTTATATGTATGTTTTTGTAACATTCAATAAATTGAGTATGATCACACATATATCTGCTTTGTGGACCTGATATTGTTGTTTATAGGATGTCCCACTGGTAGTTGAACATACCAATGAATCTAACATGACTGTCTGTAGTTGGCCGACGTGGTTGGTAATGAAGTAGCTGATCCCTGGGGGTATTTTTAGCATGGAAATAGCCCTTCTTTATACATCTATTACTGTACCCCCTCTCCTTAAACCTGCATCGGAGATCGGACGACTGGGATTCAAAGTTGGAATTAGTGGAGCAGATCCGCTTCATCCTCAAGAACTGTCCGGTCGGGATGGCACGAATGGTGGAAGATGTGTGGCCTGAGGATGCAAGGAGGAGGGCATTGACGGACGTGTCCTTGTGGAAGACGTCCGTCTGAATGCCCCCCTGCTCATCCACCAAAATCCCGATGTCCAGAAAGTCCAAATTGGACTGACTATATCTATATGTCAACTTAATGTTGAGGGAATTCCGGTTTAGGCCACACATGAAAGACTTAAGCTGCTCAGAAGAGCCCTGCCACAAAATAAAAATGTCATATATGTAACGCAGCCAGCACTTCACATGGGCACTGGCCTGTGGAAAACCGTCGCCAAACACCAACCTCTCCCAGTAGCCCAGGAACAGGTTGGCGTAGGCCGGCACACAGGCCGCGCCAATCGCAGTGCCGCACTGCTGTAGATAAAAAAGATCTTTAAAAACAAAAAAAGTATGGGTCAGGACAAAACCGAGCAGCTCAAGCAAAAATTCCACCAAGTTGCCATCAAGACCGGAGGTTGTGAGGTAGAAGCGGACCGCCTCCAGACCGTCTTCATGTCCGATGCAGGTGAAAAGAGATTCCACGTTGGCACACACCAAAAGCATGTCATCATCCACAAAGATGCCATCAAGACGCCGCAGGACGTTCGTAGTGTCCTTGACATAGGAGGGGAGGCATTCAACCAAAGGATTAAAATAAAAATCAATAAATTTACAAATAGGTTCGCACAACCCTCCTATGCCAGACACTATGGGACGCCCCGGGGGGTTGAGGGCATCTTTGTGGATTTTAGGTAGTAAGTAAAAAGTGGGAACACAAGGACAGCCAGTGAGCAGGCCCTCGAACATCTTCTCATCAATAATTCCCCGCTCATGAGCCCCTGTTAGAATTTTCTTAAGCTCGCGGGAGAAGGAGGTCAGCGGACTACAAGTAAGGTGCAAATAAGTAGACTTATCACGAAGTTGCATATAGGCCTCTCTTTCGTATTTGTCTACAGGCCAGATCACGATATTGCCCCCCTTGTCTGCCGCCTTGACAACGACATCATCACAAAGCTGCAGCCGTTTAATCGCCGACCTCTGGCAATGGGTAAGGTTGTCATGTGGCGGGTGGATCGTCTCAGTACTGCAGTGTCAGTGGAATGTAATGGGGGAGCGGGGAAAACAAGTCCCTCCTCCCGGGTGTCGGGTGGAGTAGGTAGAGGCCTAGGGGGACTGGGGGTAGGTGCATCCCTGGGCACTGGCTCTGCTGGTTCTCTGGCGGGTGTTTCCGTCTCCACTTCTTCTGCGGGTTGCGGGAACATTATCACGGGAACAATCACCGTACTATTCTGCATGGGCCAGTCTGCTGGAAAATCTCCCATAACGGTATGGATCACCTCTTTCTTTGTTGCTTCATCACGGGGCATGGGAACTGGGGCATCTTCTACCAGCCTCAGGGGATCTGGGCATCTCTTCAGGTGGTCCCTGGAAACGGTAGCCACGGTCCTCCCCTGGTCATGACTGATCAGTTAGGTCTTCTCATTCTCCCATCCGGTGGGCTGTATGACATACGGGGTCCTGTCCCACTGATCATCAAGCTTATGGGTTCTGCGTTTACGCTTCAGCACCACATCTCCTGGTTTGAAGGGAGTAGCCGAAGCCCGTTGGTTAAAGCGCTGTTCCTGCTTCTCCCGGCTCTGACGTAGGTTCCGCTCAACATACTCCTGAATCCGCCGGTACTGTACTTGGCGTTTGGCATCCCAGCTGGCGGTGGAGGGCAGGGCTTTGGGCGCTTCCAAGCCCATTGCTAAGTCTACCGGCAATCGCCCAGGTCGGGCCCTCATCAGGTACACCGGGCTACACTTGGTGGAACTACAGGGTATGTTGTTGTACATATCTACCAAGTCGGGCAGCTTCTTCGGCCACAAGTTCCGCTCTTCTAGGGGCAATGTTTTGAGGAGGTTCAGGACCAGATGGTTCATTTTCTCACACATCCCGTTGGTCTGGGCATGGTAGGAGGTGGTCCGGATTTTCTTGCACCCGTACAAGTGGCAGAACTCCTGAAACACCTCTGCTTCAAAGGCCGGACCCTGATCCGTAAGCACCTTTTCCGGGTAGCCATGGGGCCGGCAGAAGTAGGCTTCGAAGGCCCTGGCAGCGGTGCGGCCAGTCAGATCTTTTACCGGGACAACCACCATGAAGACAACCACCATGAATCTGGAGTAGTGGTCCACGATGGTCAAGGCGTAAGTGTACCCATTTCGGCTGGGCGCAAGCTTGACATAGTCCAAGGCAACCAATTCCAGTGGCTGGTGGGTAACAATCGGCTGCAGCGGGGCCCTTTGGCTAGCTTCATTCCGTCTTCTTAGCGTACAAGGGCCGCACTCTCGGCACCACGCCTCTACAGAATCCCGCATCCCACTCCAGTAGAACCGCTCTCGTAACAGCATCTCCAGCTTCTTCCAACCGAAGTGCCCAGCGGCGTCATGATAAGCTCGAAGGACCTTGGGTACACAATCCTGAAGTAACAACAACTGGAGAACCTTCTCGTGGATCTTCGGGTCGATCAACTCCCGGTACAACTTCTGCTGGTACAGGCACAGGCGGTCCCTCTCTTTCCACAGTCTCTGGGCTTCGGAGGGGGCCGCTGGGTCCATCCGGCGCATGCCTTGGGCTAGCAGGGTCTTAACCAGTCGGACCGCAGGCGCCTGGTCTTGGGCTTCTCGCCACTCCTGACTGGGCGGCGGATCGACGTCCACCTGCTGCTGGGCCACACAGGGCTTCTCCTCCTGTGGCCGGTAGAACGCGGGCAGCTCTATCTCCTCCAGACGGTCCTCTTCCGCCCCCTCGTCAGATAGATGCGGCATCCTGGACAGGGCGTCTGCGTTGGTGTTCTTGCACCCGGCCCGGTACTTGACGGTGAAGTCGTAGTTAGACAACCGAGCCATCCACCTTTGCTCAAGAGCGCCTAGTTTGGCCATGTGCAGGTGCGTTAACGGGTTGTTGTCCGTGTAGGTGGTGAACTTTGCTGCGGCCAAGTAGTGCTTGAACCTTTCGGTTATTTCCCACACCAGGGCCAGGAACTCCAGTTTGAAGGAGCTGTAGTTCTTGGGGTTCCGCTCGGTGGCTCGAAGCTTCCGGCTAGCATAGGCAATCACCTTCTCCTTTCCGTCCTGGATCTGGGACAGTACAGCCGTGGGTTGCGGAGATGGGATGGTGGCACCGCCGCTGCCTCTCGGGGCCGGTGTCCAGGACCGATGGTGTGGGGGCAGCAAGGTGGTATCCCCTCCATGGGTAGGGGGAGGTGTAGTCCCGGGGCCCAGGTGTAGGTAAGGAGCAGTGCTGGGGCGCCGTCGGCAGGTCGGACCGGATGACACCTGTGTACTCACAATTAGGAAGAATTCACACAGAGTCTGTATTCTAAACCAAGGCCGGATGCCGGTTGCCTCTGGAGGGGTGTTCTGGTCCCGTTCACGGGTTGGCAAGGTAGGGACCCTTCCTCCTGCACTTGTGTCTTGCTGTGTGTTGATTAAACCCGATTGGAACGGGAGAAATCCGCTCCCCTGCAGCTTTGTACGCAGAGGGAGCCGTTGCCCGCAAACTCTGACCCATGGGATCTTTATGTGAGATGAAGTCCAGCGCAGGAAAGAAGGCACTCTTCAATATAAATTTCCATATGGTTTATTCCATGTGCACACATATGAAGGTAGGTACAGACAGCCCCTAAGCAGGGGAAAAATGACTAGCGACGCTTTTCGACCGTATTACATGGTCTTAGTTACACAGACTAAGACCGTGTAATACGGTCGAAAAGCGTCGCTAGTCATTTTTCCCCTGCTTAGGGGCTGTCTGTACCTACCTTCATACGTGTGCACATGGAATAAACCATATGGAAATTTATATTGAAGAGTGCCTTCTTTCCTGCGCTGGACTTCATCTCACATGCTTGCAGCTGCCCGGCCGATTGTCCGTGCTGCAGAGAGAGGGCCTGGAGACTTGGAGTGGGTGAGCTGAATTCTTTTGTCATTCATTACCGCTGTATGGGATCTTTATGGGTTCTTGGCGGACACCCTATCCCCCGCATTGGGCTTCCAGTCTGGTCTATCTGGGCTTCTCTCCTCGGAAACAAGGCCTGGTACCTTGTCCCGCTGGTCAATTAACAAGGGGCTTGAAGCTTGCCTCGTCCTAGGGTCCAAGTACCCCGCCTGTGCACGGCCTCCGGACCGGATTCCTGTCATCGGTACCGGTGGGCTACAACCCTGCCCCGGTCCACTTCAGGTCTCCCACGACCGGATCTCCATCGCTTGTGGCCCTACAATGCCGTCTGCCACCTAGTCGGTCCTCCCGTGGTCCAAGGGCTCCAACCCTGACCACACTGCACTTCAGCTCCTCTCACTGACTGCTCACTCTCCACTTCTCTACCGAACTGCACCTTGAACAGACTTGTTCCCATCACTTGTCACCTCAAGACCCCTAGGTGGGCACTCCCATCTGCCTTGGTCCCACTGGTGTGTCCTGGCTGTCATGAGGGGGCGACTAGGATTTGTGGCTGGTGTTCCTATGTGTGGGATGTGTGGTGTTAATTCCCAAGGAGGAGGCAATTCCTGTACCCTTTTTGGGGGTACAGTCATCTGTGACTACCTGGTTTTGCCAGGGCGTCACACCCATACAATGTCTGGTACCAGTTGCATTGCTATGTCTTCACTTATTCTGGTATCAGACACTCTCGCAGATTTGGACATATACACCACTGTTGCAATTTTGCACAAGTGTCTGTCAGAGAGGGGACTTGTGACTGTAATACCTTCTGGGGTGTATTGTATATTAGCCTGGATAGCACTTAACACATCAGCCCCCAGCAAATTCATAGGAGAATTTTCACTAACAATAAGCTGTGTGAGAACGTCCTGGCTATCTTGTAATTTCAGCGTAATCTGTCTTGTCAACGGAGTTTCGGATACCAATCCCTCCACCCTCACACAATCCACAGTCTCGTCAGTAATCATGTCTGGCTTTATCAAGTCTTTGTGTACCACAGTTTCGGCTGCCCCAGTGTCAATTAAAAATTCTGCCTCTCCCCCTCGGCATTGTTATGGTTGTAATTAAGGTGGGACCAGGTCCTGAGGGAACAAAAACAGGGTGCACATTTGTCACTGGGTTGCCAGTTTCCTAGGCCAGAGACAAAGGAGGGGGAAAGGGAGGAGGAGAATTAGTCTGCTCGTTCTCCTTTTTGTTTTTTTTTGCACTGTCTGGAGTAATGTCCATTCTGTCCAGTCACTAGGACACCTGGTGTTCCCCTTGTCTGCTTCCACTATTTTCCTTGTGTTCTAGAATACATGACTAGTCGCTTGTTTTTTGTCAGTTCAACCCCCTTAGCTACTTGCAAAAGGTTACTTGGGTCCATGTTTCTCCACTCAGGTCTGGCTGTGTGTACTGCCTCTTGTAAAACCTTATTTATACCATCAATGAATGCCCTCACCAGTATTTTGACATCAAGGTCATTCGTGGACACTGTACCCCATATCTGCCCACTTCAGCTGTAACCTCCTAAAGTACGTCTCTATACTCTCCCCTTTTTACTGTGTCACGTCCATCATAAGTACAGACTGCAGTTCAAATTTGGAGAGAAATGGGTTAATAGACTGCGCTGCCGTAAAAAAGAAGATCCATGTAGAAGGAATGATTTTATTTGTCTACGCATTTCAAAGCTTTATGGTTTGTTCCGCAGGACAAATCATATACCATGTACATGTGTGACTTATCTGAGGAAGGAGCAGTGATCTCTGGAGCATGTAATAAAATTACGGTTTAACCATTACTGCTGACCATCTTCTTACGACAACGTGCAAGTCCTCATCTATTTGATTGTTTGATGATAATAAAGTATTTAAAATATCGCAATATACAACCCCTTGCAAAAATTATGGAATCACCTTGCTCTGAGGATGTTCATTCAGTTGTTTACTTTTGTTTAAAAAAAGCAGATCACAGACATGGTACAAAACTAAAGTCATTTCCAATGGCAATTTTCTGGCTTTAATAAACATTAAAAAAAATCAGGAAAACATAATGTGCTAGCCAGTAACTGTTAATTTTCAAGACCAAACGGGGGAAAAATTATGGAATCACTCAACGAGGAAAAAATTATGGAATTACCCTGTAAATTTTCTCTCCCAAAACTAACATCTGCATCAAATAAGATCTGCTTGTTAGTCTGCATCTAAAAAGAAGTGATCACACCTTGGAGAGCTGTTGCACCAAGTGGACTGACATGAATCATGGCTCCAACATAAGAGATGTCAATTGAAACAACGGAGAGGATTATCAAACTCTTAAAAGAGGGTAAATCACGCAATATTGCAAAAGATGTTGATTGTTCACAGTCAGCTGAGTCTAAAATCTGGACCAAATACAAACAACATGGGAAGGTTGTTAAAGGCAAACATACTGGTAGAACAAGGAAGACATCAACTCGTCAAGACAGGAAACTTAAAGGAATATGTCTCCAAAACAGGAAATGTACAACAAAAGAAATGAGGAATGAATGAGAGAAAACTAGAGTCAATGTCTGTACTGTTGCTGTTTGTCACTCATTAAGTCTATGCCTCAGAGACTGCAAGCTGTTATGGAAGCCAGAGGTGGTGCAGCAAAATACTAGTGATGTATTGGAGTGTTCTTTTGTTTGTTTGTTTTTCATGAATCCATAATTTTTTCCTCATAATTGAGTGATTCCATAATTTTTTCCCCCTGTTTGGTCTTGAAAGGTAACCATTACTGGCTAGCACATTACGTTTTCATGATTTTTTTTTTTGTGTTTCTTAAAGCCAGAAAGTTGCCATTTGAAATTACTTTAGTTTTGTGCCATGTCTGTGATCTGCTTTTTTTAAACAAAAGTAAACAACTGAATGAACATCCTCAGAGCCAGGTGATGCCATAATTTTTGCCAGAGGTTGTAGAAACTTTTAATCCTTCTATATCGCATATACCAATGGGTTGGATTCTCCCTGAACGTTTGCTGGTCAAGGGTGGCATCAGATGTACAGTGCCTACAAGTAGTATTCAACCCCCTGCAGATTTAGCAGGTTTACACATTCGGAATTAACTTGGCATTGTGACATTTGGACTGTAGATCAGCCTGGAAGTGTGAAATGCACTGCAGCAAAAAAGAATGTTATTTCTTTTTTTATTTTTTTTTTTAAATTGTGAAAAGTTTATTCAGAGGGTCATTTATTATTCAACCCCTCAAACCACAAGAATTCTGTTTGGTTACCCTAAAGTATTAAGAAGTATTTCAGGCACAAAGAACAATGAGCTTCACATGTTTGGATTAATTATCTCTTTTTCCAGCCTTTTCTGACTAATTAAGACCCTCCCCAAACTTGTGAACAGCACTCATACTTGGTCAACATGGGAAAGGCAAATGAGCATTCCAAGGCCATCAGAGACAAGATTGTGGAGGGTCACAAGGCTGGCAAGGGGTACCAAACCCTTTCCAAGGAGTTGGGTCTACCTGTCTCCACTGTTGGGAGCATCATCCGGAAGTGGGAGGCTTATGGAACTACTGTTAGCCTTCCACGGCCTGGACAGCCTTTGAAAGTTTCCACCCGTGCCGAGGCCAGGCTTGTCCAAAGAGTCAAGGCTAACCCAAGGACAACAAGGAAGGAGCTCCGGGAAGATCTCATGGCAGTGGGGACATTGGTTTCAGTCAATACCATAAGTAACGTACTCCACCGCAATGGTCTCCGTTCCAGACGAGCCCGTAAGGTACCTTTACTTTCAAAGCGTCATGTCAAGGCTCGTCTACAGTTTGCTCATGATCACTTGGAGGACTCTGAGACAGACTGGTTCAAGGGTCTCTGGTCTGATGAGACCAAGATCGAGATCTTTGGTGCCAACCACACACGTGACGTTTGGAGACTGGATGGCACTGCATACGACCCCAAGAATACCATCCCTACAGTCAAGCATGGTGGTGGCAGCATCATGCTGTGGGGCTGTTTCTCAGCCAAGGGGCCTGGCCATCTGGTCCGCATCTATGGGAAGATGGATAGCACGGCCTACCTGGAGATTTTGGCCAAGAACCTCCGCTCCTCCATCAAGGATCTTAAGATGGGTCGTCATTTCATCTTCCAACAAGACAACGACCCAAAGCACACAGCCAAGAAAACCAAGGCCTGGTTCAAGAGGGAAAAAATCAAGGTGTTGCAGTGGCCTAGTCAGTCTCCTTACCTTAACCCAATTGAAAACTTGTGGAAGGAGCTCAAGATTACATGAGACACCCAAAGAACCTAGATAACTTGGAGAAGATCTGCATGGAAGAGTGGGCTAAGATAACTCCAGAGACCTGTGCCGGACTGATCAGGTCTTATAAAAGACAATTATTAGCTGTAATTGCAAACAAGGGATATTCCACAAAATATTAAACCTAGGGGTTGAATAATAATTGACCCACACTTTTATATTGAAAATGTTTTAAAATTTAACTGAGCAACATAACTTGTTGGTTTGTAAGATTTATGCATCTGTTAATAAATCCTGCTCTTGTTTGAAGTTTGCAGGCTCTAACTTATTTGCATCTTATCAAACCTGCTAAATCTGCAGGGGGTTGAATACTACTTGTAGGCACTGTATATATATTATACATTCACTGTGAAAGAACCCAATAGCCTTTCAAGCAGCAATGGTAGCCATTGCTTCTTCCATCAATCATCAGTCCATTGTGTGATTGTACTGACGATTGGCATCAGCGGTGGTGTATACTCCCGATCTCCCTGACACAGTCTCTCCTGGTCAGGCATGACTTATTCTTAAGAATGGTGGTGAACCAATTATGTTATCATGCCAACAGCATTTTTGTGCACTAGCCGGGCCTGACCAGGAGAGATGAGGCAGGCTGTATCAAAGTGGAAGTGCGGAGATGCATGAAGCTGGGTGTTCCCCAAAACTGTATCTACTGTCGACTATTCAATGGTGTTCGCCTCCTAAGAATATGAATACTTGCAGGGAGGAAAGGTTCACAGGTATCTCTTCTACCCTTTTCCCTAAACCAGGTGCTTGTTTTTAAACAAATGGTTCAGGCAATCAGAGGCAATGACACAGCATACATATAGAAATGTCAGCAATTTTATCAAAAATATGTGTATGACCTCAAAAATATGCTATTAAGGGGATAATGATCAGGCTTCTGGGATTTTACCACTCCAAGACTTTTTCTCTCTAGGATATACCTATCCCCAAATGTTTCAGCCAGCAATTTATCAATTCCTTCCTATAAAAATAACTATGGTGGCACAGTTTGGAGAATAAAAGTAGGAAAAGTACCTCAGCATATCCTTCAAAGATATCCTTACACTGAGAACAATAGAGAGGGAGAGGATTATGGTTGTTATTTGCTGTTAAAAGACCAGACGCCAAAATTCAGACTACATGTCAGCAACAAAATTTCAGCTGCAAACTAGAGCCTATACTTACTTATTACCTATTTCCATGAACATAACCAAATGAGGACTTTTTTTTTTATTTTTTTTGGGACAACTTGTACTTTTGAATTACATCATTCATATTATCCAAATGATGTACTCAAAACTGGGAAAAAAAATTCCAAGTGGGAATGCAAAAAACCCTGCAATTCTGCAAATTTTTTTTAGGTTTTGTTTATATGGCATTTATTGTGTAGTAAAAATGACCTGGAAATAGGATTCTCCAGATCAGTGTGATTACAGTGATAACAAACTTGCATAGTTTTAGTTTCAGGACAACCTGTCATTTTTATTGATACTATTTTAGAGGAATATGATGTTTTGATTGCCTCTTATTGCATTTTTTGGGGTCTTGTGGAAACCAAAAAAATGCAATTCAATAATTTAAATTTTTTTCTACTCACAGTGTTTGACAATCAGGTTACTTAAAGGGAATCTATAAGCAGGTTTTTGATATGTAAGCTAAGGACAGCATGATGTAGGGGTTAAAAACTAAAAACAACTGTGCTTTTCTTATCAGTGTGTGTGCTATTATTTACTTAAACAATAGGCATTTTTACCCTGTGATTAACAATACAGGACTAGAGACTCACGCGCATGACAGTTCGATACTCCCCATGCTGTAATTGACACCTAACAGTTAATGCATAATCTATATAGAAAGCTTGGTCACTGGTCTCAGCTACATGTTTATAACTCAATTGTTTGATTATGTGAGAATGTCTATACCCAGTACCGTATTTTTCGGACTATAATACGTACTATTTGGGAGGAAAGTGTGGGGTGCGTCTTATAGTCCAAGGCAGCAGCTGTGGAGTAGGATCACAGGAGGCATAGATGTTTGCAGCTCCAGGAAGCCAGTGGCTGGAGAAACCACGTGTGCCTGCTGTTTAAAGTAAAGGAGTATTCATTAGCTGCTCCCTGCCCACCTCTCTCCGCTGTCTTCAGTCAGTGACTAAAATCAGGTGTGAGGAGCAGCAAATCAATACCTGTTTAATTTAAACAGCGGGCACACATGGGTGCTCCAGCCGCCGGCTTCCTGCTGCGGCTGGGGAGACTGTGTGTCAGCTGTTTAGGAGGCAGGAGCAGGGTGCCGCTGCAGTCATGTCTGGCCCGGAGGAAGTGCAGATCACTGCAGTGACCGGGCCAAAGCACAGCATACCATCACAGCACAGCCTGCAGTCTCTGTGCTGAGTGCTCATGTGCCGCCCCCGTGCCAGCAGCCGATGCTGCTCGGATCCGGATCTGCGGTATGGCTCGAGGGACTCTACCGGACCCGGGGGTTGCGCGGACCCTTAGAATAAAAAGTGGATGTAATTGTACGGGATTTGCTATAAACTGTCTGTGACGCCACCCACGGTGTGTGGTGAGGTGTACCACCACCACTGCTGTTATGGGATGCCCGGGGGAGATGTGATGGCAGCTGGATGTTAACCCCTCCGTGGGTAGGGATGGATGCCCCGGGGCTCAATGTTGGGCAGGGTTGCAGGGATCAGCACACTTACAGTTCAGTTGTCCTGGTGCTGGATGAGGTTGCACTGATGTGTGGAGTCAATAAACACACAGTTCTTTTGGTAAACCAAGGTGATGGTGGCCGGCCTCCGCAGACGGGTGTATCTGGTCCACACCCAGGCTGGTGATCAATGTCTCTTTCCTCTGCACCTTGTATTTTCTGTGATGGACTTCCCGGTGTGTAACACGGGAGTCCGCTCCCGGTCCTTTGGTTGGGAGCCGTGCCCGTCCGACGCTGACCCGTGGGATCTACTGGGCCCTAGCGGATGCCCTATCCCTCTCTGTGGGTGGTTGTCTACTTTTCGGGACTTAGGTTGGGACAGGACCTATAATCCTGCCCTCAATTGGTTAATTAGCTAGGCCGTTGGTGCCGGTCCCGGCTTCAGGGTCCAAGTACCCCCTTTGTGCACTGTTTCCAGGTCGGTTCTCCAGTGTCGGTACCGGCAGGCTACAACCCTGCCGCGGTCCACCTCGGATCTCCGGCAGCCATCTTTCCGTCTCCTCCTGCCACTGATCACTGTCTGCCACCTAGCCAGCACGCCAGGGCTCCAACCCCGACGCCTGTCAGCTTGAACTTCAGGCCTTTGCTGAGCTTAGCTTTCTCACTCTTCCTCCACTACCACTCCAAACTTCACTACTCTTTTTCCCGCGTTCTCCATCCGCCTGGTCCAGCCCACTAGTGTGTCTGTCCTACCCTGAGGTGATGGCTAGGATTTCAGGTCTGCTGCTTTAGCCCTGTGTGGGAGAGGTATTGTGCGGGGGCCTACACTGTGTGACTACCTGGTTTTGCCAGGGCGTCATATTCCCCCTTGGTTTAATACAGACCGTCCGCGGGCTGTCCGACCACTACCGTTTATTTATTTATTTATTTTTTTTGCAACTGGAACGGGAAAAATTAAAACAAATATAAGTATAATAACAGTAGTACATTTCTTCCCAGTATTGGAGGCTCTTTGCTTAAACGTTGCATAACTAAACGGAACGGGACGGACCAGACCACCTTATTACTTCGTCCACATCCAAAAAAACCTGTTCCCTGGTGCCACCGCTAAGCACCAGTGCACACCCCTTTGCCCAAGTCCAGTAAGGGGTCCGGGTGATGCACACACGAGCCGGGTAAAAAGTTCCTTACCCAGCAGTCTTTGTCACGGGCCCCATGTCTGGGGACCCCTGGCCTGGTGGTTAGTCACCTGTTTCAGTAGTGACTGGGCCACGGCCTACTCTACCGCAGGCCCTTCCTCCAATCAGCCTCTCCAGAGACAGCGGTGGGACGAGAAGGTAGTCAGGGTTTATTTACAAAGTCCAAAAGTTTTTGGGTTGGCTTTTCCAGTCCAAAAGCCACGGTCCATTTTAAACTGAACAACTGTGAATTGTTAATGAGGTTTAACTGGGGTAGCCGGGAACCGCTACCTTAATCATCTTTCTTGCTTGGAATTGGCGGAGGGGGTGGAGGCACACCTTTTCATCCATCTTTCCCCACTTTCTCACGTCGAGGGCGGACCACCCCCTCTCTCCGCAGTGCCGGGTGTAGGAGACCAGCTATCCTGGCTCCAGGTCTTGATCCAGGTGGCCCATAGGCAAATGGGGGGCCACATCCCTCCAGGATACAAAAATCTCAGCCTCCAGACTCGGCTCGTAAATGAAGCCCCATCCCTTTTGGAGGTTGAAATGCCGGACCTGTCCTTGGTACGTTGGGCCCCGCACCCGGAAAGTTGCCTGCCGGAGGTTGCCTTTCTCCCGGTATGTACGATTCAACACTTCGGCCTTCCGCTTTTCCCGGGTCGTGATCTCGGTCTTCAGCTGCTGCCGCTGCAGCTCCCAGTACGGGGCACTGGTTTCGTGCTCTGCCTCCTCCTGCTCAGGGGCTTGGACCATCCAGACACCCTCGCTGCCGGCTACAACCAGCCTCATGTGAAGTGGAGGGCTTCGCTGACAAACGGCCTGCTCTGCCGCCCTGCAGGCTGCGCCTCAGCCGGGACCGGGTACTGGGTAGCGGTCAGTGTGTTTGCTGGTGCCGACTTCCGATCGGGCGTCGCCTCTGTTGCGGCCGGGCGGATTGCCGGGTCCGACGTCATCAAGTGCGCTGTTTTCTCTGGGACCGGGGGTGATGTCATCTCTGGTGGGGCCGGAGGGGATGTCTTCCGGGCTTGGCGTGGAGCTGGTATGGGTGCCGAAGCTATGGCGTGCCCATGGCCCGAGGATTCCGCTTTCGGGTCCTCGCAGGCAGATGGAACGGGTACCGCTGCCGTTGCTTGTGGCAGCGGACCGAGCGAGGAGCCAGCTACAGGTATGGGCAGCGAGGGAGGCGACGTACCGGATGGGGGGCAGACCAGGCTCCTCAGCATGGTGGGCCGGTCCCGGTGGGACATAGGGACGTGGGTCGCTTGTGGAGACACGGGGCTCAGTGGGTGCTTTCGTCCACTAAAACCCGCCGCCTTTAGAAAGACAGCGTGGCTCAGGGCTCATCCCAACTGAACGCCGGCCTCCTTAACCGTGGGCGTAACACTACTCAGACAACACAGGGTGAGGGAACCACAATAATTAGACTTTATTGGATCCCCAAACAATTAACGGCACATAACCAGCAAAACACACAAATGTAACAGGCAACAGAGTCTCACCCTTCCGCTGGCTCACCAGGGATTTAGAATGTCCATGCCTCACAGGTTCCAAGCTGTCTGAGGTCTGCAAAGTCTGTAACAGGTGACTGAACTGTCCCAACCTGAGTGTCCTCCTTAGGTAGTCCTGGTTTGATGTTAAAATCCTGGCAGCTGGAGTCGAAATCCCTAGGCTGTGGATATGGTCTCCAACCGGGACCGGAGTCCCTAGATTGAAGCCATAAGATATCCTGATCCTCTAGTCAGCTCTAAAGAGCTTAGACTGGATCCATCAACCTTCATCAACCTTCATCAACAACCTGGTGGCTTAAAGAGGTCCCTATTGATAGCCACAGCTTTCCACTTAGATACACTGCGTCATCATCGATTGGTTGGACAAGATTGCTTCTCCCATTGGAGGAATTTCAAGCTGCATGGATAATGTTCATTTAAATGATGTGGGTAGAAAGACTGAGGATATCTACATGGAGCCTGCAAGTCTCCGACTAGACAATGGCTACTAAGGTAATCACATTAGCAATACACAACTACAATACAATGATTACTGGAAGAGACTGGAGATACAATAGCTAAGCAAACATGACCTAGCACACATAAGAACAATAGTCTGGCTGAATGTTAAGAAACTTTAACCCATGAGAGTCCATGTCGTCACATTCCTCCCCCTTCTTAATATTAGCCAGACATGATAGGCTTCCGATCATCCTTCTCCTCTTGATGGCATTGTCCTTTTTAATGGTGAGGTCAGCAACAGAGGCTTGCATCTATACACCTCCCCCTGATTACCTCCCCCAAGTTGAGCAGCCATATTGTGGACAAGCACTAAGGTGGGGTCCATGAGTTGGGCCTGCACAAATCTCCCACTATCAATCCTCCCCCAGTCAATAGCCAGTGTGGTTAGGCTTACTCACGGTTCTTTCCTCAGAAGTGGATGCTGGAGACTGGGAATGTGAATTATCCTTGGAAAAGATGTTAGAAAGATCCACATCAGGGTCCTGCTTGGCTTGGAAGTGGGTGATGGCTGCTTCAAACTGACTGGATAGTCCTTGTCCTAGGTCATTCTCCAAAATGACTGGTGTGAGCAGGTAATCCCCAAGCCCCACTTTCACTTCCCTTTGAGTGGTATCTGAAACAACAGGCTTGGTGGGGTCATCTATGAACCCCACTTCAACTTCCTCCTGGCTAGTCCCCGAAACAACAGGTGTGGGGAGGCTGTCCATAAACTCCATATGGACTTCTTCCTGGTCAGACCCCAAAGTAACTGGTGTGGGGATGGTGTCCATAAGCTCCACATCAGCCTTGCTCTGATTAGTCTCCACAATGACAGGTGTGGGGAGGCTGTTCACAAGTCTCACATCAACCTCTCCCTGGTCCTTTCCCGAAATAACTGGTGTGGGGACGGTGTCCATAAGCTCCACATCAGCCTTGCTCTGGTCAGTCTCCACAATGACAGGTGTGGGGAGGCTGTTCACAAGTCTCACATCAACCTCTCCCTGGTCCTTTCCCGAAATAACTGGTGTGGGGACGGTGTCCATAAGCTCCACATCAGCCTTGCTCTGGTCAGTCTCCACAATGTCAGGTATGGGGAGGCTGTTCACAATCCCCACATCGATCACTTCCTGGTTGGTCCCCAAAATACCAGGTGTGGGGAGGCTGTCCACAAGCTCCACCTCGACCTCTCCCTGGTCGGTCCTTAGGTCAAGCTGCACACATGCCAGAGGAATGTCTGAGCGCTGGCCCTCAGCCAGGGAGATGGATAATTGGGAATCTGGTACAGGGTCTTCTGGGGAAACAATAACTGGGCTTACCAGAGTGATGGAAGATCCAATATCTCGAAGTCCCTGAGCCTGTATATCACCGACCTTGACCGTCTGGATGTGGGGATGGAGGTTGGCTGGTGTACGGTGTCCGGCCTGCCGTAGGGTGTGGACTGGATAAACCACTTCCTCAGCTATTGGTGTTTCTTGGGAGTAGCATTCCTCAGGTCTCGTTGGTTCATCTCGGCATATGTTGACTGGTTGGAGTGGCAGATGGGCTCCAAGCATGCGGCCTCGGTTTTGGAGACAATCTTTATCTATATGTCCATTGTGCCCACATGTATAACAGTGCCATAGATTGGGCGAGTCACAGGCCCTGTTTGTAGTCCTTTGTTTTGGCGCAGCTTCTGCTGGGTAGCGGGACCATTCTTCTCGACCGGCTGGTGTTAGCAGTACTGCAGCTGGAATCCCATAAACATATTCCAGAACATAAGCCCTCTCTTCTCTTGAGGATCTAGGCCCCAATGCATCCAACAACGCTGTGGCTTGGGCCATTTTGGACAAAGTTGATTCCCGATTGTCACTAGATCCATGATGTGGCAGATAGTTTAAATCCTCTGGGTCAATATCGGCGGGATCCTCATCGTCCTCTGCATCATTCTGGGCATCCCAACAGACTAATTTCTGGATCAAGGCTGACCGAGTCTCAGCATTCCAGTAGATAATCTTTCGCCTCTGGCACAGATCCTGTAGCATCCATTTACTGCAATGGTCATAACTCCTCTCTTGTCCTTGTCCCATGGCTCAGCTGGTGGGGTTGGACATGGCAGCGTCCGAAACCTGAATGCCTCCCCTATGGCTGCTGGGTATGCTTATGTGCCTCCCTGGTTGTTGAGCCCTGGACGGTGTCCGAAAACAGCAGTCCGCTGCAGCTCCCCTGGGTAACCCAGGCTGAGTAGTATCCCACTGCTGCCACCAATTGTGGAGACACGGGGCTCAGTGGGTGCTCTCGTCCACTAAAACCCGCCGCCTTTAGAAAGACAGCGTGGCTCAGGGCTCATCCCAACTGAACGCCACCCTCCTTAACCGTGGGCGTAACACTACTCAGACAACACAGGGTGAGGGAACCACAATAATTAGACTTTATTGGATCCCCAAATAATTAACGGCACATAACACATAACCAGCAAAACACACAAATGTAACAGGCAACAGAGTCTCACCCTTCCGCTGGCTCACCAGGGATTTAGAATGTCCATGCCTCACAGGTTCCAAGCTGTCTGAGGTCTGCAAAGTCTGTAACAGGTGACTGAACTGTCCCAACCTGAGTGTCCTCCTTAGGTAGTCCTGGTTTGATGTTAAAATCCTGGCAGCCGGAGTCGAAATCCCTAGGCTGTGGATATGGTCTCCAACCGGGACTGGAGTCCCTAGATTGAAGCCATAAGATATCCTGATCCTCTAGTCAGCTCCAAAGAGCTTAGACTGGATTCATCAACCTTCATCAACAACCTGGTGGCTTAAAGAAGTCCCTTTTTATAGCCACAGCTTTCCACTTAGATACACTGCGTCATCATCGATTGGTTGGACAAGATTGCTTCTCCCATTGGAGGAATTTCAAGCTGCATGGATAATGTTCATTTAAATGATGTGGGTAGAAAGACTGAGGATATCTACATGGAGCCTGCAAGTCTCAGACTAGACAATGGCTACTAAGGTAATCACATTAGCAATACACAACTACAATACAATGATTACTGGAAGAGACTGGAGATACACTAGCTAAGCAAACATGACTTAGCACACATAAGAACAATAGTCTGGCTGAATGTTAAGAAACTTTAACCCATGAGAGTCCATGTCGTCACATCGCTTACCCACTCCTCCGAGGCCACCTCCACATCGCGGACCCGAATGGCTTCAGCCAGCTCCCTCATCTCGGCCATTCATCTTTTCAGCAGAAAGTTGGCCTGGGCGTGGATCCTATGGCACTTCCGTTCTGTCTGGGCTTCCACTCAGTCGGCAGTCCCGGGAGCAGATTCTTCCTTTTTCGGGTTGCTGGGCCGGTCAGACATCCTTTCGAGGTGGTGTCCAGGAACTGAAGATGGCAGAGTCCTGGTGTCCCTGTGTGACGCCCTGGCCTATCAGGTCGTCACAAGGGTGCCGTGTAATCTGCCCTTCTGCATGGTACCCGCTCCTCCTTGGTTATGGGTCCTGTCAATTTGGTGTTGCTACCAACAGGTGTACCTAAATCCTGAGGAACACTCTGCACCACACCCACCAAACACCCATTGGGCAGCCTGAGGGGAATAGGGCCACCCAGATAGAGGGATGGAAGAGGGAGGGCAGAGATGTCAGTTGAGTAGTAGTTGAGCAGCGAGACAGCGGTGACAGGACAGGTCACGCTGTGGAGCTGGGCTCCTGTACCCATCCCAGGAGCCAGACGTTGGCCTGGCCAGAAGGAGCTGGAACCCCGGTCGCAGGGGGTAGTGACAGGGGGCACGGTGCTGCTACAGAGAACAGGCCGGTTGCCTTGTGCTACAACCGGGCAAGGGCCAGGGCACGACAGGGTACGCGGACCCTAGGCTGGGAAGAAGTTTCACGCAGCCCAGTAATTCACCGGACAGGAACAGAGTCTTCAGGAACCATTCCCCACCTGCTCCAGAATCGGGGTACTAGCACAACGAGGGGGATAGGACTTCCCACAACCGTCCAGAAAATCCCAAGCTTGAACCCTGAGAGGAAGCTCATCCTGCTAGCCACGCAGGTGAGCGGGACCCGAGTAGTTTCAAGTGAAAGGGATCCATACGAAGGACACACAGTGGCAAGGGACAAGGCTTCAGACCAACCAGCAATACCAAAGGGGCACGGACCCAGCGTTCTCGACCAGAGACGGAGCATTCAAGAGTTTGGTTTACCTGGTGTAAGCGTCAGTGACATTGGACTGTGTGAGTACCCGATATCCCTTCACTCCCAACAGGTTCCCCACTCCATCCATCACCGAGTCCTGGGACACCCCTCTCCCTGCCCACGGAGGGGTTAACATCTCGAGCTGCCATGCCATCGTCCCCGGGCTCCCCCTCAAATGGCAGCGGTGGGCCCTCACGTTACTACACACCGTGGGTGGTGTCACGAACATTATCCCATTCACGACCCAAAACATTCCCCTTTTTATTCCGGATAGCCACGCAACCCCGCCTCGGAGCCAGAGAACCCTCGAGCCACTGTGGATCTGGGTCTGAACAGTCCGTCGACTGTCACGGGGGCGGCACACCTTAGGAAAACTCTGCGTCATAAATAGGATGCGTATAGGTAAGGATGGTTTACCTTAGGAAGATCAACATCCAGCACCGCGGAGCACCATCACGTGTTTTCTCAACGCAGTGATTCTAGAGCAATGCCCCCTGGGAAATATGCAAAACAAGGAAGCCGCGGAGACACCATCACATGTTTCTCAACGCTGGCAGGTAACTATCCAGGTCTTTCACCGGAAAGGAAAAACCAAGGGAAGGGCAGTCTCCGGACAAGGAAACCACCTATGCCAAAACATGGTATCCATCCACAGACAGCTGTTTCAGGGTATTTGCCCCTCATCAGTGTGGAGTAGGAAACTGGCTAGTGGGAGCAATGCCTAGTAGAAGACTATATAGGTAAGGATGGTTGACCTTAGGGAGATCAACATCCAGCACCGCGGAGCACCATCACGTGTTTTCTTAATGCAGTGATTCTAGAGCAATGCTCCCTGGGAAATATGCAAAACAAGGAAGCCGCAGAGACACCATCACATGTTTCTCAACACTGGCAGGTAACAAGCCAGGTCTTTCACCGGGAAGGAAAAACCATTGGAAGGGCAGTCTCCGGTCAAGGAAACCACCTATGCCAAAACATGGTATCCATCCACAGACAGCTGTTTTGGGGTATTTGCCCCTCATCAGTGTGGAGTAGGAAACTGGCTAGTGGGAGCAATGCCTAGTAGAAGACTATATAGGTAAGGATGGTTGACCTTAGGTAGATCAACATCCAGCACCGCGGAGCACCATCACGTGTTTTCTCAACGCAGTGATTCTAGATTCTGTGGATAGGCATTGCTCCCACTAGCCAGTTTCCTACTCCACACTGATGAGGGGCAAATACCCCAAAACAGCTGTCTGTGGATGGATACCATGTTTTGGCATAGGTGGTTTCCTTGACCGGAGACTGCCCTTCCCATGGTTTTTCCTTCCCGGTGAAAGACCTGGCTAGTTACCTGCCAGCGTTAAGAAACATGTGATGGTGTTTCCGCGGCTTCCTTGTTTTGCATATTTCCCAGGGGGGCATTGCTCTAGAATCACTGCGTTGAGAAAACACGTGATGGTGCTCCGCGGTGCTGGATGTTGATCTCCCTAAGGTCAATCATCCTTACCTACAGTATATAGTCTTCCACTAGGCATTGCTCCCACCAGCCAGTTTCCTACTCCACACTGGTGAGGGGAAAATACCCCGAAAGAGCTGTCTGTGGATGGATACCATGTTTTGTCATAGGTGGTTTCCTTGACCGGAGACTGCCCTTCCCATGGTTTTTCCTTCCCGGTGAAAGATTTGGCTAGTTACCTGCAAGCGTTGAGAAACATGTGATGGTGTCTCCATGGCTTCCTTGTTTTGCATAAACAGGATGCGAGCAGGAACCACTAACCTGTGTGACGTGCGCCTTCAGGAGTGAAAATCACAATCTAAAATTCCGTTTTCTGCGACGTCCGCCATTTTTTCCGCTGTTTTCGCGCCAAAAACTCTATCTTCTTGGAAAAGGGTGCGAAGCCGAAGCCCTGCCCTTCATTTTCAGCCTGAAACAGGAACCGGAAGTTCCCAGAGGGCCACAGCGCGCGAAAGAGTGCTGGGAGAAAACCGAGGGGCGTGCCCGAATGTAGCGAAAGTGGAAAAGAAGCAGGGATGCCAGGACTTTGCCATACTGTTCCTGGACAACGTAGAGGCGAGATGACGAAGCGGAGCTGGTCACCGGAACGTGCTGTTCCCAGGACCGCGACCTGGATTGAGGAAGAAACCAAGCAGCTGTGCAGGAAAATGCTGACACAGTTCCTGTTCATACTAAACCACTGGAGGGAAGAGATGAGGAGTCTGGTGGTGGCGGTGCGAGTGTGACGCCCTGGACCAGCCAGGTAGTCAAAGGTAGAGCCCCGCACAACACCAGTCCCCTAACAAGGTGACAGCAGCCAACCCTTAAAACCCTAGTGACCTCCCTCAGGGCTTGATGGACACACCATGGGGCAGAGCCAGGCGGTTGGCCACGCCCACTGAGGGGTTCAGAGTGCCTTAGGCGGGAAACACAGTCAGATCAGTTTGTGAGATCAGTTTGAGAGTTCAGTGGAGGAGGTCAGGCTTGTGTGACAATGGGGAGATAAGGTATGCACACCAGTGACTATGTAAGGGGGAATACATGTAATAGCAGAAACTGCTGTGTGAATACTGACATGAAAAATTCAATAGCTATATGTAAGAATGAAATGTGAAAAATGGAACCTGCATTACTGCCATGAATATATGAATAAAGAGAAATTTAGCTACTGAATTGATCAATGCAATAGAGCCCCAACACTACGCCAAAGTATTTCTCTACGTTGGGGTCCCTAGCTTGTGTGTGTCCTCTCATGCAGTTAAAAAACTTACCGTGTATGGGAAGCTGAGACCCAGGCTATATATACGATGTGGATTGGCAATAGGTGTGTATGGGGAGGGTTCACAAACGAAAAACTACTAACAAATAAGAAATAACGTTTGGAACTCCATTGTTTTTTTAGGTTTTTGCACCCAGTTCAGACATAGAATGGAGTTCCAAACGTTATTTCTTATTTGTTAGTAGTTTTTCGTTTGTGAACCCTCCCCATACACACCTATTGCCAATCCACATCGTATATATAGCCTGGGTCTCAGCTTCCCATACACGGTAAGTTTTTTAACTGCATGAGAGGACACACACAAGCTAGGGACCCCAACGTAGAGAAATACTTTGGCGTAGTGTTGGGGCTCTATTGCATTGATCAATTCAGTAGCTAAATTTCTCTTTATTCATATATTCATGGCAGTAATGCAGGTTCCATTTTTCACATTTCATTCTTACATATAGCTATTGAATTTTTCATGTCAGTATTCACACAGCAGTTTCTGCTATTACATGTATTCCCCCTTACATAGTCACTGGTGTGCATACCTTATCTCCCCATAGTGATGTTTTTTTAGGTTTTTGCACCCAGTTCAGACATAGAATGGAGTTCCAAACGTTATTTCTTATTTGTTAGTAGTTTTTCGTTTGTGAACCCTCCCCATACACACCTATTGCCAATCCACATCGTATATATAGCCTGGGTCTCAGCTTCCCATACACGGTAAGTTTTTTAACTGCATGAGAGGACACACACAAGCTAGGGACCCCAACGTAGAGAAATACTTTGGCATAGTGTTGGGGCTCTATTGCATTGATCAATTCAGTAGCTAAATTTCTCTTTATTCATATATTCATGGCAGTAATGCAGGTTCCATTTTTCACATTTCATTCTTACATATAGCTATTGAATTTTTCATGTCAGTATTCACACAGCAGTTTCTGCTATTACATGTATTCCCCCTTACATAGTCACTGGTGTGCATACCTTATCTCCCCATAGTGATGTTTTTTTAGGTTTTTGCACCCAGTTCAGACATAGAATGGAGTTCCAAACGTTATTTCTTATTTGATAGGCTTGTGTGACAGGCCTGTAGCAGACTGACAGGTGCCAGGGTTAGAGCCCGGGCACCTTTGGCTAGGAGGCATACGGAGGCCGCTGCCTGCAGGATCCAGGAAGATGGCTCGGTGGAACCATGGTGGACTGGGACAGGGTAGTGGACCGCTGGTACCGACCCGGGGAACCGACTGGAAACCGGAGCATAGAGGGGGGTACTCAGACCCTGAAGCTAGGTCCAGAAGCTACTGGGGGCTAGCTCATTAACTGATTGCGGCCCGGACTATAGGTCCTTTCCCACCCAAAGTCCCAACTGAAGACAACAGCCCAACGAGGGGGATAAAAAGCCACCGCCACGGCAGAGAGATCCCACGGGCCAGCATCTGCGGGCAAAGGGCTCCTCCGACAATCACAAGCCGGGAACGGACTACTGTATTGCAAGTTCAGGTAGTCCATCATCACACAAACAGGTGCAGGAGAAAGGCAGAGACCACCAACCGGGTGGGGGACCAGACTGCAGCCGGCTGCGGGCACCGACCACCATCACCTTGGTTTACCAGAGACTTGTGTGTGTTACTAAACGTGAGTACATCAGTGCCCTCCGGCCGCACCTCTCCCTGCACCGCCCAACTCTCCCCAACGGGTCCCAGGGCCATCATTCCTACCCACGGAGGGGTTAACATCTTGCTGCGCAACATCTCCCCCGGGTGCCCCGTAGCCGCAGCGGTGGTGTCCACCTTCACCACAACCCATGGGTGGCGTCACAAACATAAACACGGGTCCGGCCGTACACCAACGTCCCCTAAACCTCCAGCAACCCTTTTTAGATCGGAATGACCGTGGACCCCCGGGTCCGGAGACCCTCGAGCCACCCACTGAACGTCCGGACCCGAGCGGCTCGGTTGCAGCCGAACACAGGGCAGCACACCCCGATTTCCTGGCGTCACGAACAAGATATTTACTCACTTACCTAGTGAAGTGCGCCTTGTACGGACAGTCAGCGGTGATCTGTTGCAAAAATTTTCAAGATCTGCCATCTTGCCGCCATCTTTTGGCGTGAAGATTCCCGCCAGAGTCTTCTTACCCGCGAAAAGAGCGCAAAAGCTGAAGCCCCGCCCCCTGGGAACATGGCCGTAAAGAAAAACCGGAAGTCGCAAAACAAAACTTACCGGCCGGAGAAGGGAGAGCCGCGAAAAGACCACGAAGGGGCGGGTGAAGATTCTGCGACATATGACCGAGCGGATAAAGGGCATGGACTCTAGGACCCTGCCACCCTTCTGGTTCCTGGAACCCGCGAGAGCGATATGGCTGACCCGTCTAGCAAGCTCCGGAGCCCGCGCCCGGAACAGCGGCGTGGGTGGAAGCCCGGACGACACAGATGTGCCGCCGTCTGCAGGCCCATGTGCGCTTCTTGATGGAGCGGTGGATGGCCGAGATGGAGGAAGTACCTGCGGCTGTGCGAGTATGTGAAGTGGAGGCAACTTTAGAGGAGCGGGTAAGCGAACCACGCCCCTATGTCCCCGAGGGACTGGCCGACACGGCTGAGGGACCCAGTCTGCCCCTGCCCTCTATATTGCCTCCCTCGCCGCCCATACCGGTTGCCGCTGCTCCCCCGCTCGGTCCGCTGCCACCAACACTGGCAGCAGAGCCTGATCCACATACCCACGAGAACCCACCTGCAGGAGCCGCCGGCGAACAGCCTGTCGCCACCCTGCCACCAGCCCAGAGGAAGATTCACCTCCGGAGGATGCCCCCTCCTGGTGTGGACCCGCCAGTCCCGGAAGTGACCACGCCCCAGGTGATTGAGGCCCCGGCAGTCCGCCCGGCCAAGATGGAGGTGGCCGCTGACCGGAAGCCAGCCCAGCATTTAAAGCTGGGAGCGGCAGCAGCGCCAGCTGGGCCGGGAGATAGCAGCCCACGAGAATAGAAAAGCGAAAGTGCTGGCCCGGACCATCCAGGAGAAAGACAACCTCAGGAACGCCACCTTCCGGGTGCGGGGCCCGACCTTTGAAGGCCAAGTTTGGCATTTTGACCCCCAAAGAGGATGGGGGTTCATCTTTGAGCCGGGCCTGGAGGCGGAAATCTTTGTATCCCGGAGGGACGTCTATCCCCACCTGCCAATGGGTCACCCAGACCATTACCTGGAACCCGGTGAGTTGGTTACGTATACCAGACACTGCAGAGAAGGGGGGTGGATTGCCCTGAGTGTCCGAAGAAGGGCATACATGGGTGCTCAGCTGCCCCCCTCTGCCACCCTCTGACCATGAAGATGAAGAGTATTGAAAAAGGTAGCGGTTCCCGGCTACCATACTGCCCGTCCCAGTTGGGACTTTGTTGATTCCCCGTTTAAGTTGCCCCTAGTTAACAAATAGAGACAAGGCCGAGAACTTGCAGGCCACCCCAAAAACTATTGGGCCTTGTAAATAGTCCCTGACCACCCTTTTCATGGCCTGCAGTCTCCGGAGAGGCTGGTTAGAGGAAGGGCCTGTGGGAGATGAGGCCGGGGTCCCGTCACCAAGGAAACCAGTCACTACCCTCCGGGTCAGGGGTCCCCTGGACGTGGGGCCTCTGAGAGATTGCCAGATAAGGAACTTATTACCCGGCCCGTGTGGGCAATACCCGGACCCGGACCCGATTCCTGGACTGGGGAAAAGGGGTGCTGACCTAGTTTTTAGAGGCAGCATCAGGGCTAGGTTTGCTTGGGTGGGCAAATGAAAGAACCCGGTCCCGTCCCGTTTCCGGTTAATAAAAATGTTTGCAACGTTTAAGTAACATGCCTCCCGTAAGGGAAGAAACCAGAAGTATGTTTGATTGTAAATACTGTTATTATAATTGTGCATATGTTATCTTTTATCTTTTTCAGTTACAACAAAAATAAACGGTGGTGGCCGGACAGCCCGCGGACGGTCTGTAGTTAACCAAGGACCAGCCTGGTAGTCACAGGTAGAGCCCCGCACAACACCAGTCCCCTAACAAGGTGACAGCAGCCAACCCTTAAAAATCTAGTCACCCCCCTCAGGGCTTGATGGACACACCAGGGGGTGGTTGGCCACGCCCACCGAGGAGTTCAGAGGGCCTGAGGCGGGAAACACAGTCAGATCAGTTTGTGAGATCAGTTTGAGAGTTCAGTTGAGAAGGTCAGGCCTGTGTGACAGGCCTGTAGCAGACTGACAGGTGCCAGGGTTTGAGCCCGGGCACCTTTGGCTAGGAGGCATACGGAGGCCTCTGCCTGCAGGAGCTGGGAAGACGGCTCGTTGGAACAGTGGTGGACCGGGACAGGGTAGTGGCCCGCCAGTACCGACCCATGGAACCAACTGGAAACCGGAGCACAGAGGGGGGTACTCAGACCCTGAAGCTAGGTCCAGAAGCTACTGGGGGCTAGCTAATTAACTCATTGCGGCCAGGACTATAGGTCCTTTCCCACCCAAAGTCCCGACTGAAGACAACAGCCCAACGAGGGGGATAGAAAGCCACCGCCACGGCAGAGAGATCCCACGGGCCAGCGTCTGCGGGCAAAGGGCTCCTCCGACAATCAGAAGCTGGGGAGCGGACTCCTGTATTGCAAGTTCAGGTAGTCCATCATCACACAAACAGGTGCAGGAGAAAGGCAGAGACCACCAACCGGGTGAGGGACCAGACTGCAGCCGGCTGCGGACACCGACCACCATCACCTTGGTTTAGCAGAGACTTGTGTGTGTTACTAAACGTGAGTACATCAGTGCCCTCCGGCCACACCTCTCCCTGCACCACCCAGCTCTCCCCAACGGGTCCCGGGGCCATCATCCCTACCCACGGAGAGGTTAACATCTTGCTGCGCAACATCTCCCCCAGGTGCGCCGTAACCGCAGTGGTGTCCACCTTCACCACAACCCATGGGTGGCGTCACGAACTTAAACATGGCTCCGGCCGTACACCAACGTCCCCTAAACCACCAGCAACCCCTTTTAGATCGGAGTGACCGTGGACCCCCGGGTCCGGAGACCATCGAGCCACCCACTGAAGGTCCGGACCCGAACGGCTCGGTTGCAGCCAAGCATGGGGCGGCATACGAGCACGGGAGATTGAAATCCCAGATGAAGAAAGGGTAAGCGGTTACCCAGTCCCTATTGATTACCATAATCCGGCCATGGCAGCTGAGGAATCCAGTCCGCCCCCGCTTGCAGCAACCACTCCACTGTCACCTACCCCGTCCTCGGCGGACGCCGAGCTGCCATTATCCATCCTGACAGTGGAACCTGCTGTCTGTTTTTATGAAGCTCCAGCAACAGCCTCAAGGTCCATCATCATCCCGGTCATGACAGCGGTCGTGTGGACAACGGCCAGACCAGACCCGGCCGCATCACCGGGCCCGTACTTAGAGGCAGAGCACCCGGACCCTGCAACCCCGGCTGCGGAGCAGTCGGGCCCACTACTTCCAGTAGCGGGAGTGGAACCTTCCAATTCTTCGGTTCCATTACCGCGCGGCATCCCGACGGCTGTTGGGGCCGCAGTAGTACCTTTGAAGCCAGAGCCAGTCAGGGAGCTGAGGCCGGACGCCGGCGCCTCCTGCTGGGAACGACAAGAACAACCACTGAAACCGACAACGACCCAGGCAGAGCAATGGCAGCGAGAGATAATTGCCCGCACCCAGCGAGAGAAAGATTACCTAAGGAAATCTACATTCCGTACCCGAGGCCCGATAAGAAGAGGCATGGTACACCATTATGATCCCGAGAAGGGGTGGGGTTTCTTGTCAGAAGCTTGTCTGGCCGACGAGGTGTTTGTTACCAGAAGAGATGTGGAACAACACCTCCCGAGAGATCACCCTGGCCGCAACCTTGAGCCTGGGGAGATGGTCAGCTACACCCGACACTGCGGGGAGAGGGGCTGGTATGCCCTGGAAGTGACCAAACATGTCATGTATGAAGAAGGGTACGTGTCCGCAGAGGTAGCACGCCGTCGGAAAGAAGCGTGGCTATGAGACCCGACCATATATTACTAACAAGAATGTTGACATAGCAAAAATGTGATACTGTAAAACTGTTAGGTATCTGTGTTTTCCGTTTGTTATTATCCACAGTTTGTTATTTTCCATATAGAAAATGTTAGAAAATGAGAGAATTAATGAAAAGCTAATTGCATGGGAAAGTAACCTGATTTTCTCCTAGATTGACAGCAGTTGTACTACGGTACAGGGACATTTGATATGTTTACAAAGACTTCCATGTTTTTATAGTTAGTTAAAAATGGACCACGGTCACAGGACTGGCATGACCAACACAAACTTCTGTCTTTTAAAAAAACTGCACCTGTTGTGCCTACCAGAGTCCTACATACCCCGGGACCTCATCCCCGGCCCAAGGACCCATCTTGGTTTCAAGGGGAACCAGGTTGCTTGGGGGGAGGGTTGTTGGGATCCGGGACGTTGGGACTGGAGTATCGCAGGGAGGGACCGCAATGAGGAAGGTTGAGTCCCTTGTTATGATCCGGAACCATGGAAGACCACCATAAATCATTGGTAAAAGGTGACAAGAGCATTGTCAACTAATCTGGCCGCCATCCCCTTACTAACCATCAACACTAGCCGAGGGGTGAACTAACATCCTGTGCACCGCGAACCCAGCCGGAGAACTAGCTATCCTAAAGGAAGGAAAGATGAATAACTCTCTGCCTCAGAAAATAGATAAAGAATAGCAAGCCCCCCACATTCAAAGATTGCGGTGATATAGGAAAACACAATACACAGATAGATGATAGGATTAGCAAAAGGTGAGGCCCTACTGACTAAATAGGACAGGATAGGAAAGGGGCTGATGGTGGCCAGAGAAAAACCCTGCAAAAGTCCAAATACCTGATAATACAGAAAAGCCCTCAGATCACTAGATCTGAACTGCATCGTAAACCAGGTGCTCTTGTCATACCAATGAACAGAAAGCAGGAATCATTACAATTTCAAGAAGCAACAAACACATGGACTTATAGGAGCAATACTCCAAACATAGCTGCAGGGAGCTACCCAGCTAAGCAACTGAGAGGGAAGATCCCTGCCTGCAAATAAACTGAAAACAAACACAGCAAATGACAAACTCAGATAAGAGCAAAAAGAACCAAGCAACAAATAAAGAGCAAAGCACTTATCTGAGGTAGATGTGGTCTGGAGCAGGATGAAGCAGGCTGGTGAACAAAGAACAACTGACATCCGACATAGCCTGCTATCAGATCAGGGTTTAAATAGACAGAGAGTTAACAATGGAAACGCCCATAGCACAACACACCTGGTCTCTGACCAAACCATTCCTGGCCACAAGAGGGAGCCTCACAGCAGCAAAAGCATAACTGACATTCACAACAGTCCCCGCTGCCACTAAAACCGGTGGCGTCCCCTGTGGCAGACGAACTCTAAAGTACAAAAGCAACGGTTTAAGAAAATGCCTCCCCTGTGTGGGATGAACCTGTTTAAATAAATGTTCATGTTAACCCTTTTCTTTCCTTACGAAAAAAAGAAATGCTTGGTGTTCTGTAGCAGACGAGCTATGTTTAACCAAGAGGGAATGTAACGCCCTGGCCTATCAGGTCGTCACAAGGGTGCCGTGCAATCTGCCCTTCTGTATGGTACTCGCTCCTCCTTGGTTACGGGTCCTGTCAATTTGGTGTCGCTATCAACAGGTATACCTAAATCCTGAGGAACACTCTGCACCACACCCACCAAACACCCATTGAGCAGCCTGAGGGGAATAGGGACACCCAGATGGAGGAATGGAAGAGGGAGGGCAGAGATGTCAGTTGAGTAGTAGTTGAGCAGTGAGACAGCGGTAACAGGACAGGTCACGCTGTGGAGCTGGGCTCCTGTACCTGTCCCAGGAGCCAGACGTTGGCCTGGCCAGAAGGAGCTGGAACCCCAGTCGCAGGGGGTAATGACAGGGGGCACGGTGCTGCTACAGAGAGCAGGCCGGCTGCCTTGTGCTACAACCGGGCAGGGGCCAAGGCACGAAAGGGTACGCGGACCCTAGGCTGGGAAGAAGCTTCACGCAGCCCAGTAATTCACCCGACGGGAATGGAGTCTTCAGGAACCATTCCCCACCCACTCCAGAATCGAGATACTAGCGCAACGAGGGGGATAGGACCTCGCACAACCGTTCAGCAAATCCCAAGCGTGAACCCTGAGAGCAAGCTCATCCTGCTAGCCACGCAGGTAAGCGGGACCTGAGTAGTTTCAAGTGAAAGGGATCCATACAAAAGATACACAGTGCCAAGGGACAAGGCTTCAGACCAACCAGCAACACCAAAGGGGCACGGTCCCAGCGTGCTCGACCAACGGGATGGAGCATTCAAGAGTTTGGTTTACCTGGTGTCAGCATCAGTGACTTTGGACTGTGTGAGTACACGATATCCCTTCACCCCCAACGGGTTCCCCACTCCATCCATCACCGAGTCCCGAGACACCACTCCCCCTACACACGGAGGGGTTAACATCTCGAGATGCCACGCTATCGTCCCCGGGCTCCCCCCCAAACGGCAGCGGTGGTCCCTCACGTTACCACACACCGTGGGTGGCGTCACGAACATTATCCCATTCATCACCCAAAACATTCCCCTTTTTATTCCGGGTAGCCGCGCGACCCCGCCTCGGAGCCGGAGACCCCTCGAGCCACTGTGGATCCGGGTCCGAGCAGCCCGTCGGCTGTCGCGGGGGCGGCACACCTGCCTCTTATCTCCTCGGATCACATGCTGAAATTCTCGCCCACCCCCCCTGGTTTTTCAGGAGCAGTCTCTAGACGTGGCTTGTTAGTTTCAATTTCGGCCTTCCTTCCGGCCGTGTTCCCAGGAGGCGGGGCTTCAACTTCGCGCCCTTTCTCGGGGAAGAAGACGCTGGGTTGTCATTTTTCACGCCTAAAAATGGCGGCAAAAATGTTTTTTTTTTTTAAATTTTGCAGCGGAGCACTGCTGACTGTCCAGAACAAGGCGCACTTCCACCAGGTAATTGGATGGGTAAGTATCCTGTTCATGATGCCAAGTTTCTTGGTGTTCCGCCCCCTTGGTCAGCAGCCGGTGCTGCTCGGATCTGGATCTTCGGTATGGCTCAAGGGACTCTACCGGACCCGGGGGTCGCGGGGACACTTTTGGCTGCTGGGAGGCTCCCTCTGGTGGCCAGGAATGGTTTGGACTTGGACCAGGTGTGTTGTGCAGTGGGTGTTTCCTTTGCTAACTCTCTGCTTATTTAAATCCTGGTCTGATTGCAGGCTGTTGCCGGATGTCAGTTGTTCTTTTTATCTCCAGCCTGCTTAATCCTGCTCTACACCACATCTTCCCCAGATAAGTGCTTGCTCTTGATTTATTGTCTGGTTCTTTTGTTTATCTGGGTTTGTCATTTGCTGTGGTTGGTTTCAGTTTATTTGCTTGCAGGGATTTTCCCCCTCAGTGGATTGTTGGGGAACTCCCTGCAGTTCTGTGTGGAGTATAGCTCCTTTGGGTCCATGTGCTTGTGGCTTGTTGACTTTGTTATGATTCTTGTTTTCTGTTCATTGGTATGACAAGGGCACCTGGTATAGGACGGAGTTCAGATCGTGCGATCTGAGGGCCTTTTTGTACTACCAGGAAGTTGGTATTTTGCAGGGTTTTTCTCTGGCCACCATCAGTCCCTTTCCTGTCCTTTCCTATTTTAGTCAGCGGGGGCCTCACCTTTTGCTAATCCTGTCATCTACCTGTGTATTGTGTTTTTCCTATATCACCGCAGTCTTTGAATGTGGGGGGCTAGCTATTCTTGTCTATTTTCTGAGGCAGAGAGTTATTCATCTTTCCTACCTTTTAGGATAGTTAGTTCTCCGGCTGGGTTCGCGGTGCACAGGATGTTAGTTCACCCCTCGGCTACTTCTAGTTGTGATGGTTAGTAAGGGGATGGCGGCCAGATTAGTTGCCAATGCTCTTGTCACCTTTTGCCAATGATTTGTGGTGGTCTTCCATGGTTCCGGATCATAACACACACTGCTGCTGCATACATATTGTGAGGTAGCGACCACCAATGTGTTAAATGGTCGCTATATGTCGCAGTGGAGAAGGTTGCTGCGATATTAAACTGAAGAGGTTGCTATAGGATTGTAGTTACACAAAGGCTTGTTTCTGCATATAATGGTCAGGTTCCCTTTAATAATGCCTGTGTGCTGTGCAGGTCTGGGAATCACAGACCTCCACCTGTGGGTGTGTCCAGTCTGATTTAGGAGACTCAGTGTGTGTTCTGCAGAGTATGAGAGCAGAGCAGGAGCGCTGGGTGTATCAGCCTGTTGGAGGCTGAACACAGGGTTCTGGAATTCAGTCTGGGTTTAGACTGGAAGTAGTGTGCAGCCAGGCAGGTTAGTGCTGTGGCTACTGGACCAAAGCTCTCCTGGAGTGGAGAGACAGACAGGAGTCTACAGAGTGTCTCTGGGTTCTTGGAAGGAGCCACAGCAAGTGTTGTTCCCTGGCAGGAGCCAGTGTGTACAGGCGCCACACTTCCAATAGAGACTGTATTGGACTGGAAGCCCACGGTATGTGGTTGTGCTATGTTTTTGCCTTAAGCCAGGAGAGGCCTGTAATGTTTAATGTTTGCCGTTTATGACAAGTTTTTAATAAACGGCTGGCATTTTTATAAAAAGACTGTAGATGTGTTGCTGAAGCTACCTCACGCCGTTGCAAGTGATTTGAACCCCCAGGTTGCGGGGTGCAACGTCACAATATATACAGACACACATACTGCTCTGCTGCATACATACATACATACAGACACAGCTCTGATGCATATATAGACACACACACAGCTCTGCTGCATACATGCAGACACACACACAGCTCTGCTGCATACATTCAGACACACACTGCTCCGGCGGTTTTTCTTCTTTTAAAAAAGCCGGCCGCCCATTATTCAATCTCGTATTCACTGCTTCCCCCGCCCATCGGCGCCTATGATTGGTTGCAGTCAGACCCGCCCCCACGCTGAGTTACAGCTGTCCCACTGCAACCAATCACAGCCGCCGGTGGGCGGCTCTATATCATGCAGTACAATAAATAAATAAATAATTAACAAAAGACAGCATGCGGTCCCCCCCAATTTTGATACCAGCCAAGGTAAAGCCACACGGCTGAAGGCTGGTATTCTCAGGATGGGGAGCCCCACGTTATGGGGAGCCCCCCAGCCTAAAAATATCAGCCTGCAGCCGCCCGGAATTGCCGTATCCATTAGATGCGACAGTCCCGGGACTCAACCCGGCTCATCCCGAATTGCCCTGGTGCGGTGGCAATCGAGGTAATAAGGAGTTAATGGCAGCAGCCCATAGCTGCCAGTAAGTCCTAGGTTAATCATGGCAGGCGTCTCACCGAGATACCTTGGCCATGATTAACCTGTAAGTGAAAGTAAATAAACACATACACCCGAAAAAATCCTTTATTTGGAATAAAAGACAAAAAAATACACCCTCTTTTACCACTTTATTAAAATCCCCAAATACCCCTCCAGGTCCGGCTTAATTCACACGAGGTCTCGCATCCAGCTCTGCTACATGAAGCTGATAGGAGCTACAGTGGAACACCGCCGCTCCGGTGAGCTCCACGCAGCAACTGAAGTGAATCGCGCTGTCAGCGGGGACGTCACTGAGGTAATGCCGGTGTGTGTGTGCGGTGATGACGGGTGCGGTAGTGCCTGTGTGTGTGCTGTCAAGATGTTCGCGGTAATGTCGGGATGTGTGCGGTGATGTCGAGATGTGTGCGGTGATGTTGGGATGTGTGCGGTGATGTCGGGATGTGTGCGGTGATGTCGGGATGTGTGCGGTGATGTCGGGAGGTGTGTGGTGATGTAGGGAGGTGTGCGGTGATGTCGGGATGTGTGCGGTAATGTCGGGATGTGTGCGGTAATGTCGGGATGTGTGCGATGATGTGGGGATGTGTGCGGTGATGTCGGGATGTGTGCGGTGATGTCGGGATGTGTGCAGTAATGTCGGGATGTGTGTGGTGATGTCGGGATGTGTGCGATGATGTCGGGATGTGTGCGGTGATGTCGGGATGTGTGCGGTGATGTCGGGATGTGTGCGGTGATGTCGGGATTTGTGCGGTGATGTCGGGATGTGTGCGGTGATGTTGGGATGTGTACGGTGATGTCGTGATGTGTGCGGTAATGATGAGGGCTCTCTCTCTCGGCTAAAGAAAACTTAACGCAACGCGTTATTTCACTGGAATCCGTGGCCTTTATTATTACACTTTTTGCAACGCAAATGTGAAACTAGCTAAGGGACGGCAGCCACAGTTTCCTGCCCAGGACTGCGGTCCTCGGAACTCTTCCCGGTGGCAGCAGAACTGAAGGAGAGTGGGGAGGGCCCGAGGGCAGCTGAAGTGACGAGGCTGAGTGGGCCCCCCCAGCTCTCCAGAGCCCCGGCATTTGCCCGGGTATGCCGGGTGCTGACGCCGCCCTGGTGGGCAGGGCCCGGGGGCAGCTGAAGTGACGAGGCCGAGTGGGCCCCCCCAGCTCTCCAGGGCCCCGGCATTTGCCCGGGTATGCCGGGTGCTGACGCCGGCCCTGCGTGCGCACATTGGCTTAATGCTGTTGTCAGAGAATGACTGCAGCATTTAACAGGATAACAAGTGTGGGTGGAGCTCTACTCAACTCGAGGTCATATGCGATTATAGCTCATGTAATCCTTGCACCATCAATGCTGCAGTGAGTCACGCATATGATCACCTGGGTTCAGAATGCAAGTGTCGGTTCCTCAATCTAATGCAAATGGAGCTTTGCGACAGAACCTGGGTAATCATATGGCTTACTGTGCAATATTTTAGCTCTGTAGCACATGAAATTGCAATATTTAATCCCTTATAACCAACAGTGCAATAGTTTATGGATGCAATAATGTGTAAGATATCCAGATCTATTCTAATTATACTGAATTTCTACAGATAAATGTCATTAATGGAGTTTCTTCCCTGGTCCTAATTAACTTATAAGTTGGAATTTGCTACAGTGCCATGTAAAAGTTTGTGCACCCCTGGTCAAAATTAGTGTTATTGTGAACAGTTAAGCAAGTTGAAATTAAAATGATCTCTAAATGGCATAAAGTTAAAGATCACACATTTCCTTTGCATTTTAAGCAAAAAAAAAAAAAAAATGTATTTTCATCTTTTACATTTTAAAAATTACAAAAAGGAAAATGGGCCGATGCAAAAGTTTTGGCACCCTTGGAGATTTGTGTGCTCAGATAACTTTGACCAAGATTTCAGACCTTATTTAGCCTGTTAGGGTTGTAGCTTGTTCACTATCATCATTAGGAAATGCCGGGTGATCCAAATTTCATAGCTTTATAAAAACCAAGCCTCCTTTAACCTTATGCCAAAAAAACAGCAGCCATGGCTTCTTCTAAGCAGCTGCCTAGCACTCTGAAAATGAAAATGGTGGAGACCCACAAAGCAGGAGAAAGCTATAAGAAGATAGCAAAGTGTTTTCAAGTTGCCCTCTCCTCAGTTTGAAATGTAATTAAGAAATGTCAGTTACGAGGAAGAGTAGAGGTCAAGATAAGGTCTGGAAAACGAAGCAAAATTTCTGTGAGAGCTGCTCGCAGGATTGCTAGAGAGGCAAATCAGAACCCCTGATTGACTGAAAAAGACCTTCAGGAAGATTTAGCAGACTCTGGAGTTGTGGTACATTGTTCAACTGTTCAGAGACATCTGCACAAATATAGCTTCATGGAAGAGTCATCAGAGGAAAACCTCTCCTGCATTTTTACCATAAAATTCAGCGTCAGAAGTATGCAAAAGAACATCTAAAGAAGATGATGTATTTTGGAAACAAGTCCTGTGAAGCGATGAGGTTAAAAAAGAACTCTTTGGCCACAATGATTGATGTGGAGAAAAAAGGACACAGCATTTCAAGAGAAGAGTATCTCATCAACCATTAACCATGGGGGTGGATCAATCATGTGGTGGGGTTCTGATGCAGGCAATGGCATGGAGAACATTTTACGGGTAGAAGAAAGAATGGATTCAATGAAATTTCAAGTAATTCTTGATGCAAACCTAACGCTATATGTAAAAAAATTGAAGTTGAAAAGAGGATGGCTTCCACAAATGGATATTATCCTAAACACATGTGAAAATCCATAAAAGTTAGATATGTTTAGCTTAGAAAAAAGACGTCTCAGAGGAGATCTCATTTATATGTATAAATACATGTGGGGTCAATATAAAGGACTGGCACATGACTTATTTCTTCCGAAGACAATACTAAGGACCAGGGGGCACTCACTGCGAGTGGAAGAAAAGCGATTCCGACAGCTAAATAGGAAAGGGTTCTTTACAGTTAGAGCAGTCAGACTGTGGAATGCCCTACCACAAGAGGTAGTAATGGCAGATACTATAACAGCTTTCAAAAAAGGGCTGGATGATTTCCTCAGTACACACAACATTGTTGGTTTTAAATGACTTTGTATAACTGGTGGAGGAAGGTTGAACTAGATGGACCTAGGTCTTTTTTCAACCTTAGTAACTATGTAACTATGTAATAGACGACCTCAAAAGGTGCAAGCTGAAGGTTTTGCAATGGCCCCTGATCTGAACATCATTGCAAATCTGTGGCTAAACCTCAAAAGAGCAGTACATGCAAGACGACTCAGGAATCTCACAGAACTGGAAGACTTTTCCAAGTAAGAATGGATGAAAATCTCTCAAATAAGAATTCAAACACTCTTGGTTGGCTACAAAAAGCTGAGCTAACAGTGACTATGCACCATACATTTATTACGTTTGGTCCTGGGTTTTAACTCTAAGGTATTGTCAATTAATAGCACAGGGTTAAAGCTTCTGCATGTTCGGTCTCCAGCTGAAACAAACAGCCAGGAACCCTTGGGAAAAAAGAAGTGGCTTCTGTTTTCTCTTTTACTAACTACATAGAGCTAAATGAATGCTATGCAGTGAACACAAGCAACAGAACTGCTTCTGTAGGACATGGCAATCACATAACATAGCAAATGGGTCATAGCAGATCATTACCAGTCCTGATAGTGACATATCACTGCAGTGGGCTGTTTTTCCATGTAAGTGGGCATCCTATTTATGTTCCTGCAAGATCTTTTATTATCTCTTAGAGGACAAATTATGCAATATATATACAGTGTATATATGTATTATTATTATTATTATTATTATTATTTATTATTATAGCGCCATTTATCCATTGGCGCTTTACAAGTGAAAGAGGGTATACGTACAACAATCATTAACAGTACAAGACAGACTGGTATAGGAGGAGAGAGGACCCTGCCCGCGAGGGCTCACAGTCTACAGGGAATGGGTGATGGTACAATAGGTGAGGACAGAGCTGGTTGCGCAGTGGTCTACTGGGCTGAGGGCTATTGTAGGTTGTAGGCTTGTTGGAAGAGGTGGGTCTTGAGGTTCCTCTTGAAGCTTTCCACGGTAGTGGAATATATACTCTATATATTATATATACTGTATACTATATACATATATATATATATATATATATATATACATACAGTTAGGTCCAGAAATATTTGGACAGTGACACAATTTTCGCGAGTTGGGCTCTGCATGCCACCACATTGGATTTGAAATGAAACCTCTACAACAGAATTCGAGTGCAGATTGTAACGTTTAATTTGAAGGTTTGAACAAACATATCTGATAGAAATTGTAGGAATTGTACACATTTCTTTACAAGCACTCCACATTTTAGGAGGTCAAAAGTAATTGGACAAATAAACCAAACCCAAACAAAATATTTTTATTTTCAATATTTTGTTGCGAATCCTTTGGAGGCAATCACTGCCTTAAGTCTGGAACCTATGGACATCACCAAACGCTGGGTTTCCTCCTTCTTAATGCTTTGCCAGGCCTTTACAGCCGCAGCCTTCAGGTCTTGCTTGTTTGTGGGTCTTTCCGTCTTAAGTCTGGATTTGAGCAAGTGAAATGCATGCTCAATTGGGTTAAGATCTGGTGATTGACTTGGCCATTGCAGAATGTTCCACTTTTTTGCACTCATGAACTCCTGGGTAGCTTTGGCTGTATGCTTGGGGTCATTGTCCATCTGTACTATGAAGCGCCGTCCGATCAACTTTGCGGCATTTGGCTGAATCTGGGCTGAAAGTATATCCCGGTACACTTCAGAATTCATCCGGCTACTCTTGTCTGCTGTTATGTCATCAATAAACACAAGTGACCCAGTGCCATTGAAAGCCATGCATGCCCATGCCATCACGTTGCCTCCACCATGTTTTACAGAGGATGTGGTGTGCCTTGGATCATGTGCCATTCCCTTTCTTCTCCAAACTTTTTTCTTCCCATCATTCTGGTACAGGTTGATCTTTGTCTCATCTGCCCATAGAATATTTTTCCAGAACTGAGCTGACTTCATGAGGTGTTTTTCAGCAAATTTAACTCTGGCCTGTCTATTTTTGGAATTGATGAATGGTTTGCATCTAGATGTGAACCCTTTGTATTTACTTTCATGGAGTCTTCTCTTTACTGTTGACTTAGAGACAGATACACCTACTTCACTGAGAGTGTTCTGGACTTCAGTTGATGTTGTGAACGGGTTCTTCTTCACCAAAGAAAGTATGCGGCGATCATCCACCACTGTTGTCATCCGTGGACGCCCAGGCCTTTTTGAGTTCCCAAGCTCACCAGTCAATTCCTTTTTTCTCAGAATGTACCCGACTGTTGATTTTGCTACTCCAAGCATGTCTGTTATCTCTCTGATGGATTTTTTCTTTTTTTTCAGCCTCAGGATGTTCTGCTTCACCTCAATTGAGAGTTCCTTAGACCGCATGTTGTCTGGTCACAGCAACAGCTTCCAAATGCAAAACCACACACCTGTAATCAACCCCAGACCTTTTAACTACTTCATTGATTGAAGGCGTCTCCCTCGTTAACCTGTAGAGTTAATTGCAGCCCTTAGAGTCCCTTGTCCAATTACTTTTGGTCCCTTGAAAAAGAGGAGGCTATGCATTACAGAGCTATGATTCTTAAACCCTTTCTCCGATTTGGATGTGAAAACTCTCATATTGCAGCTGGGAGTGTTACACGTCGTGGCTCTCTTGTTGCAAGGAATGAGGTGGTCCCCCATTCCTTGTCGGCCACGAGCCCTACTGCTCAGCAGCACCAAAGGTCTGGGAGACTGTGCAGTATGCAGGAGTTGCCTTCTCTGAGACACAGCAGAAGGGTGACACCTAGTGGTTCTCCCCTTGCAGGGAATGGAGCGGTCTCCCATCCCTTGCCTGCCACGAGCTCTCCTGCTCAGCATCATGGAGGCTCTGGGAAGTTGCGCAGTGTGCAAAGAATAGATGCTCAGGGAAGCAGCAAGACTTCCCATGTCTCTGCACATTGTGAAACCGGGGATCCCGCCTTTATGACCCAGAGGCAGGAGGATGAGCATGTGCTCCACGTGACGTCTTCTGATTCGCTCACTGATATCACACGGCCCCATGACGAGGCTGGTGATGTGCTGAATCCTGACTGGCTGGGCCAGGACGTCACGAACCCTGATTGAGTCACGCCCGTCTCGCGCCCGCCCTTGGGTGGAGCTACACCTCCTTAAAAGCTCCCCCTGCCATCATGGCGGTGCGCGACCGTCCTTCTATGTTTGGATGTCTGGCAGCGTGCTGCCACGCCACTGTACAGACGTCATTGTCTTTCGTGGGCTTTGCCCTTGCTGCTCAGGCAGCACCTGGTTTGCAGGCCGTGTTCCTGCCTTGCTGCTCCGGCAGTATCTCCTTCAACAGGCCGTGTTCCTGTCCCAGGTGAGCTCCTCGAGTCTCCACCGGACTCACCTGGTTATTGAAAGCACACGTGCGTGGGCACCTCTGTGCTACCCTCGTGCGATATCCTGTGACTCCCGCTGGCACACGTGCGTAGGCACCTCTGTGCGTCCCCGTGCAACAGGTACACCGTACGAGAAGCCCCGAGCCATACAACCCTCACGGGTTAGGGCGGACCGGTGTACATAGATCGTCTGTGACGTTCCAGACGATCACTAGCAGCAACCCGCTCACTCTTTCCTGACCATAGCAGCGGTCCCTTACACCGCACAGTGGACCTTGACCGGCGGAAGCTGTCCATTTCCCATCTTGGCACGCTTCCCCGGGTCCCCCTCGTAACATTACGGTCGCGCCAAAGGTCTGGCTATGGCGGAAGAGCAGCAGCAGTTGCTGCGTTATGTGCAGCAGTTGGAGTCACGATTGGCAGCAGTGGAGCGGTCTTCCCCCAATAAGGCTGCTCTAGCAACAGTCGCCACCCAGGCGGCTACTCAGGCGGTGGAATTGTGCGGAAGGTCGCCTCGCCTTGCGCTCCCAGAGCGCTTCAGCGGGGACAGCTCTGAGTGCCGTGGTTTCATAAACCAGGTTACCACCTACTTGGAGTTGTCCGCGACTGATTACGCTACTGAGAAGGCGAAGGTAGCCTTCGTCCAGTCCCTGCTCACAGGGAAAGCGCTAAAGTGGTCCACGTCGTTGTGGGAGCGCGGAGATCGGGTGGTGAATCACCTTCCAGTTTATCTTGAGGCCATGAGAAAGGTGTTCCTCGGGCCTCAAGTCACCCACGACTCCGCGCTGCGGCTCCTACGCCTTCGGCAAAGGTCCACTTCAGTCGGGGACTTTGCAGTACAATTCAGGACACTCGCCGCAGAGCTGGACTGGCCAGATAAAGTCCTGGTTCCTGTGTTCTGGGAGGGTCTGGCAGGGTTCGTCAAAGACGCGCTGGCCACGCGTGTCGTGCCGACCACCTTAGAGGCCTTGATTCGGCTTGCCTCTCGCATAGACATCCGCCACGCGGAGCGGAGGCTCGAGGTCTCTTCGGCACCCACGTCTTCCTGGTCTACAGAGCCTCTGACTTCCCTTCCCCACCAGACCGGTCTCCCAGCCAGCTCTATTGACGATTCTGTGGAGCCCATGGAAATCTCCACAGTGGTCTCCTCTACCACAGGTTCTCGGCCGTCGGTCGATTGCTTTACCTGTGGGCAGAGGGGACATGTAGACACCCGATGTTCAAAACCATCGGAAGAAACACAGTGTCTTGTTCCATCTCCGGTCAGCGTGAGGAGGGTCACTTCCGTTTCCCTAGACCAGGTGCCACCTGGTAAGACCCTCATTCCCCCTGACCCACGGAATGATGTGCTGTCATGGGATCGTGCTTCCAAAAGCAGGGGTCACTTCAGGGTCGACAGGACCAGAGACCCTGCGGTCAGGCATTATTGGGGGCCGGCGGTAGCTCAGGATGTACAAAAGAATATGGGAGTCCGTACGTCGTGTGCGTATAATATACCGTTCAGGCGGAGGCCTGCGGGTCTTCCATATCCTGTGCCATCTTTCGCACCTGGTGACCTAGTGTGGCTGTCTTCTAAACATATTAACCTTCCGGTACAGACAGCCGAGTTTGCTCCTAGGTACCTTGGCCCGTTTACAGTAATAGAGCAGGTAACCCCGGTAACATATCGACTCCAGCTCCCTCAGCGCTGGGCTATTTCTAATACTTTTCATGTATCTCTCCTGAAACCCGTACGACCTAAAACCTCGGGGTCTCTGCTGTCCCAGGTTGGCTTCTCATCCGACGACCCTGAAGTAGCGAAGCTAGTAAGAACAAAAATTGTACAGGGCAAGAGGTACTTCCTCGTGGAGTGGGTCGATCGTGGCCCGGAGCATAGGTCCTGGGAATTGGAGGAGCATGTCCGCGCCCCAGGTTTGGTGGCGGCCTTCAGGCGCAGACGAGGGCGGGGCCCTAGACGGGGGGGTAATGTTACACGTCGTAGCTCTCTTGTTGCAAGGAATGAGGTGGTCCCCCATTCCTTGTCGGCCACGAGCCCTACTGCTCAGCAGCACCAAAGGTCTGGGAGACTGTGCAGTCTGCAGGAGTTGCCTTCTCTGAGACACAGCAGAAGGGTGACACCTAGTGGTTCTCCCCTTGCAGGGAATGGAGCGGTCTCCCATCCCTTGCCTGCCACGAGCTCTCCTGCTCAGCATCATGGAGGCTCTGGGAAGTTGCGCAGTGTGCAAAGAATAGATGCTCAGGGAAGCAGCAAGACTTCCCATGTCTCTGCACATTGTGAAACCGGGGATCCCGCCTTTATGACCCAGAGGCAGGAGGATGAGCATGTGCTCCACGTGACGTCTTCTGATTCGCTCACTGATATCACACGGCCCCATGACGAGGCTGGTGATGTGCTGAATCCTGACTGGCTGGGCCAGGACGTCCCGAACCCTGATTGAGTCACGCCCGTCTCGCGCCCGCCCTTGGGTGGAGCTACACCTCCTTAAAAGCTCCCCCTGCCATCATGGCGGTGCGCGACCGTCCTTCTATGTTTGGATGTCTGGCAGCGTGCTGCCACGCCACTGTACAGACGTCATTGTCTTTCGTGGGCTTTGCCCTTGCTGCTCAGGCAGCACCTGGTTTGCAGGCCGTGTTCCTGCCTTGCTGCTCCGGCAGTATCTCCTTCAACAGGCCGTGTTCCTGTCCCAGGTGAGCTCCTCGAGTCTCCACCGGACTCACCTGGTTATTGAAAGCACATGTGCGTGAGCACCTCTGTGCTACCCTCGTGCCATATCCTGTGACTCCCGCTGGCACACGTGCGTAGGCACCTCTGTGCGTCCCCGTGCAACAGGTACACCGTACGAGAAGCCTCGAGCCATACAACCCTCACGGGTTAGGGCGGACCGGTGTACATAGATCGTCTGTGACGTTCCAGACGATCACTAGCAGCAACCCGCTCACTCTTTCCTGACCATAGCAGCGGTCCCTTACACCGCACAGTGGACCTTGACCGGCGGAAGCTGTCCATTTCCCATCTTGGCACGCTTCCCCGGGTCCCCCTCGTAACATGGGAGTGTGCACTTTCAGCCCATATTATATATATAATTGTATTTCTGAACATGTTTTTGTAAACAGCTAAAATAACAAAACTTGTGTCACTGTCCAAATATTTCTGGACCTAACTGTACATATATGTATACAGTATATATATATATATATATATATATATATATATATATATATATACAGTACAGACCAAAAGTTTGGACACACCTTCTCATTCAAAGAGTTTTCTTTATTTTAATGACTCTGAAAATTGTGGATTTACATTGAAGGCATCAAAACTATGAATTAACACACGTGGAATGAAATATGTTTTATATTCTAAGTTCTTCAAAGTAGCCACCTTTTTCTTTGATTACTGCTTTGCACACTCTTGGCATTCTCTTGATGAGCTTCAAGAGGTAGTCACTGGAAATGGTTTTCACTTCGCAGGTGTACCCTGTCAGGTTTAATAAGTGGGATTTCTTGCCTTATAAATGGAGTTGGGACCATCAGTTGTGTTGTGCAGACGTCTTGTGGATACACAGCTGATAGTCCTACTGAATAGACTGTTAGAATTTGTATTATGGCAAGAAAAAAGCAGCTAAGTAAAGAAAAATGAGTGTCCATCATTACTTTAAGAAATGAAAGTCAGTTGGTCCGAAAAATTGGGAAAACTTTGAAAGTGTCCCCAAGTGCAGTGGCAAAAACCATCAAACGCTACAAAGAAACTGGCTCACATGAGGACCGCCCCAGGAAAGGAAGACCAAGAGTTACCTCTGCTGCGGAGGATGTTTATCCAAGTCACCAGCCTCAGAAATCGCAGGTTAACAGCAGCTCAGATTAGAGACCAGGTCCATGCCACACAGAGTTCTAGCAGCAGATACATCTCTAGAACAATTGTTAAGAGGAGACTTTGTGCAGCAGGCCTTCATGATAAAATAGCTCCTAGGAAACAACTGCTAACGACAGGCAACAAGCAGAAGAGACTTGTTTGGGCTAAAGAACACAAGGAATGGACATTAGACCAGTTGAAATCTGTGCTTTGGTCTGTTGAGTCCAAATTTGAGATCTTTGGATCCAACCACCGTGTCTTTGTGTGACGCAGAAAAGGTGAACAGATGGACTCTGTTGAGGTGAGACTCAAGTGGTCTCTCGGTATCTGACTGCTGTTTCAAATTATAATGTCATGTGTGCACATGAGACTAAAATAATGGACAAGTCATTTATAACCATCTCCATGACAGACGCTGGCTGATGCCCACCGTGAAGCATGGAGGAGGAGTTGTGATGGGGTGGGGGTGCTTTGCTGGTGACATTGTTGGGGATTTATTCAAAATTGAAGGCATACTGAACCAGCATGGCTACCACAGCATCTTGCAGTGGCATGCTATTCCATCCGGTTTGCGTTTAGTTGGACCAGGCTGTGTAAGGGCTATTCGACTAAGAAGAAGAGTGCTGGGGTGATACGCCAGATGACCTGGCCTCCACAGTCGCCAGACCTGAACCCAATTGAGATAGTTTGTGGTGAGCTGGACCACAGATTGAAGGCAAAAGGGCCAAAAGTGCTAAGCATCTCTGGGAACTCCTTCAAGACTGTTGGAAGACCATTTCCGGTGACTACCTCTTGAAACTTATCAATAGAATGTTAAGAGTGTGCAAAGCAGTATTCAAAGCAAAAGGTGGCTACTTTGAAGAACCTAGAATATAAGACATATTTTCAGTTGTTTCACACTTTTTTGGTACGTATTTCATTCCACATGTGTAAATTTATAGTTTTGATGCCTTCAATCGGAATCTACAATTTTCGGAGTCATGAAAATAAAGAAAACTCTTTGAATGAGAAGGTGTGTCCACACTTTTGGTCTCTACTGTATATTACATATAATCTCCAAGGATGGTGCTCATATACAATTTCAATTTTGAGGAGTGTAAATATTATATGTATATAGATATACACAAACACACTCTTATAGTATGTACATGTAGTGCCCCACGGGGCAGGTGTTTTAACTACTCGTCACCGGGCCAGAGCTGCAGATCCTCTGCAATGTCATTGGGTGGCCTGGCCCGATTCCGTTACCCCGAGGCATACAGGAAGGAGGGTGCGAGTGTGGTAGGGAGGATGGAAGTGGTAGTTGGAGATTAGGAAAAACTTTTTAAGGATCGTGACGCCACCTGTGGTACACGACCAGGGATGGGCCGTCGCTGCAGGGTCTCTCACCGGGGCAGATGTCGGGTACAGCCGGGATGGTATCTCTCCCCACAGGCAGAGTGGGGCCCGGAAGGATGGCGGGGGTGGTAGTAGTCCCTATTGGTGCTGTAACGCTGGGCGACGGCACCAGTAAAGGAGAGGGAGAGACAGGGGCTGCGGTTCCAGGTCTTTTACTCATAGGTAGTTCAGGCGCTGCCCCAGAGTACCGATCTCTGCCACGGTGGACTCCAGCCTATCCCGGATCCATAAAAGGTCAAGTCCGGTGTGTGTGTTAGAATGTGGGCCCTTCCTCCTTTGATGCGCTAAGTATCGGACCCCCGTGGTATGAAGCACTTGGGGATCCCGGTGTCAGTAAAGTGTCCCGTTCTGTATGCTGATAGTGCGGTTCTGTTGTGGGGCTGGTCCTCAACCCTGGATCCTATATGCTATTTGGCTGCAGACTCATTGGGACAGGTCCAGTGACTGTTCTAGCTGTTCCCCGCGACCCTTGCAGAGTTGGTAGATAACGTGAAGTATATCTGCCTTAGGATTCTGTATCCCGACAGCGTCGATCCTGTGGAAACAGCTGCCTGCTTCTCCCTAGTGGCCGTGTTGAACGCCTTGGCCCACACAGCTGCTCACGGCACGTCCGCTCTGCTCTGTGTCTGAAGCTGTTCTTTTCAGTTGTCATTGTGTTATGTGTTCTGAGCTATTGCTCCCAGCCGCTGCCACCGGCTGGTTCACCACTCTCACTAGGTCGACCTGCTGCTCCTAGAGTGTGCTCCTGACTCCCCCTGGTGGTTGCTTCTCCCTGATCCTGAGTCCCCGTTTCCAGTGGATCGGGGAGCCTCAGGTGCGGTGACGTCCTTTAAATCCATTGCTGTAATGACCCCCCCTACTGTGATCTGACCCTGGCCTGGTCCCCATTGGGGAGGGAAACCCAGTGTTACTGTATGTTTGTGTGTGTGTAAACTGGTACCGACCTTCCTTCGACCTAGGATAAGTACTACACCCTAATGAAGGTGAATTTCAAGAAATTCAATTTGAACTCGATAATCCACAGATTTATCCACTCATATCTAATGAGAATCAATATGACTATACTTCCTATTGTAATTTCTATAAAAATAACTACTGTAGCAGCTGTTTGAATTTCTGAATTCCTAATACTGTATATGTACATTTTTTTTAATTTTAGGTTCATATCATATTCTCTTTAAATATGACTAGTCAAAATAAATGTCCTAAAGTAATTTGAAGATATATATAGCCAAACTTTCTACCTGTTCCCCAGTAACAAGTTTGAGGTGCAATTAAAGGAGTATTCTCATATTATTAAATTGCTTACTTAGTTAGGCAGTATGACAATAAGCAAGTTTTCAATTGACTTGCTTTTTTATCTACTGTTATTCTCCTGCTCTACGAGCTTTTATCTAGCAGTGTTCAGACTGTTTTCAAAAAGATTGGCCAGCCCAGGCAGCAACTATATAAACAAGTTGAATATTTGACTGTAAAAAACAGCGATGCAAATCTGTGTTCTCAGTTAAAAGGGAACTTGTCATATCATAGATGTAATCTAACCTGTGACATCAGGAGATATAGAAGGAGAAGCTGAACAGAATGCTGTATGGGTTTGTGGGAAAGGATTCAGTATAATTTGAATTTATTCATTAAAATCCCTGGTGTTTGTATGTAAATTAGTTCAGAGGGTAGTCCTAGAAGTGATTAACAGTATTCTGTGCATGCATTGTCATACATGTTCACTACATGCACACAGACTTGAGGGATTTCAGTAATGAAATGCAAAGTTTATTGAAACTTTTCCAACAAAAATGTGTGACACCCAGTATGCAGCTAAACCAGGTTGCTGAGCATGGGTCTGATCGTCAGTCACGGGTGGTGGTTGCTGACACCTGATGCACTAGGGCAGTCATAGCTCCCAACTTTTGAAGAAAGGAAAGAGGGACAAAGTCTGTGGCGCGTTCAGCACCGTGGCAAATTTTGACCACATCCCTAGCCACACCCAATTGGCAGTAAGGGTTATTCAGCAGATGCCCTCCCAGATGGATGAGACGTCATGAAACCTCCGCCCCTGGTGCGTCTATAGACGCTGCTGAACCCTGCAGTTTTGATTTTTTTGTTCTATATAAGTCTCAGGATTCACATCTGTAACAATTATGTATCAAATAAGGGGGGCAATGCATAAAAAATACCGCAAACATGCAATAATAAAAGAAGAATGTTATTGCGCCTGTGGTGTGGACACCTGCACAAAAAAACAGCATTTACACTATGTGTGAACACGGCCTCAACAATACATTTTTATTACCGTTTTTATATGTTTTAATAAAGAAAAATACTAAATACATTTTTATTACATTTTTATGGCTTTTAATAAAACAAATAATAAATTACGTCGTTTATTTTACGCCATTTACCGTTCCCCATAAATAGTCTGATCGCTGTGTTGTTCGGGTCGTTATGACTACAGGAAATAACGTCTGGAACACCATTCTAAGTCTGAACTGGGTGCAAAAACCCTAAAAAACGTCACTATATAGAGATAAGGTATGCACACCAGTGACAGTGCAAGGGGAATATATGTAAAGCAGAAACTGCTGTGTGAATACTGGTATGAAAAATACAATAGCTATATATGAGAATGAAAATATGATAATGGAATCTGCATAACTGCCATGAACATAAGAATAAAGAGAAATTTAGTTATTGAATTGATCAATACAACAGAGCCCCAACACCTCATCACGGTATTCTCTTACATTGGGGTCCCTAGCTAATGTGTGTCCTCTCTTGCAGTTAAAATTAGAGTGGTGTAGAGGGGTGATACCTATGGTGTAGAGGGGTGATACAGGTATTATCCCTCTACACCATCTATCCGGTACACCGGGGAGGCTTGTGCATTTGCTCTTGAGCTCCTGGTCCGTGTCCCCTGAGAAATCCCTGGCATCTTTGGGAAGACACGTGCCAGGTAGGGAGAGACACTTTAGGGCCAATTAGGGCCAGTGTTCTTCTATTTCTACCTCCCACCTTGTTATTGTGAGTATATATGCTATACCCTATCATTTTTCTTTTGTGTGTGTTTTTTGGTCACTTGACCTTTTAATCATATTGTTAAAAGTTAAATTTTAACGGGCTATATTTTTGTGGCTTGACACAAGGAATGTGACAGTTGTAGACCATGTCCTGGATACGTCTGTGTGTGGTAGCTCTTGAAGCACTGACTCCAGCAGCAGTCCACTCCTTGTGAATCTCTTACAAATTTTTTAATGACCTTTTCCTAATAATCATATCAAAGCTGTGGTTATCCCGGTTGCTTGTGCACCTTTTTCTACCACACTTTTTCCTTCCACTCAACTTTCCATTAATATGCTTAGATACAGCACTCTGTGAACAGCCAGCTTCTTTAGCAATGACCTTTTGTGGCTTACCTTGTGGAGTGTGTCAATGATTGCCTTCTGGACATCTGTCAAGTCAGCAGTCTTCCCCATTGTGTAGCCTACTGAACCAGACTAAGGGACCATTTTAAACACTTAGGAAGCCTTTGCAGGTGTTTTGTGGTAATTATTCTAATTTTATGAGCTAATGACTAGAGATGAGTGATGTTCAAGGTTGGCCAATTTCAAGTTCAAGTGATTTTGGGGGGTGTTCGAGTCGTTCGACGAACTCGAACGATTTGCTAAAAGTTCGGCAGTTCGAGTTACGTTTGAGAACGGTTCGATCACCAAAAACGGGGCTTTTCACAGCTACGTGTGCAGGGAGCCATCACTGGCAGCCTGCGGTAAGCTGGTATAGAGGGTAAATATCGGGTATACAATCAAAGCGCTTTGCTTAGTAACCCGATGTGTACCCTGGCTACGTGTGCAAGTGGGTGCTCTCGTCCGCTGGCCCGGCCGGTCTTTAGAAAGACAGCGTGGCCCAGGGCTCATCCCAACTGAACGCCGACCTCCTTAACCGTGAGCGGAACACTACTCAGACAACACAGGGTGAGGGAATCACAATATTAAGACTTTATTGGATCCCCAAACAATTAACGGCACATAACACATAACCAGCAAAACACACAAATGTAACAAGCAACAGAGTCTCACCCTTCCGCTGGCTCACCAGGGATTAGATTGTTCATGCATCGGGGTTTCCAGGGCCAGTTACTCTGAGAAAAGAATAGTGGCAAGCGTAGAAAGCTTACCGAGCACAGCAAAGTCTGTAGCCAGGTGACCAAATTTTCCCAACCTGGGTTTCTTCCTTAAGTAGTCTCTGGTATGATGATATGATATAATTCTGGCAGCCGGAGTCGAAATCCCTAAACTGCGGTTATGGTCTCCAATCGGAATTGGAGTCCTTAGATTGAAGCCATGTAGCCAAGTGATCCTCTAGTCGGAGCCAAAGTCCCTAGACCGAGTCCACAAGGCATCCTGGTTCTGATCCCCTAGCCAGCTCCTAAGAGCTTAGACTGGATCATGCAACATCCATCAACCCTGGTGACTCGAAGAAGTCCCCTTTTATAGCCATCGCCTTCCCTTAGGATATACTGTGCCCTTATCGGATTGGTTGTACAAGGTTGCTTCTCTTATTGGATGAATTTCAAGTTGCATGGATAATGTTCATTTAAATGATGCGGACAGAAAGACTGAGGATATTTAAATGTAGTCTGCAATCCCCAGACTAGACAATAGCCACTGAGGTAATTTACATTAGATTAGCAATACACAACTACATTACAATGAATGCTCAGAGGGGCCTGGCAGAAACAATAGCTTAGCAAGCATGATTTACCACACAGAAGAACAATACGTCTGGCTAATGTAAGATATTTTAACCCACGACACACATTGAAAAAGTCTGTGTTGTCACAGCCACACAGAAGCACTTCTGTGTGACTTCCATCAGATGCCGCTGCAGTCTGTGTCCCGCTCCAGCTTCAGCCCCGCGGCTGCCCGCTCAGCGATGTCCACAGCTGCCTGCACTGTACTGTGTCCGCAGCTGCCCACACTGCAGTGTCAGCATATGCCCGCACAGTAGTGTGTCCGCAGCTGCCCACACTGCAGTGTCAGCAGCTGCGGGGATGACAAGCACTGCCGTCAGGTGATTAGTAAAGTTCCTTACCTGCGGTGATGAAGTCCTGCCTTCCTGACGTCAGCGCTGTCACTGTCTTCCATGGCCGCCACTTGTTACATCTCCTCTCGCTGCCGACCCGAGACTATCACTAGTGGTGACGTCACAGGCTCCCGCGATACTTGGTTTGTGAAGGTGATGGTCATTGAACTCAGTGACAGTGCTGATGTCAGGAGTGCAGCGATCACCGCAGGTAATGTACCTCGCTAACCTCCTGACGGCAGCGTGTATCATGCCCTGCAGTGACAGCGCTGACGTCAGGAGTGCAGGAGATCGTCACAGCAGGTAATGATCTCATCTAACCTCCTGACAGCAGCACTCGTCATGCCCTGCAGTTACAGCGCTGACATCAGGAGTGCAGGAGATCGTCACAGCAGGTAATGATCTCATCTAACCTCCTGACAGCAGCACTCGTCATGCCCTGCAGTGACCTGGGCTGACCTATTGATGTTAGCTCAGGTCACTGCATTGCTCTCCCAGCCAATATGGAACATTCTGTTCTTCATTGACTGGGACATTGACTATGGCATGGATCGTCGAGGGACCCCCTTGGATTACACTAGACCTGGATTTGTTTTTCTTTCTAATAAATTGGTGAAAGAAAGAATGTGTCGAGGAGTGTTTTTTCAAATAAAAATATGTTTGTTGTCTATTTTTTTTTTTTTATTACTGACTAGGTTGGTGATGTCGGGTATCTGATAGACGCCTGACATCTCAAACCCCAGGGCTTGATGCCAGGTGACATTACACATCTGGTATTAACCCCCTACATTACCCCGTTTGCCACCACACCAGGGCAACGGGATGAGCTGGAGCGAAGCACCAGGATTGGCACAGCTAATGGATGCGCCACTTCTGGGGCGGCTGCGGCCTGCTATTTTTAGGCTGGGGAGAGTCAAATAATCATGGACCTCCCTAGTCTGGGAAAATCATACCCCAGCTGTCCGCTTTACCTTGGCTGGTGATCCAATTTTGGGGGGACCCCCACGTGTTTTGTTTTTTTTTAAATTAAAACATGTCTAAATAGCGAGCTCTGTTGTTTAGTATTCATTCAGCTGGATATCTGGACTTAAAGGGGTATTCCATCTCCAAGATCCTATCCCCAATATATAGTAGGTGGAATAGTAATAATATTAGGACATACCTTTATTAGCAAATTTAGTATAGTTCTCCTGAATAGGTATGCCCTTACCAAATAAGCAGGGCATTGCAGCTTTGGTAGCAACAGTTACGACCAAGAACAACCCACTGTCTCTATAAATGGTGGTAATGGTAACCATGCATCTGCAAGCAACTTCATTGCCCCGCTCATGGTAAAGAACAAAGTTAATCAGGAGAGCTACACTACATTTCCAAATGGAGGTATTTGCTATTTCTGTTGCCCTGCTGAACGAATACCAAACATGAGAGTCCGTCATACGCCACAAAATAACATGTCTAAATAGCGAGCTCTGTTGTTTAGTATTCATTCAGCAGGATAACTGTACTTAAAGGGGTATTCCATCTCCAAGATCCTATCCCTAATATATAGTAGGTGGAATAGTAATAATATCAGCAAATACCAATATTTGGAAATGTAGAATAGTTCTCCTGATTAGGCATGCCCTTACCTAATGAGCAGGGCATTGCAGCTTTGGTAGCAACAGTTACGACATGGACTCTGCTGCTGTGGACCCGGGGAGAGTGGGTCCCCCCATATTCTAGATGGTCCAGAATCGTCGTGGGACCCCCTTATTTTTTTTCCTTACAATAAATTGGTAAAAAAGGGAATGTTTTGGGGAGTGTTTTTTCAAATACATTTTTTTTTGTCTATTTTTTTTGTTAGCACTGACAGTTTGTGATGTCGGGTATCTGATAGACGCCATGACATCACCAACTGCTGGCTTGATGTCAGGTGACCTTACAGCTAGTATCAACCCCATTTATTACCCCGTTTGCCACCGCACCAGGGCACAGGATGAGCTGGGGTGAAGGGTCAGGATTGGCGCATCTAGTGGATGTGCCACTTCTGGGGCGCCTGTGGCCTGATATTTTTAGGCTGTGAAGGGCCAATAACTATGGACCTTCCCACCCTGAGAATACCAGACCACAGCCATCCGCTTTACCTTGGCTGGTGATCCAATTTGGGGGGACCGTACTTTTTTTTTGGAATTATTATTATTTATAAAATAATTAAAAAAAAAGAGCCTGGGGTGACCTCCACATTGGATCACCAAGCACGGTAAAGCTGCTAGCTGTGGTTTTCAGGCTACAGCCGTCTGCTTTACCCTAGCTGACTATCAAAAATGGGAGGACCCCACGTCAATTTTTTTTTAACTATTTTTTTAAATAAAAAAAATTAATGGGCTTCCCTGTATTTTGATTGCCAGTCAAATTAACACCAGGCAGATGGGGGTGGCAACCTGTAGCTATCTGCTTTACCTGCGCTGAGAATCAAAAACACCGCGGAGCGCTACGTCTTTTTTTAATGATTTATTTTTACAGTACTGTGATGTCAGGCAATCAAAATACAGGGAAGCCCATTTTTTTTTGTTATTTAAATAAATAATTAAAAAAAATATATCGGATCCCGCTGCATTTTTTGTATTGCAATCTAAGGGTAATCCAAGGGTAATCCAATCCAATCTACTGACTGCTAACCCCCACTGCTTGGTGTTACCTTCACTGGCAATGGAAAATCCAGGTAAGCATTTTTTATTTTTTTTGCCAAAAAAATAAAAAAAAAATGACGTGAGCTTCACCATATTTTTGTATGCTAGCCAAGTACAGCAGGCAGGTACGGGCTGCCCCCAACCCGCAGCTGCCTATTTGTACCCGGCTGGGAACTTAAAATATAGGGAAGCCCTTTTTTTAATTATTTCATGAATTTCATGAAATAATAAAAAAAAAAAAATGACATGGGCTTCGCCCCATTTTTGTGTCCAGCCAGGTACAACTAGGCAGCTGGGGATTTGAATCTTCAGCACAGGTTAGCCCGAGGTTTCTGGACCCCTCTGCTGAGATTTGCAGTCCGCAGCCGCCCCAGAAAATGGCGCTTTCATAGAAGCACCATCATCTGGCGCTGTATCCAACTCCTCCAGCAGCCCTGAAGGCGGGTGGCTTGCTGGGTAATAATGAGTTAATACTATCTTTTTTTACTAGCTAGTTTTAAGCCAGAGATTCTTAATGTCAGGCAAGTTTGACCCGGCCATTAAGAATCTCCAATAAAGGATTAAAAAAAAGACACCACACAGAGAAAAAATACTTTAATAGAAATAAATACACAGACACATTAGAGACTGCATGTTTATTACTCCCTCTTATCCCTCCACGATCCTGGTCTTCTGTCTTCTTTCTCCTTCAACCCATGCAGCTCTGCTACATCAGACAGCACTGCATGGGAGGAAGACGCTGCTGCTTCCCGTGCAGTCTAATCACTCAGTGAGTGAGCAGAGGCTGCGGGCTGTAAGCGGTGACGTCACCGCTGACAGGCGGGTTACCATAGCAATAGCAACGGTTCTCCAATCACGTGATTCCCGGTGCCGCTATTCACCAGCTGTGGCATCTAGTCCTTGCATGTGGGCTGACTCTGTAAAGAGCGCCCACATGCAGGAACCGGGAAGCCGACCATGCGCCAGAGCATCTCGCCGGTACACGGAGATGCACAAATGAGCACCACGTACCGGAGAGATGCACTGACAGGACCTAGCATGATGTCTAGCTATGTGACCAGTCTGTAGCCAATGAGATAATAGTCACGTGACTGGTCACATGGCTATTTTGACGTCACGGAAGGTCCTATCATCAGTGCTGGTTACCGGGAGGACGCAGCAATTATCGGAAGGAAAAGCGGCGGGAGACAGAGTGCAGGACGCGTCGCGGGGACCTGTAAGTGTAATGGCAATGTTTATTAACTGTTTGTGTATATGTATAATGTGTTTTTATGTGTTTGTGTTTGCCTGCCATTGTTTTCAATGGGGTTCGAATGGTTCGTTGAACGGTTCGTCGAACGGAGCCTCCGTTCGACGAACCGAACCGAACTCTAACGCTAGGGGGGTGGCTCATCTCTAATAATGACTGGGTTTTCATTGGCTGTAAGTCCTAATCAACAACATTAACAGAAATAAACACTTGAAATAGATCCCTCTATGTGTAATGACTCTATATAATATATGTGTTTCCCTTTTTGTATTGAATTACCAAAATAAATTAACTTGCATGTGTGGGCTGCACTCCATGCCTAGGACCAGTGCAATATTTCCAGTGATCACAGCATATAAAAGATATATATCATGCTTCACACTATACATCCCCTAGACATGGCCACTTTGTGGGTTATCACAAACGTATATCAATCTGATCAGCTCATCCTACTCTATTAATAGTATCTGCCTGCAGATCAGATACCATTTTCAACATGACAGGTTCTAGACTAGAGTGTATTCAGGGGCAGCAACTATTGATAAATGGGATGGACAGTTTCTCTTATAATGGGAGGTTACAAAAATTGAGCTTTTTCAGTAAATAAAAACAGCAAACACATATAAAATACATTCTAAAAGAGGAACAGATAAAAAGACAAATAAGTGAAAAACACCAAATATAGACAATTAGATAAAAAATGCAATACTAAATCATACCCTTAATGTATAAAAATGTACCAGATATTACGTTAAAGGGAACTGTCAGCTTTTCCTACACCTAACAAGCACCACCGTAACTTTAGATAAGCCTAGATTTTTATTACAACAGGCTCCTTTCTCTGGCATAAAAAATGTTTTCTAGCTCCTTTAAAAAACAACCGTTAAATCTGGCTTAACATCTGTAAATAAGGCAGGACTTCTGAGGCATGTCCTTGATGCTCCCATGCTAGGCCATCCCCAGATCCTGTATTCATGGGCAGGACGGCATGATTGCCATTCCCAGCACTATAAGTTTAGCGCATGCGTTCCAAATTTCTGCCTGCATGTGCAGTGTGCAGATGAAGCCTTGGAGCATACACAGCTTCATTTAAACTTCCCAGACAGGCAGAAAATATTCTGATCCACATCTGCTTTCTTACATCAACAATTCCCTTGTTCCTGACGGCTACGATAAGCTGTTTGCTTATGTAAAAATGCTTCAAGTCCTTTCAAAGCCGTAATTGTAGCAGATATTTATTTTGTTTGTTTAAGTTGCTTGACTTTGTGTAAAACATTTCATTTAGCTAAGAACATTAATAATAAACAGTGCAAAAGCTTAAATGGAACCTGTCACGTCTAGAAACACTATTTTCCTGCAGTTATAGGGGTAATTTGTGGGTAAATAGCATTTAAATCCTGTGTAGCTGGGTTAGTGGAGCAGTGGCTACAGGGAGAAACTTGCATTATATTTTCCTAGCAGCTGCTTGCTTCCAGTTATCGAGGCAGTGTAGGGAGTTATTATAGTCCTCACTCACTATGCAGTGAGTGTTGCACATTGATTGACAGCCAGCTCTGCACACATATAGCACACACACTCTGTAAAGCTGGCTGTGAATCAAAGTGTGGAGGAGCGATTACAGCCACAGTCACAATATAGTGAGCAGTGACTGTAATATCTCTCTCTGCACCACCCCAATAATTGGAAATGAGCAGCTACAGAGAGAATTAAATGCGATTTTCTTCCTCTAGCCTTGCTTCCAGTAAAACAGCTTGGCAGGATTTGCCTTTATGACTGTTTTTTGTCTGGTTTTGTGTACTTTGTGCTGTTTTTTTGTTTGCACCAGTTCATACTATTTGCATCTTTTTTCCCTATTTTGTATGTGCTTACCTGTTTTTTTTTCCACATTGTGGGCAGAATTTTGCAATTCCCGATATTTTTGTCTTATTTATTAGTTGCAACTTTTGAAAAGTTGCAAAATTTGGTGCAACTTCCCTCCAGTGTAGAGTAGTGTAGTACCTTGGCACAATTTTGGCTCCAAAAAAATCATAAAGACAGTTCAAGACAGAAAAAAAACCTGTTTTGACTTTGCACCCAATTCATGTAAAGCGTGTGCCATTTTAAAAACATTTGCACCAAAAATGACAACTAATACCACAATACAAAAAAAAAGCTACTTTAAATAAAACCCAAGTAATGAGTCAGGGCGCAAATCTGCAGGTATGTAGCATTTCTGGACATGACAGATTACTTTTAATAATGAGTCCACAGGTCACTGTACTTCTAGTTCTGAGTTGGCAATTAATAACTTTATATCACTCTATGGTACAGTTTTTAACTGACCAGATTTTCCCAGAAAATAGGGGGAAATATGGATGTTTTAACTATGGTATGTTTAGAAATTGAGAGAAAATGTCCATGGGAACCACTAGTCTGCTCACTCTTGAAACTGCTGGAGAAGTTATAAAATGCGCAAATGTGATACATCTGTCCTGCCAGGATGACTTCTATAAATATTTGGCCTGGATACAGAAGGACAATTAGCTAAAATCTCTCCATGCATGTGGTATTGCTTAAGTTGCTTTTAACGTAATAGCTTTGTTTATGGCAAAGCTAAAATCTTAAAACGGAAAGAAGACATATTTAAAGGGATTGTCTCATTAAGTTACCTAACTTTTTTTTTTTAACTTGAAGTCTTCCTGTATAAGGTTTTGGTAACATCTACTGTATGTCTGTCTTCATTTTCTTTGCTACTACGAGGGGCTGCTGAAACGTCTTTGGCTTTATGATGTTTTTTTGTTTCTATGGTAATGAATGTGACATCACATGAAAGCCTTATATGTCTAATATATGTTTTCAAAATTTTGTGTTTGTTGCTTATGGCAACAGTGTTCTATGCACGCAGGAAAACAAAACAGTGAATGGCATAAAAAAAGTAAAAAAACAATTCCTGAATTGCTGTTTCATGTTAATTCTACCCACCAAAAATGAGAATAAAAAAATCCAAAAATGTTATGTACCCAAAAATGATAGCAATAAAAACGTCAACTCATCCCGAAAAAACAAGATCTCACATGGATGGCTCTCTATATGCAACATGGCATTCGCTATCTAATCCAAACAACTGTGGGCTCTAAAATTCAAATGACGCCCCTTCCCTTCAGAGCTGTACTGTGTGCGCAAACTGTAGAATTCCATCACATATAAAGTATCAGAATACTCAGAAGAAATTGCACAATACAATTTGTGGTGCATTTTTTCTGTTAGCCTTCTGAAAAAAACCTACCTGGTTGAAGTAATTTTGTGGCAAAAAAGTATTTTTTTTCATTTTCACAGCAATGTTATATAATTCTGTGAAGCACCTGGGCATTTCAGGTTCTCACCAAACATCTAGATATATTCCTTGAGGGGTCTAGTTTCCAAAATCCTGTCACTTGTGGAGGAACTCCACTGTTTAGGCACCTCAGGGAGTCTCCAAATGCGACATGGCGTCAGCTAATGATGCCGGATAATTTTGCTTTAAAAAATTAATTGGTGCTCCTTCCCTTCTGAGCCCTGCCGTGCGCCGAAACAGTAGCTTAAATAGGTCAGGAATGAGTGGCAGAGGATACAGGACTCGAATTGTTATTTGGTTGAGCTCCTGGAAGTAAATGCGCAGCCTTAACCCACTATCCTGTCTTCTTGATAAAGAAGAATCCTGCAGCCATTGGCGATGAAGATGGTGTAATGTGCCCCTTGTCCATTATGTACTCTTTGAGAGCTAATCTCTTATGACCTGACAAGTTAATGACTCTACACTTAAGCAATTTTGCCCCCGGCATCAACCTTATGGTGCCATTATAAGGCCTATATGGTATATGGTGGCAATTCCTGACATCCCCTTCTGAGAACACATCACTAAAATCAGAAAGAGGACTAGGAAGACTTGTGGTAATTGCCAAAATACATCTTCCTAGACAGTGCTTTTTACAATATGTGATCCACTTTATTATCTCTTGGGTTTGCCAGTCAAAAGAGGATTTATGTAATGCTAACCAGGGGAACTCCAATACAATTTGTGCAGTAAGGCCCTTGAGAACACAGCATGATATGTACTCCGAATGAAGCACCCCTATTCAGAGTTCCAGGCCCTGCACAAACTCAAAAAGCCCCGCTGAGTAAGAGGTGAAGAATCAATAGCAAAAATCTGCACAGGATTTGATAACTCCTTCAAATCCATCCCTGAGGAATGAGCAAACTGTTAATCAATCATGTTTGCCCCTGGACCACTATCAAGAAAGACCATAATAGAAATTTCTAGGCCCCCAACCTTAACCTTTGCAGGTATTAAACACTGAGATACCATAGTGTAGGATATATGGAGACCCAGGTTGGGATCCCCCAAACAACCTGGTTCTAGGAGTTTTCCATCTGCTGTCTTATCTTAGGCACAGAGGGGCAAGCAATGATAAAGTCTCCCTTATTACCACAGAAAAAGCAATATCCGCCCCTTTTTGAAGGAGTAGAGGTTTTCTCCCCACGGAACTTCCAAGCTGCATGGACTTGAATGAGGCCTCCAGAGGTAATGACAGTACAGAAAAATTTTCCCATCAAGTTTTAGTTTCATGGAACCTCTGCCAAAATCAGTGATCAATATGCATTACCAAAGACAAAGCATACTCTAAAGAAGGAGGAGTCTCATACAAAACTAATGGCTCCTTTACCCTCTCGGACAAAACCTGGGAAAACTGGCTTTTTAGCGCAGGGTCATTCTACTGTGTGTCCGTGGGTCAGCGCCGAGTTACACGCAATAATCCTCTGCAGGCCAATTCCCCTGTTGCATTGAATGGATCTTAGATTTGGGTAAAGATGTTTTTCTGGATCATCATAGATAAGACAGAGTGCTAAGAAAAACCTGTCCACTGTAAAAAACGGTGAATCAGAGAGCAAGGAAAAGGCTCACACTTGTGGGTCTCCACTCAAGAGTGAAACAATAATTCCCACCCGCTGTACCTCACTACCAGAGGAGTGGGGATATAAATGCAAGTACAATTTACATGCCTATCTAAAAGAAACAAACTGGCTGAGCTCCCCCGAAAATCTTTCTGGAAAAGGCAGTTTGGGTTTAGATCAGGGATGGGGAACCATTTTTCTGCCGGGGAAATTTGGAAATTTTTACCATCACTCGAGGGTCGCACAAAATTATCAACTTGAAAATTACCCTGCTTTACTTTTCAAACTCACTGGGGTGGTTGGAGCTGCTTCTCTTTGCTGTGACTGTGATATTAGGTGATATTGATCTTGTGGCTTCTCACAACTGCTTTTCCAGGTTTGTGTCGGCTGGAAATGCTGTATATACATCACAAAGGAGACGCTGAGGGCATATACATCACAGGAAGGGCTGGGGGCATCTACATCACTGGGGGGTACAGACATAATAGGGTACATACATCACTGGGGGGCAGAAACATAGTTGGGGGGCACAAACATCGCTGGTGGTATATACAGCACTGAGGTGGTACACACAGGCCTGGGGAAGCTGAAGGGGCTCACACAAGCCAGGGGAGGCTGGAGGGGCACACACAAGCCTGGGAAGGCTGGAGGGGCTCACACAGGCCTGCGGAGGCTGGAGGGTCACACACAGCCCTTGAGAGGCTGGAGGGGCACACACAGCCCTGGAGAGGCTGGAGGGGCACACACAGCCCTGAAGAGGCTGGGGGAGCACACACAGCCCTGGAGAGGCTGGAGGGGCACACACAGTCTTGGAGAGGCACACACAGCCCTGGAGAGGCTGGAGGGGCACACACACAGCCCTGGAGAGGCTGGAGGGGCACACACAGGCCTGGTGAGACTGGGAGCACACACATACCTGGGGAGGCTGAAGGGTCACACACAGGCCTGGGGAGGCTGAAGGGTCACACACAGGCCTGGGGAGGCTGAAGGGTCACACACAGGCCTGGGGAGGATGAAGGGTCACACACAGGCCTGGGGAGGATGAAGGGTCACACACAGGCCTGAGGAGGATGAAGGGTCACACACAGGCTTAGGGAGGCTGAAGGGTCACACACAGGCCTGGGGAGACTTAAGGATCACACACAGCCCTGGGGAGGCTGGGAGCACAAACATACCTTGGGAGGCTCAAGGGTCACACACATTCCTGGTGAGGCTGAAGGATCACGCACAGGCCTGGGGAGGCTGGGAGCACAAACATACCTTTGAAGGCTGAAGGGTCACACACAGGCCTGGGGAGGCTGAAGGGTCACACACAGGTCTAGGGAAGTGGAAGGGTCACACACAGACCTGGAGAGGCTGAAGGATCACACACAGGCCTGGGGAGGCTGGGAGCACAAACATACCTTGGGAGGCTGAAGGTTCACCCACAGACCTGGGGAGGCTGAAGGATCACACACAGTCCTGGGGAGGCTGAGAGCACAAACATACCTTGGAAGGCTGAAGGGTCACACACAGGCCTGGGGAGGGTGAGAGCACAAGCATATCTGGGGGACGCTGTGGCAGCAGCTCCTCTTCTGTGGAACCAGAGTGCATTGCAGGCTTACTCCGCCCACAAAGTAAGTCTTCACACTGGCATTGACCAGCACTAGGATGTAATCCTCCAGTTTGTGCGTGGTTGAGCCTAGAATGTATGGGCTCCTTCCAAGTTGGTGGGCGTGCATTGCAGTGTTCAGCATCGAACACTCTGCAAACAGGGTTTAAAGGGCCAGCAGTAAGCAAGATGAGGTTGCCGCTGGAGCACTGCAATCCTTGGGAATCTGCTCGGGGGCCGCAGAAAATGCCATTGCGGGCCGCATACAACCCGTGGGCCGGAGGTTCCCCACCCCTGGTTTAGATGATCCAGCGACCAGGACAGATTGCTTGCAAATATCTCTGTGTGACAGGGTCCTCCATTTTTTTGATAACCAGCCAAAGTAAAGCAGACAGCTGAAGGTTCGTATTATCAGGCCAGGAAGGTACATAGTTATTTGGCCCTACTCAGCCTAAAAATAGCAGTCACTAAAGAAGTGGCGCATCCATTAGAGGCGCCAATTCTGACACTTTGCCCGACTCTTCCCGATTGCCCTGTTGATGTGGCAGTCTGAGTAATACTTTGAGGGTTGATGTCAGCTGTGAATTAACAGCTGAGATCAAGCATAGGGGTTAGTTATGGATAGGTATTTATCAGACACCCCCATTACTAACCCGGTAAGTATGGATTTAAAAAAGCCCACACATGTAATGAAAAAAGTAGATTTGAATAAACCCTAAACCCTCCACCAGACTCCCTTATTAACCAATTTATGAAAAAAAATACTTGAAGCTCCGACTTAATCCAATTAATTAAAAATAAATCCTATAAGTCCCGACGTAATCCAATGGAGTAATGTCCTACGATGCCCACTGATTCCTATGGAGCTTTATTCTGAGAACATTCTCAAAATGAGGCTCCGTAGGTCACTGCCGATCAGCGGCAGCCTGGAATTTCTCATGCTCTTAAAATAAAGTTCCATAGGAATCAATGAGCTTAATGGAATATTACTCCATTGGATTAAGGCGGACCTTCCAGGATTTCTATTTAATTAATAAATTGGTGAATGAAAAAGTGAGGAGTGTTTATTAAAATATACTTATTTTTTTTCTGTTTAACTCTATACTAACCAGGTTTGTAATAAGGGTTTCTGATAGATACATATCACATACTAACAATTCACAGCTGTCATCAACCCTAAAAGTATTAACTTGATTGCTTCCCACCAGGGCATTTGAGAAGAACACGTCAAAATGACAAAATTGGCGAATCTAATGGATGTACCACTTCTGGAATGGCTTTGCGCTGCTATTTTTAGGCTGGGAGGAGCCAAATAACCATGGGCCAAATAATCAACCTAATAATACCAGCCCCCAGCTGTCTGCTTTAACTTGGCTGGTTATCAGAATAGGGCAGAGCCCATGCCTTTTTAAAATTATTTATTTAAATAGTTTAATAAATGGCATGGTGTCCCCTCTTTTTTTGATAACCATCCAAGGTAAAGCTGACAGCTGAGGGTTGCAGAACTTGTTATCAAAAATAAGCTGGACTTGATTTCACTTTTTTTACATTTATTCCCTATCTACATTTGTTTGCAGGGCAATTGCCACCATTTTGCTTCCCATTACAGTCCAGCAGCTCATACTATGAACCCTTTACAGCCATTTTACAGGACAGAACCTCGGGTCTCCATTGACTTCTATGGGGTTCGGGGTTAAGTCTGGTTCAAGTCTGGGTCCCGAACCAAACTTTTCACTAAAGACCAGCTGGATCCAACGAATTTGAACTTCCAAGGGTTGGTTCATCCCTTGTTGGCACATTACATTTTAAATCTATTTCATTTTTTGTCCTTTAAAACCTATTTTCAGCTGTGGTATTGGGAATGGATTGGTTAAGTAAACATAGTACTATTATTGTCTGGCATCAGGAAAATATTGTCCATTGGAGCCCTAAGTTACCAAACAAATGTAGACTGGAGATCAAAATTAGAGAACAATACACAATTTCCTATATGTAGAAAGTCATTGTGTAGTCCTATGTGATTATATCCTGACATAAGTAAACTAGCAGTAGTTTAAGCTTATTTCATAAATTGAATTTTTTCAAAAGCACATAATAAAAATATAAATGAGATAAGTATAATATCAAGAGAAGTTGATTGTTCCAAGCCTGTGATTTCGAGAATATTGCTTCTTCACAAAGTCAAGAAGGACAGGATAATATGGAGAACCTCCATGGGTAATCGTTTCAGCACTGCAGCTGGAATTGCTCGCCAGTTCAGCACTGAACATGGTAAGGATCTGTCTCGTCATACAGTGTCACGATGTTTAAAAGCATTTGGCTTGAAAGCCTACTCTGCAGTAACCAAACCGCTCATTAGCAGAAAGAATCAAAAGGCTAGACTCACCTTTGGTGAGGAGCATGTTGTGTGGACAGAGAAGTGGTCAACAGTTCATTTTAGTGATAAAAGCAAGTTTAATTTATATGGGTCTGATGGGAAACATTATGTTTGTCAACAAAGTGAGGAAAGACTGAATCCAAAGTCTGATGAGAAGTGTAATGCTGCCACCAGGGGGAGCCAGAGCTCTGCAGCAGACGACACTACACAGAGCAATGAGAACCAGGAAGGAAATGCACAGCGTTCTCATGCACTGCCTAATCAGCACAGCTGAGAGGCAGACCTGCAGGGTATGTGAGGAATAGTCAGACAGGCTGGGTCAAACACCGTACGGGCAGAAGCAGGACCGGAGGAGCAAGCAGAAGCGAAGTCAAAGTCAGGCTAAGGTCAGTACCAGAGGAAGCAACCGAGTGAAGAATAGGAGGGGGGACACAGGACAGGAGGGACAACCAGGGGACAGAACACAGACAAGGGCACGGGGGCACAGGAACAGACAGATCAGGATATCACTCACAGGACCAGCAATCACAGGCAAAGCAGAGCTAAGCTTATAGCCGGCGCTGGTTCACTGGAAGTGTCAGCTTTTAAGGCATCCAGGGGCCGGAAGTGAGGCCCGAGAGAAGGCTCCGCTCCCTAGCCATGTGGATAGGGAGGCGAATCATGACAGAAGTCAGTGAAAGATGGTGGAGGAAGTGTCATGGTTTGGGTAATGTTTTCTGCAGCAGGAGCTGGACCTCTCATACAGTTACATGACAGAGTGAATGCAAGTACAGCAGTGTTCAAAATAATAGCAGTTCAATATGACTTACCAGATTATTCACTGTTTTTGGTATAAATTCTATTACCACATGTCAAACAATTTACCAGTTGGTGCAGTAGATTATTAGAAAACCCCCAGACTCGGCATTCATGATTTGTAGGTTTTTGAGTCTGAGTATCTGAATAATTAATTGAAGGGGGGGTGTTCAAAATAACAGCAGTGTGGAGTTAAATGAGTGTGGTCAATCATTCCGTGAAGAAACAGGTATGAATCAGGTGGCTCTTAATTTTGGGTGAAGCCTGCCCATATTGTACATGCATTTCTCCTTTAAAGCCTGAAAAATATGGGTTGTTCGAGACAATGTTCAGAAGAGCAGCGTATTTTGATGAAAAAGTTGATTGGAGAGGGTAAAACATAAGGAAGTGCAGACAATGATAGGCTATTCAGCTAAAATGATCCCCAATGCTTTAAAATAGAAAGCAAAAACAGAGATGTGGAAGAGAATGGAAGACGACCATTCAAATGCATGGAAAATAGCCAGAAAGGCAAAGGCTCAGCCAATGATCAGCTCCTGGATGATCAAAGACAGTCTCACGTTACCTGTGAGTACTGTGACAGTTATTATTAGCAAGAAGTCCCCGCAAAGTCCCAGTATTAAAAAAAAAAAGACATACTGAAGCGGATACAATTTACGAAAGTACACATCAACTGGCCTAAAGAGAAATGGAGAAATATTTTGTAGACTGATGAAAGTAAAATTGTTATTTTTGGGTCCAAGACAGTTCGTCAGACAACCCCCAAACTCTGAATTTAAGCCACAGGACACTCTGAAGACCGTGAATCATGGTGGTGCAAGCATCATGATATGGGCATCTTTCTCTAAAGCGGGCTTTACACGCTACGGTTTCGCTACAGCGATCTCGTTGGGGTCACGGATTTTGTGACGCACATCCGGCCGCTGTAGCGATGTTGTAGCGTGTGACTCCTAGGAGCGATTTTGGATCGTTGCAAAAACGTCCAAAATCGCTCCTCGTTGACATGGGGGTCCGCTCCCAATTATCGCTGCTGTCGCTGAGGCGAAGTTGATCCTCATCCCTGCGGCAGCACACATCGCTACGTGTGACGCCGCAGGAACGAGGATCATCTCCTTACCTGCCTCCGGCCACAATGCGGAAAGAAGGAGGTGGGTGGGATGTTACGTCCCGCTCATCTCCGCCCCTCCGCTATCATTGGGCGGCCGCTTAGTGACGTTGCTGTGACGCCAAACGGACCGCCCCCTTAGAAAGGAGGCGGTTCGCCGGTCACAGCGACGTCGAAGGCCATGTAAGTACGTGTGAAGGGGGGTGCGCAATTTTGTGCGCGACGGACAGCGTTATGCCCGTCGCGCACAAACGATGGGGGCGGGTCTCATGCTAGCGATATCGGGCCGGATATCGCAGCATGTAAAGCCACCCTTACTATGGTGCTGGGCCTATTTACCGTATATCAGGGATCATGGATCAGTTTACATATATCAGAATACCTGAAGAGGTTGTGTTGCCTTACGCTGAAGAGGAAATGTCTTTGAAATGCATGTTTTAATAAGATGATGAACATAAACACACAAGTAAATGAGCAAAATCTTGGTTCTAGTACAACATAATTAGGGTTATCGAGTGATCAGCCCAATCCCTGGACCTTAATCAGATAGAACACTTGTGGGGTGTCATGAAAAATGCCATTTCTGAGGCAAAGCCATCAAATACAAATAAATTATGGGATGTAGTCACAGCATTCTGGGCTAGTGTGACGCCCTGGACTAGCCTAGCCAGGTAGTCACAGACATAACAACATACACACCCCCACCCTAGGCAGTTACAACAATCAGACAAAAACCCTTGTTGCCTCCCTCCAGGGTCTGATGTCCACACCAGGTGGGGCGGAGACAGGCGGTTGGCCCCACCCACTGAGGAGTTCACAGGTCTGGAGGTGGGAAAAGCAGTAGTTCAGTTTAGGAGGTGAAAGAGAGAGGACACAAACTACAAGCGTCTGGGTGGGAGCCCAGGCACTGACAGCAAGGTTGGCCGTCTGCAGGAGTGACAGCTCTCTGAGGAACCGTAGGACCAGGGTTGGGCGGTGGCCCACCGGTGCCGAATCTGGGACCGGTGTGAGGTTAAGCACACAGGCAGGGCCATCGGACCCCGACCAGGCTTGGAGCCGCCGACAATAGTCAAATCCGAGTGTGACAGGAACCCCAGGGGTTTCCTAACAACCAAGTCCCGACAGAAGGCAAAAGACCACACCGTGAGGATATACAACCACCACCACAGGCTAGAGATCCAAAGGCCAGCGCCTGCGGGCAAAAGGGCTCCTACGGTACCTATACGCTGGGGAGCGGACTACCATTGGGAAACCATCGGAGTCAACACAGTCTACACAGGTGCAGGGAAAGACAGCCACCATCAGCCGTCCGGGGAAAGCACAACAACACTGCAGCCGGCTGTGGGACCCGTCCGGTTTGGTTTACCAGAGACTCTGTCATTGATTGTATGAGTGAGTACACCAATGCCGCCTGGTACCGCGCCGCTCTGTCCCTGCAACCCTGTGCCCCAGCCATCCAGCCTCCCCGTTACATCACCGGGCCCCGGGAGCACCGACCCCTACCCATGGAGGAGACAACATCCTAGCTGCTCCCTACCATCTCTCCTGGGATCCCCGTCACCAGCAGCGGTGGTGCCATCATCACCACATCCCGTGGGTGGCGCCACGAACTCTCTCCCCAAACAAACCATCCCTTTTCACTCACGAGGAGCGCTGCTTGAGTCCCCGGGTCCGGCCCACCGCTCGAGCCACCGAGTAGCAGTAGCAGAAGCCCCAGACCCGAGCGTGGCAAGCGCGTCCCTCCGCCCGCGACAACTTGGCGTCACGAACAGGATAGAACCAGTCTACCTACCGGTAGAAGTGCGCCTTGCAGTCCCCGCCGGCGGCGTCCGGCCGAAAAATTTGAAGCGCCGCCATCTTTGGCGCGAAGATTTCCCGTAGCGCCTGGTCCCACCAGACCCCATGGGGGGCGCGCTCCCTCACATGTGCCCAGTCCTAGCATGGCTCCCACTAGCACTCCCAGTCATAGCCCCAGGCAGCGACGGCCTTCCTCTTACCGGTCCTATGGCTCTGCAGGCGCTGCTCCTGCTCCCAGGCATGCTGCAGCCTCTTCCTGTCTCCCTTCCTTACACAGAGCTGCAGTAAGTGACTCTAGGCTGCGCGCGAGGCCACGCCCCCTTTCTTAAAGCGGTATGCCCTGTTTTCTGGAAGTGACCTCAGAGGTCACCTGTTACCTAATGGGTATTTAGGTTCACCTCCCCCAGCAGCAGGCGCCCGAGCATTGCTTCCATTAGAGCCTTGCCAGTGTCCAGACCCCTTGTGCTGTTATCTGTTTTCTGTGCATTGATACCTGGTTCCCTTGTCTCACCGTAGTGCCATCCGTACCATTCCGGCTGTGGACGTCACCGCTCATACTGACAGTGGACGTCACCGTGCCCTACCTACCGTGGACATTATCTGTACCATTCCGGCTGTGGACGTCACCGCTCATACCGACAGTGGACGTCACCGTGCCCTACCTACCGTGGACATTATCCGTGCCGTACCTGCTGCAGACGTCACCTGCTGTGAACATCTCCGGTGCAGTTTCCGTGTCCTGCCGGCTGTGGACGTCACAACCTTGCTACACCTGGCCATACAGAGACTCCTACTACCGGTTCCTGGCTGCCGTGCATTTAGGCCTTCTGGGAAGGTGCCACACAGTCCCTGTATAGGGGTTCGCTGCTGGTCGCCTTCTCAGGGGAGTCCGGTGCACGGTCCAGAGGGTCCACCTCCGCACGCTCGCCGCTCCACGGTGAGCGTAACAGTTTGCTCGGGCCATGGACTCCGCCGGGATCAAGGTTAACCCGCTGACTGACCTGCAACAGGAGCTCTCCTGCCAACGCGAGACCCAAGCAAGATTAGTGGCTCACATGAAGTCTGTGGAATCCCGTCTGGCATCCATGCAAACCTCCGGATCCTCCGACGGCTCCCAGTTAAGTGAACTACAGAAGGAACTGTCCCGCCAGCATGAGGCCCAGAGACGCATGGCCGAATATATGGCGTCCGTGGATTCCCGTCTATACGCCCTGCAGAATCCGGCCTCCTCAACAACCCCCGACTCTGCGGGATTATCGACATGCATGTCTCCTTCCCGCCTGGCCTCCCCACCCATGTATGGAGGGGATCCCCGTTTGTGTCGCGGTTTCTTAAACCAGTGCTCCCTGCACTTTGAGCTGTCGCCGCTGCAGCGAGCGACTGATCGCTCGAAAATAGCATTTATCATGTCTCATCTGACTAGTCAGGCTCTGGCTTGGATGAATCCGCTCTGGGAGAGGAATGACCCGACCGTTCAAGTCCTGTCTGTCTTTCTGACCACCTTCCGTAAGGTGTTCGATAAGCCAGGCCGTCTCTCGTCTACTGCCGCTTCGCTCATGAGAATCCACCAGGGGAATCTCACCGTGGGACAGTATGCAATCGAATTCCGCACTCTGTCCTCCGAACTCAAGTGGAACAATGACGCCTTGGTAGCTGCCTTCTGGGAAGGGTTATCCGGTAAAATCAAGGATGAACTGGCCGGCCGGGATGTACCTACCACCCTGGAAGAGCTGATCTCTCTGGCTACCCGTATTGATCTCCGTTTCCAAGAGCGTGCCAGAGAAGTCAACCCGGGCGAGAAGAACCCCGCGCTTTGCGCCCACCTTCCAAAGGCCGATGTCACCTCCCGCCACCCGGCCTACTGCTCCGCATGAGCCCATGGAGGTCGATCGCGTCAGTGAGTCCAGACTGCAACAGAGGAATCGGAGAATGGCAGGAGAGTGCTTCTACTGCGCAAGTGCCAAACATCTGATTCAGGACTGTCCAGTAAAGCCGGGAAACTACAGAGCCTAGGGTCCAACTGAGAGGCCACCCTAGGTCATGCCAAGTCCTCTCCTTTTCTCCATGTACCTGTATCCCTGTCCTGTGGTTCCATCCAGTTGTCAGAGCATGCGTTCCTGGATTCAGGCTCTGCCGGGAACTTTATCCAACAATCCGTGGTGGACCTACACCAGATTCCCGTCCGATGTCTTGCTACCCCCATCAGTCTTTCTTCCGTGGATGGAAAACCGCTATCCGAACCTATCCGGTACATCACGGAGAACTGTACTATGCAAGTGGGGTTGCTACACTCTGAGACCATCGCCTTCCACGTACTCCCTGGCATGACGCATGCCCTACTACTGGGAATACCCTGGCTTCGGTCGCACAAGCCAGTACTGGACTGGGATTCTGGAGACATCCTGCAATGGGGTGCGTCTTGCCACAGCAACTGCCTGAAACCAGTGCATCCTCCGCACCAACCCGTTGAACCGGTCACCCTTCCCGGGTTACCCCCTGCCTATTGGGCCTATGCCGATGTCTTTGACAAGAAGGAGGCTGAGATGTTGCCGCCACACAGACCCTATGATTGTCCCATCGACCTGCTCCCCGGGGCAACCCCTCCACGTGGGCGCATCTACCCTCTGTCCCGAGAAGAGACCCAAGCCATGTCTGATTACATAAAGGAAAATCTAGCACGAGGCTTCATCCAAAAATCCTCCTCTCCTGCCGGAGCGGGCTTCTTCTTTGTGGGGAAAAAGGACGGGGGTCTACGGCCTTGCATTGACTACCGCAGATTGAATAAGATCACGGTGAAGAACAGATACCCGCTACCCCTGATACCGGAACTGTTTGACCGCTTTCAAGGTGTCAAGATCTTCTCCAAATTAGATCTCCGGGGTGCGTACAATCTGGTCTGCATTCGGTCGGGAGACGATGGAAGACTGCGTTCAACACTCGGGATGGGCACTATGAATATCGAGTGATGCCCTTCGGGCTCAGTAACGCTCCAGCGGTCTTCCAGGAGTTCGTGAACGACGTCTTCCGTGACCTTCTATACACCTGTGTGGTTGTGTATTTAGACGACATCCTTATCTTCTCTCCGGACTTGCATACCCACCGAAGACATGTCCGTCTTGTCTTGCGGAGATTGAGAGAGAATCGCCTTTATGCCAAACTCGAGAAATGCCTGTTTGAGCAGACCTCGCTACCCTTCCTTGGCCACATAGTCTCTGATACTGGCCTGAAGATGGACCCCGATAAGGTATCAGCCGTACTGAATTGTTCCCGCCCGGAAGGGTTGAAGGCTATCCAGCGATTCCTGGGATTCGCCAACTATTACCGTCAATTCATTCCACACTTCTCGTCTCTGGTGCGTCCCATATCCTCTCTCACTCGCAAAGGGGAGAACCCTAAGAAATGGACCCTGGAAGCTGAAGAATCGTTCATGTCCCTTAAACGAGCCTTCGCTTCTGCTCCAGCATTACACAGACCCGACACTAACAAGCCGTTTATCCTTGAGGTAGATGCCTCCTCATCCGGAGCCGGTGCGGTTCTTACACAGAAAACGTCAGAGGGTAAGACAGTAACCTGTGGCTTCTTTTCTAAGGCTTTCTCCCCAGCAGAACGAAACTACTCAATCGGAGACTGTGAGTTGCTGGCAATCAAGCTGGCCCTGGAAGAGTGGCGATACCTGCTGGAAGGGTCATTACATCCAGTTACTATCTATACTGACCACAAGAATCTGGCATATCTCCAGACAGCCCACAGGCTAAACCCCCGACAGGCCCGCTTTGATTTTGTTCTGCATTTCCGTCCAGCCGAGAAGAACCTGAAAGCCGATGCGCTGTCTCGATCATTCCTGTTAGAGGATCAGGAAGATGAACCTCGGCACATCATTGAACCTTCCAAGCTAATGGCGGCACCAGTTGACATGCACCACCTTCCTCCCGGTAAGACGTTTGTTGCTGAGGTCGATAGGGAACGTGTACTCCAGTGGGGACACTCTTCCCGAATAGCAGGTCATGTGGGTCAAAATAAATCTCTGCAATTGATATCCCGATATTATTGGTGGGCAGGGCTACGTCAAGACGTCCAGGACTTTGTTTCATCCTGTTCCTCCTGTGCCCGGAACAAGGTCCCGAAGACTCTTTCGGCGGGCCCTTTGCTTCCTTTACCTGTACCATCCGCTCCATGGCAACATATCGGCATGGATTTCATCACGGACTTGCCAAAATCGTCTGGCTGCACAGTCATCTGGGTGGTGGTGGACCGGTTCTCAAAGATGGCCCACTTCACCGTCCGCTCCAGATCTTGCTGAATTATTCATTCAACATATCTTCCGGCTTCACGGCTTGCCTCTCCATATCGTGTCCGACAGAGGGGTCCAGTTCACCGCTCGGTTTTGGAGAGCAGTCTGCAAAATGATGGATGTTCAATTGGACTTTTCTTCTGCCTACCACCCTCAGTCCAATGGGCATGTGGAGCGCATTAACCAAGTCTTGACTAACTATCTCCGCCACTTCGTGGACGAACACCACAGCAACTGGGTCAAACTGCTTCCATGGGCCGAGTTCTCCTATAACAACCATGAAAGTGAGTCCTCTGCTACATCTCCGTTCCATGTGATTTATGGACAGCGACCTAAAGTGCCGTGTCCTGTGACATTTTCATCAGGCAACCCTGCAGCTGATGACCTCGTGAGGTCCTTCTCCGCCATCTGGGCTGAGACCAAGTCGACTCTGGAACGTTCCTCCATCCGCATGAAGAAACACGCCGACAAGAACCGTCTGGATGTTCCTTTCTTTCAACCCGGAGATAAAGTCTGTCTCTCATCCAAGTATGTCCGCCTGAAGATGCCATCCTACAAGCTGGGTCCCCGCTTTATTGCTCCCTTTGAAGTGCTCCGATGGATCAATGAGGTGTCCTACAAGTTAAAGCTGCCGTCTACACTTCGCATCCCAAACTCCTTCCATGTGTCCCTCCTCAAGCCGGTGGTCCTGAGCCGTTTCCACAGTGATCCTGGTAATACGCCTCCTCCTGTTGGTGATGACGACGTCTATGGGGTAAAAGCCATCCTTGCGGCTAAGGAGGTCCGAGGTAGAACCTACTATCTGGTAGACTGGAAGGGGTTCGGTCCTGAGGAGAGGACGTGGGTACCTGCGGAGGACGTGGATGCTCCTCTTCTCCTCCGGAGCTTCCTGAGGAGGGGGGTTCTTCGGGGGGGTACTGTAGCGCCTGGTCCCACCAGACCCATGGAGGGCGTGCTCCCTCACATGTGCCCAGTCCCAGCATGGCTCCCACTAGCACTCCCAGTCATAGCCCCAGGCAGCGACGGCCTTCCTCTTACCGGTCCTATGGCTCTGCAGGCGCTGCTCCTGTTCCCAGGCATGCTGCAGCCTCTTCCTGTCTCCCTTCCTTACACAGAGCTGCAGTAAGTGACTCTAGGCTGTGCGCGAGGCCACGCCCCCTTTCTTAAAGCGGTATGCCCCGTTTTCTGGAAGTGACCTCAGAGGTCACCTGTTACCTAATGGGTATTTAGGTTCACCTCCCCCAGCAGCAGGCGCCCGAGCAACGCTTCCATTAGAGCCTTGCCAGTGTCCAGACCCCTTGTGCTGTTATCTGTTTTCTGTGCATTGATACCTGGTTCTAATCCCTTGTCTCACCGTAGTGCCATCCGTACCATTCCGGCTGTGGACGTCACCGCTCATACCGACAGTGGACGTCACCGTGCCCTACCTACCGTGGACATTATCCGTGCCGTACCTGCTGCGGACGTCACCTGCTGTGAACATCTCCGGTGCAGTTTCCGTGTCCTGCCAGCTGTGGACGTCACAACCTTGCTACACCTGGCCCTACCGAGACTTCTACTACCGGTTCCTGGCTGCCATGCATTTAGGCCTTCTGGGGAGGTGCCGCACAGTCCCTGTATAGGGGTTCGCTGCTGTTCGCCTTCTCAGGGGAGTCCGGTGCACGGTCCAGTGGGTCCACCTCCGGACGCTCGCCGCTCCTTGGTGAGCGTAACACCGAGCAGGGAAGGCGCGAAAGCAAAGCCCCGCCCCAAAGAGAATAGTACTAGAGAGAACCAAGGGGGGGCGGGTGAAGGCCTGCTTAATGTAGCCGAGGGCATAAAAAGCAGGGACACCAGGACTCTGCAACATATCCGGTTCCTGGAAGCCTTCAAGCAGCATGTCCGTCTCGTCCGGTGATACCGAAATTCCCGAGCCCACGCCTGGAATGGCGGCGTGGGTGGAAGCCCGGACCACACAAATGTGCCGCCGCCTGCAGAACCAGGTCCGGTTCTTAATGGAGCGCTGGGTGGCCGAGATGGAGGAAGTGGCGGCGGCCGTGCGGAGACGCGAGATGGAGGCAGCGTTGGAGGAGCGGGTAGGTAACCCACGCCCCTGTGTCCCTGAGGGACCGGCCGCTGCGGCTGAGGGGCCCGGTCTGCATCATCCATACCGGTTGCTGTTGCCCCTCCACTCGGTCCGCTACCCCCAACATCGGTAGTGGAATCTAACCCGTCCGCCCTAGAGGACCGGCCTGTCCGTGAACGGCCCACATCCCTCCCGCTGCCATGGAAGATCCCGCGGGAGGTGCCCGTCCGCGACAAGAAGCCGTCGGCCCCGGAAGTGGCCGCACTGACAGAGGACCCAGCCCCGGCAGTCCGCCCAGCCGCAGAAGAACCGGCCGCTGCGAGCCCGAAGGCCCAACCGGTGAGGCCATCTGTCCCTGAACTCCCTGCCTCGGCTGAGGCTGCGCTGGGTCATTGCTGCAGGGCAGCACCTCAGGCCACGTCACCGCTGGACACCAAAAAGAGCGTGCTGGTTGTACCCGGCGTGGGTGCAATCCAGCGGGGCCCGACCCAAGCGCAGGGGTATACCAATGCCCCATACTGGGAAAAACAGCCAAACCCATTGGGCCAGGAGATAGCCGCCAGGGAGCGGGAGAGAGCCGACGTGGTGGCCCGTACCATACGGGAGAAAGACCACCTCCGGAATGCCACCTTCCGGGTGCGGGGCCCACTCTATGAAGGCCAAGTCAGGAAGTTTGACCCACGAAGGGGGTTTGGCTTTATCTACGAACCGGGCCTGGAGGCCGAAGTGTTTGTCGCCCGCCGCGACGTGAACTCACATCTCCCAACGGGCCACCCAGGTCGCGATCTGTTGCCGGGCAACCTGGTGACCTACACCCAGGTATGCCCTGGACGTGAAACAGAGGGAAAGCCGCGGTGTGCAGATGCAGCCTCAGCCCCCTCCCCCACCGTGCCGTCCAGATGTCAAGCTGGAGGAGGTCCTTGATGAGTGTGACCTCAAGTAAAGGCAGCGGTTTACCGTTGTCACCAAAGTTGTCCCCGTTGGGACCCTGTGCAGCATGTTGATTGTTCCAGTTGTGAATGAATGAACACTAATCAAACCGAAGTTTCATGAGATTGCCGTCCGTTTTAAGACAAGTTGTCCCCGGAGGGCCCCTATGTGTTTTACCGTCCGCATGAGGAACTGCTCATGGACATGGCCGAGAACTAGCAGGCCACCTACGAACTAGTGGGTTTGTAAATAGTTTTGTGGGCCGGTTTTACGTGCCGTGACACTTCCGGAGAACGAGATTGGAGGAGGCACCCGCAGCGGAGCAGGCTGGGGTCCGGCCACCACCTGGACCGGTGGCCATCCTCCGGGGGTCAGGGGTCTTCCTGGACGTGGGGTCCCCTGAAGTGACAGCCGGGTGCGAGACACCGTACCCGTTCCCGCTCGGGTAACCTGGACCAGGACTGGGGTAAAAGGGTGCTGCGTGTTTCTCAGGGGCAGCACCAAGGTTTAGGTTATTTGGGTGGGGGAGCGGATGACCATGAACCCGTCCGTTTAGTAATAAAAATGTTTACCGTTTGAAATGTTAAAGTACCGCGCCTCCTGTTAGGGAAGAACTAAAACAAAAATTGCTTATGTTATATGTTGACATGTTAATTTATTCTTTTACAGAAACAAAAATAAAACCGGTGATGGACGGGCAGCCTGCAGACAGTCTGCATTTCACCAAGGGGGAATGTGACGCCCTGGACTAGCCAGGCAGTCACAGACATAACAACATACACACCCCCACCCTAGGCAGTTACAACAGTCAGACAAAAACCCTTGTTGCCTCCTTCCAGGGTCTGATGTCCACACCAGGTGGGGCGTAGACAGGCGGTTGGCCCCACCCACCGAGGAGTTCACAGGTCTGGAGGCGGGAAAAGCAGTAGTTCAGTTTAGGAGGTGAAAGAGAGAGGACACAAAACTGCAAGTGTCTGGGTGGGAGCCCAGGCACTGACAGCAAGGTTGGCAGATGGTGGTGGCCGTCTGCAGGAGTGACGGATCTCTGCGGAACCGTAGGAGCGGGGTTGGGCGGTGGCCCACCGGTACCGAATCGGGGACCGGAGTGAAGTTAAGCACACAGGCAGGGCCATCGGACCCCGACCAGGCTTGGAGCTGCCGACAATAGTCAAATCCGAGTGTGACAGGAACCCCAGGAGTTTCCTAACAACCAAGTCCCGACAGAGGGCAACAGTCCACACCGTGAGGATATTGTTACGGGGGGCTGTCTGATAATAACCTAAAGGAGTATCAGACAGTCAGGGTCCACCGTGCAAAGACTCTGCTGCAGACTATGGCAGAAAGCAATACCTCTGTTAACTCACAGAAGGATATAATAAGCAAAGCAATTCCTCCCTTACTTGGAGGGTGTGTGGAATGATCTCTGTTAATAATCACAGAGACAAAGGCAATGTGTGCGAAATGGCACCTACCTAGGTCCGCTCTTCTAGTGGTGCAAAAGAGACGAACAGCAGCGTAAGCCGCACAAAGCTCCTACCTGCGTTCGCTCCACTAGTGTGCGAGGACACGAACCACTAGATTTGGCACCTGCCTAGGTCCGCTCTTCTAGTGGTGAAAAGAGACGAACAGCAGCGTAAGCCGCACAAAGCTCCTACCTCTGTTCGCTCCCCTAGTGTGCGAGGATACGAACAACTGCCAGACGCAGTATAAGGAACATTACCCTAGCGGCAACGTCCACCTACGAGTCGAACCACAAGGCCCAGCCAGACCATGTGCCTCAGGCACCTGCCTATGTCCGCTCCCCTAAAAGGTAAGGATACGGACAGCAGCCGAAGCTGTAAGGTATAAGAACGCTACCCTGCCGGTAGCGCTCACCTAGCATAGACAGAGGAATGCCTAGAGGAACGCGCACAGAGCGTCTACTCTTATGCATGAACCAAGAGGACTGAGCGCCATGCGGCGTGTGTCAGGGTCTTATATAGACTCTGTGCCTCATCCAAGATGGAGAACACCAGAGCCAATCCGCTGCCAGAACGACAGGAGTGACGTCATGCTGGCCTATCACCGAGCAAGGCGTCACAAGCACATGACCAGCGACCAATCGGCATAGAAGGTGTCAGAGACATGTGACCTCGTGTCAGCGATGATGTCACCCGCACATGTGCAATGGCTCCAAGATAGGACTTAGTCTCCGGCGCTCGCACATGTGCAGTAGCAAGAAATCTGGACTTAGTCTCCAGTGCTCGCACATGTGCAGTAGCAAGAAATCTGGACTTAGTCTCCAGCGCTCGCACATGTGCAGTAGCAAGAAATCTGGACATAGTCTCCAGTGCTCGCAGCAACCGTAACAGATATACAGCCACTGCCACAGGCTAGAGATTCAAGGGCTCCTACGGTACCTATACGCCGGGGAGCGGACTACCGTTGGGAAACCATCGGAGTCAACACAGTCTACACAGGGAAAGACAGCCACCATCAGCCATCCGGGGAGAGCACAACAACACTGCAGCCGGCTGCGGGACCCGTCCATCCGGCCGTTTGGATTACCAGAGACTCTGTCATTGATTGTCTGAGTGAGTACACCAGTGCCGCCTGGCACCGCGCCGCGCTGTCCCTGCAACCCTGCGCCCCAGCCATCCAGCCTCCCCGTTACATCACCGGGCCCCGGGAGCACCGACCCCTACCCACGGAGGGGACAACATCCTAGCTGCTCCCTACCATCTCTCCCGGGATCCCCGTCACCAGCAGCGGTGGTGCCATCATCACCACGTCCCGTGGGTATCACCACGTCCCGTGGGTGGCATCACAAACTCTCTCCCCAAACAAACCATCCCTTTTCACTCATGGGTGAGGAGCGCTGCTCGAGTCCCCGGGTCCGGCCCACCGCTCGAGCCACCGAATAGCAGCAGCAGAAGCCCCGGACCTGAGCGTGGCGAGCGTGTCCCTCCGCCCGCGACACTAGCAGTTAGACTCAACCAACATTTTGGTTATGGTTCACTTACTTTTCTTCTACGCCATACACCTTCTGTCATTCCTTCTGGAGTTCCGAGGGGAATCCTTGTTTCTGTCCAGGAAGCTGCCATTTTCTGTTTCAATTGTGCCTATTGTGTATGATGCATATCAAAATATTTTGGTCTATTAACTCATGTATGATGTTATCGTATTTATTTAATATTATATATCTGATATGTGCATTTAGATTTGTTATGCTTTATATTCATATACAGTATATTGGCATTTTGTGCCATTTATGTGCAGATTTTGACAATTCAAATTCATATTTTGGTAATACGATGTATGATATTTATGCATTATCATGTACTTTTTACTGTATTTACATCTTGTATTGACGGCTATTGCATTACATGCTCATGTGAATGTGTTTGCAATTTGACATATCATACATACGACATTGTTTTTGTTTTATTGTGATATATGTATATATATAGTGTGATGGATGATATTATGACTTTGTATTATTGCAGTTGTATTGTTTTCTTGCTCTGCAGTGATGTAAATATGACGTGTAATATCCAGTGCATATATTAGTGCATATACAAGTATATGGCAGCATATACTGAGCATGATATAGTCCTTGTGATTACTGATAAATTAGGGTATGCATATATCTTTTATCCCCAAAATGCATGTGTATCATTTAATTTGCTTTCTAGTTTCATTAATTACCCCTCTATCCTATATATACCTGCCATCCATTCCTGATTGCTGTACGTGCACGCAGCCATGACTTCTGGTTCCGGCCAGCTTGCCGTGTCTTCATGGGTGATGTGTTCTAAGATCATCTGATCTGCTCACATGACCCTGACACAACCGCCGCCTGGCGTCCTATGTTGCCATGGTGACGCGCATGTCAATTATGACGCTCTGGCTTTGGATTGGTCTATGGCCCTTTATTAACCTCACTTCCTGCTCACCTAAACACCGCCCCCTGATGAATGTCTCCATACCAAAACTTCCGTCGGGCTGCCGGCTGCTACCCTGCTCTTGTCACGCTGGTCTCTTTCCAGCAAGACTCGTCCTCATTTAAATGGACATTTTTTCCTTCTAGTATCTGAGGGGTTAATGCTTCTTTTAAAAGTTTGCTTGAAGGCATTCCATCAGGTGCTCTAAGTTACTAATTAGGCTGGATCTGTAAATGGTCCTAGTATCCTTCACACAGTGCTGGTTATTTTCTCTCCACAGTTGATAGAGACAGCCTGTGTGTGTGGTCGTGCTATATGCTAATTCCTGTAGCCTTCTGCAGACAAGGTGTAGTTTGCAGAAGAGATGTTATTTTGTTGTTTTTTTATTTTATTTTTGCCCTGGAGTTGTCCCGTTGAAAAGGTAGGGGGTCTCTAGACCTAGACCAGGTCTGTGTAGGAGACAAAGACAGGTCAGAGGGTCATGTCTCGCTACCTTCAAGCGTACCCGTGGCTTGAGGGCAAGTCAGGGTTCTTTAGATTACAGGGTCAGAGAAGCCCCTGTCCCTTGGTAGCGGTTCATACGTGTGACATAATAACCAGCCCACCATTTTTTCGATTACATTATGGATCCTGCTGCACCTGGTTTTGCTGATTTTATGCGGGTGGTGAACTCCCTGTGCACGGCATTCGTGCAGCAAATGCAGCTCATCTCGGGGCTCTTAGTAGTCGAGCCTCAGCTGGCCCTCCCTGACAGGTTTTTGTGGGGTCGGGACAAATTTAAATTGTAAATTGTATTTCAGATTCTGTCCCCGATCGTCTGGGAGTGAAGCCCAGCAAGTTGGGGTGATAATCTCCCTGTTGCAAGGGGATCTCCAAGCCTGAGCTTTCTCTCTGCCAGCCGACGCCCCTGTTTTTTTCTGTCACTAGAAGAGTTTTTCACGGCTCTTGGGTTGGTGTATGGCAATCTGGATGGCGTCTCCTTGGCGGAGTCCAAGCTCCGCCAACTCCACCAGGGGACGTGACCAGCGAAGGAGTACTGCTCGGAGTTCCAGAGTTGGGCTACAGACACCCACTAAAATGACCCCGCATTGAGGAGTCATTTCTGCCGTGGGTTGTCTGGTAGGCTCCAGGACTCCATGGCGCAGTACTTGATCCCAGAGTCATTGGAGGCCACCATGTCACTTGCCATCTGGATAAACAGGCGCTTTGGGGAGCGTCAGACCCATTCCCTGTTTCCCGTACTCCCTATGGAGGAGGCCCCGCAGGAGGAAGAGGACGAACCCATGCGGTTGGAGGGGATGTCCTCTCGTCGTACTCCACCATTCCAGCGTGAGTTGGGAGTTTGTTTCTTCTGTTCTTCTGTAGGAGTAGTGGGCATTACATTTGGTCCTGTCCTGCCATCACTGTCCTGTTACCACCTAGAGAGCCGTGTCCCCCTGGTTATGTGGGAGATAGCGACCAGGGCGTCCATTTGTCCTCCGTGTTCCCCTCTCTCCCGGTTCATTCCCCACCGGGGCGGAGTATGGTTAGTGGTCCTACTTCTCGGAGTAAGGTCTGCCTCCCCGAAAGTGTGGTTCCCAGGCCGGTTTTGCCCAGCGTTCCCCTTGGTGGCAGACCGCCCTCTCCTGGTCGTTTGGAGGATTGCGTCCAAGGAGTGTTTGTGTCCTCCATATTTCCCTCTCTCCCGGCTGCTTCCTCTCTGGGATGTAGAGGGGGAAAGCTTTCCACTCCTTAGGCTTCTGTCCGCCTGCCTGAGTGCAAGGTCCCTATGGCAAGTTTCCCTGGTGCGCCTTGCTCCTTGGCGTCTCCAGTGGAATTGTCTCCTTCAAGTCCCAGGGAAGAGGGTGGCCTGAGTTTCTGTCTCCTCTGGTACTCCTGCACTTCTGGTTAGTGAGTTGTGGGGATGCCTGTGAGTACCATGTCTGTGGGTCACAAGTGCCGTCACAGACAGTGGGGCCGAACTAATAAACGTACAGGTCCAGACCTGGTTGTGGGTGACTGCGTTTGGCTGCCCGTTAGTGCCATCCAGTGGCAGGGTTAGGCTGGGGTGGTTGGCTTGGGGTTTCTGGGTCCGTATTGTGTGGCTGAGGTGTTGTGCCCCTCAACGGTCCGGTTGGAGTTGCCCCCCATGCTTGGTGCCCATGCGGTTTTTCCGGTCTACCGACTCCGGAGAGTTGTTGCCTCTTCGGAGTTACCGTTTTTTTCCGATTCGCGTTAGTCCTCCCCTTCTCGGTCGGGTGGTTGTGCCTAATCTTGAGCGTCTGGTGACCGCTCGTTAATGGGAGGGTATTGTCCTGCTGGTCTCTTTCCAGCGAGACTCATCCTCATTTAAATGGACGTTTTTTCCTTTTAGCATCTGAGGGGTTAATGCTTATTTTGCAAGTTTGCTTAGAGTCATTCCCTCAGGAGCTCTAAGTTACTAATTAGGCCGGGCCTTTAAATGATCCCAGTATCCTTCACTCAGGGCTGGTTATATTCTCTCCACAGTTGATAGCGAGAGCCTGTGTGTTTGGTCGTGCTATATGCTAGTTCCTGTAGCCTTCTGCAGACAAGGTGTAGTTTGCAGAAGCAACGTTATTTTGTTGGTTTTTTTTTTATTTTATTTTTGTGCTGTTCCCTGGAGTTGAACAGGTAGGGGGTCTCTAGACCAGGTCCGGAGGGTCACGTCTCGCTACCTTCAAGCGTACCCGTGGCTTGAGAGCAAGTCAGGTTCCTTTAGCTTACAGGGTCAGAGAAACCCCTGTCCCTGGGTAGCGGTCCATATGCGTGACAGCTCTCTCGCTCGTGTATTCAGGTGACTGACTACATATTGTTTATGCAGTTTCCTTGCCATGTCCTATCATGGATATTTCTATGCGACTTTTGGTATTGTGATTCCACATACCTTCCCTGTATTGGCATTTTCTGGCCCATTGTAAAATGGTATAACACTTTTTTTTTTTTGGGCATGGTGTTAATAGGTATATGTGCAATACTTTGTTGTCTTTTCATCTTTGTCTCTGGTAGTTACATCAATTGTCAATTTTTCTACCACTAGTCCCTGGTTGCGAGCGGGAGTTGTGCTCTTATATATATTATACATGTCAATTTTTCTACATGCATAATATCTTGTTGTTATAATATTGTACAGTTCTAATTTTACATATTGTCCCCCCCCTTTTTTTTTTACCTATATAAGTGTATGTGTAGCGCCCCTGAAGCCATCAGGGAGCTACAAAGTTCAGCATCCTCACCAGGACGCAGGGCCTACCCCCTAGGGCCCCGATAGACCAGTGCCGGTCACACACAAACACTTCACAAAATCCCAGTTTTCCCCAACAATCCCCCATAGAGTAGTACAAAGCTAGGTTCGGACCAATGGATGGCTGCCTACAGGTGGAGCCAGTCCAGTCCACTAGTTGACCAGGTGGGAGGGGCAGACAGTCAGACAGTAGTCAGTCGGAATAGTGAGAGGAGAGAGTGAAGGAGGACGTGAGGAGAGTCACTGACTTGAAGTGAACAGTAACCTGGTGCCCAGGGGGGTAGTTGCCGGTGGAGTACGGTGGAGTACTCCCGGAACTACGCACCAATAGGGTACAGGACCGTAGGTCAGGCAGAAGCTCCAGGCAGGCCTGATAACACCAAGACTCAGTAGCAAAGGGAGAACCGGGGTCAGGACCAGAGACTTCAACCCCACCAGAGAGGGACCCCCAGTTGCTTTACGCCACGGTTACCCACCAACCAGAGACAGGTACAGGGGAAGAAGGCACCAGATTACTAAACTGGCACTGGGACAAAGGGGACCTGAAGGTGAAACCAGCCGGCCTCGGGTGACCAGTTACCACCAGAAAGTGAGTAAAGAACCACTTGCACTGAGTCCCTTGTGTGGACTACCTTCTTCCAACACCCATCATTACACCTACCCTCTGGGGCCCGGCCCTGCTTGCAGAGGGTCTAACATCCAGGCTGCCATTAACACCAGCCCCAGTAGTGGACACTAATCTAATCCCCTGTAAATATTCCCCTTTTCAAAAAGAGCCCAGGGCACGGAACCGGGCAACGGCCACCAAAGTGACATTCCCCAGATATACACTGCACAGGACCAAATACCCCATATCCCTGGGCGTCACATATGTATATGTGGCGCCCTGGACAAGCCAGGACGTCACAGGTACTGCAACAACACACCCCACACCCCGGTTAGGAACATCTAAGTCAAACACAAATCCTTGTTGCCTCCCTCCAGGGGCTGATGTCCACACCAGGTGGGGCGGAGCCTGGAGGTGGGAAAGAAGGTCAGACAAGAGAGTAGTTTTGGAGTAGGAAGAGTGAGGAAGTAGTAGTGGAGGAGCTGAAAGAGACTGACCGTGTCCGGGTACGTGGCCCAGGCACCGTAGAGCAAGGTTGGCAGACGGTGGTGACCGTCTGCAGGTGAGGCCGATTGACGCACAACCGTAAGGACCGGGGACGGGCGGTGGCCCGCCGGTACCGGATCGGGGAGCGAAAAGAAGCCAGCACCATCCGGCAGGGCCTACGGACCCCGACCAGGCAAGGAGTCACCGTAAAACCGGTCAAATCCGTTAGCGACGGGAACCTCCGGGGTTTCCCAGCAGTAAAGACCCGACTAAAGGCAACCGTCCAAACCGTGAGGGACATTAAGCTACCGCCAGAGCTAGAGCTCCTAGGGCCAGAGCCTGCGGGCAAAGAGGGGCTCCCTTAGCCAACACACCGCTGGGGAGCGGGTTACTGGTGGGAAGCCATCAGGGCCGAGAACATAACACCGGTGCAGGGAGAGACAGTTACCGCCAGCCTACCGGGAGTGAACACCGCAGCTGTCTGTGGGACTCGTCCATCCAGCCGTTTGTTTTACCAGATACTCCGTGTGCATTACTGGCTGAGTAAGTACCACCGTGCCGTCTGGCACTGTGCTGCCCCGCGACCCTGCACCTGGCCAAGCCCCGCAATCCACCAAACAGACAACAACTCCGGGCCCCGGGACTACCAAAACCCCCCTACCCACAGAGGGGAGAGAAACATCCCAGCTGCTCCCTGTCATCGCTCCCGGGATCCCCGTACAGAGCAGCGGTGGTGCCCCAACCTCACCACACACCGTGGGCGGCGTCACAAACCGACATCCCAAACACCAACAAACAACCCCCTTTCACTCACGGGCGAGGAGCGCCGCTCGAGTCCCCGTATCCAGCCCATCGCTAGAGCCACCGAGCAGCAGCAGCGCCGGACCCGAGCGTTAGCGAACGCTGCGGCGGCGGCGCCCTCCCCGCCCGCGACATATACATAATGATAGTATATCCATATTTTTGCAGTCTAAAGGGTGCTTTACACGCTGCGACATCGCTAGCGATATATCGTCGGGGTCACGTCGTTAGTGACGCACATCCGGTAGCGACATCGCAGTGTGTGACACCAAGGAGCGACTATCAACAATCGCAAAATCGTCCAAAAACGGTGATCGTTGACACGCCGCTCCTTTCCTTAATATCGGTGCTGCTGCAGGCACGATGTTGTTTGTCGTTCCTGCAGCAGCACACATCACTATGTGTGACACCACAGGAACGACAAACATCTCCTTACCTGCATCCACCGGCAATGCGGAAGGAAGGAGGTGGGCGGGATGTTACGTCCCGCTCATCTCCACCCCTCCGCTTCTATTGGACGGCCGCTTAGTGACGTCGTGGTGACGTCGCTGTGACGCCGAACGCACCTCCCCCTTGAAGGAGGGATTGTTCAGCGGTCACAGTGACGTTGCTGAACAGGTATGTGCGTGAGATAAAGTTCGCTATGGCAGCGATCACCAAATGTCGCACGTACGACGGGGGTGGGTGCTATCGCTCTCGACATCGCTAGCAATCGCTTGCAATGTCGCAGCGTGTAAAGCACCCCTAAGAGCTATTTCATTTTCACTACTGACTACAGTATTATTTCCCTTCACTGTTTATTCCTTTTCCACTAATAAATATTACATTTATATGGACGTTTGATCACATTTTTCTTTTTCGTGACCCATGGAACATAAATGTAAAGCAATTCTAAAAAAACTGTAGTTATACAACTAAATATTAGGTTAGTGATTCCCAGGAATGCTAAATCATAAATAAAAAGAGGGTAGATTTTGAGAATGTAAAGACAAATGCAGACACGGATATTTTTTTGGAATACTCATATTTTTTTAGATTTTTCTGTAAAGTAAAGTAAAGTAATTAAACATTATCTACATTTCTCTGCATGTTTTGATGTAGAAATCAGTGTGCAATGTGCCCAATGCATGGAAATAAAAACTATTATAAAGATTTGGGGTTTAACTCAAGTTTTTGAACACACTGCTTTATTTTCAACAGAACTGTATGTATGAGAACCTTTTTCAACAACACGTGGTTCCTTACTTGCATTCATCACTCAATCAGCCAGCAATTTTCATGCAGGGCAATGCCCGCTGTCACACAGAAAAACAGGTAATGCAGTTCCTTGAAACAGAAAACATTAAAACAATGAAATGGCCAACACAGATTCCTGATCTACACCCAATAGAAAGCCTCTGGAAGATCCTTGGTGATAAAGTTATGTCCAAGAAACCCACAACAGTCAAAGAACTGTTGAAGAGACTGGAAGAAGAGTGGACCAAAATCATACTAGAGCAGTGTGAGAGACTAGTGATGTCCTGTGGCCACAGATGTGCTCAAGTCATTCAAAACAAAGGCCTGTAAACTTCCTACTGATTGGGTGACTATTGTTACCTGCAGAAAATGTAGTTATAATCTTTCTCTGTGCTACAGTCATTGTTGTTCTCTAATTATGATCATCATGTTTTGGGCAACATAAAGGTTTTATGTTGATAAATTTTGTATATGTGCCGCCCTGGTGTGAGTCGGGTTGCTCGGATCCGGGATCGTGGCTCGAGGGGGGGTCGTCCGGACCCGGCTTGGCGGACACTTTTATCCATATAAAGGGGGTATTTACAGGAGATAAGTTCATGACGCCACCTTTGGGTTGCGGTAATAGGAGTACCGCCGCTGCTGTAAGGAGTACCAGGGCAGATGGAGTTAAGCAGCCTGATGTTAGTCCCTCCACAGGTAGGGAAGGACCCGGGCTCAGGGTATTGGTGATTGTTTGGGAGGGCAGGGTGCAGGGGACGAGGGTACTCACTGTGGGTAGTCGTAGTGCTGGATAAGGATTATAAAGGAGACACACACGCTGCAATTAAACCAAATTCTCTGTGTGCCGCTGCCGCTGTGGGAAGCCCGTCCAAGTACCCGGTCCCACCACTGTCGCATAAAAATCTGGAGCCTGCCTCCTTGCACAGTTTCGTGTCCGTGTTGGTCCCTCTAGCTTGAAACTATAAGGTCCCGCTCTTCAGTTTTTAAGTGAAGATTTTCTCTCAAGGGCTGGCACTTGGGACTTTAATGGGTTGCTTTCTCTGGAAAAACCTGTCCCCCGCGGTGTGCTGATTCGCTCAGTCTATCAGCTCTCTGGGAAGGTCCCTAAAGGTCCCCTTCCTCTGCAGGTTAATTGCCAGGACGTTGAATCGGTTCCTGTCCTAGGGTCCTGTACCCCGTCGTGCTCGATACCGGTCAGTTCTTTTGGGCTTTCTGGTACCGACAGTCCTCCAAGACTATGTCCGTTGCACCCTTATCCAATGTCACTGCTACCGGTCCCCAACTCCTCTGGTCCCGGACCACCGTCTGCAACCCAACCTTGGTCCTTCTAGCTCTCCGGGAGCTCACACTCCCCAGCTCCTCTCTCTTTGAGGGCTCTCACTAGACTCATGTTGTCCCTTTCACCAGTCTGCCTGACCCCTAGGTGGGTGGCCCTTTTCCAGCTAGACCAACCCACTGGTGTGTCTGACAGGTCATGATGTGAGGTGTTGATTGAGATTTGTCGTGCTGATGGAGGTGACTCCGGTTTCTGGGAACTTGGAACCATGGGGGGTAGGTCCTAGATCCTGAGGGAACAGGATGCAGTTCCCTGTAGCACCCTGATGTATTCAGGGGCGCTACATATTTTTTTGTAAGACACTGTTCTCATGGCATTAGTGTACCCCTTACAAAAAACCTTAAAATGTTGATCAATGTAGATTACATTATTTCTGAAAAAAGCAAATGATCATACATTGTTCTCTAATTTTGATCTCCAGTGTATATCTTTGCATTGTATGTTGATTTTGTTGATTTTATCAAACGTTTTGCCCACTGGTTTACCTGAAACATATCGAAATAGTACTGAAGGTTTTTCTGTAACTGACTCTGAAAAGTTACTGCTACACAGAGGTTATGATTATATATTTTTGACATCCTCAAGGGTAAAATATATAATCTTTAAGGGCTAGAACATGAGGCCATGGAAGATCATGTAGCAAACTGTCAGCAAAAACAGTTTACCAGACTGTCCATGTCAGCAATTGGGGCAGGGTTCATTCATGTTGGTAACAAAGATGGTAGTCTGAGACCAAGTATTGACTAATTTGAATATAACATAATTATTGCATAAAATGGGTATTCTCTGCCACTGATCCCAGACCTCTATATTAACCAGCTGTTGGGAGCCCAATGGTTTACCATACTTGATCCCAGAGCATATTCTGTATCAGGGAAGGTGATGAGTGAAAGACTACATTTAATAAACTAATTGTTTACAATGAGTATCTTGTGATGCTTTTCGGGCTAAGTAATGCCCCAGATTTTTTTTTTATTTTGTCAAAGACCTATTCTGAGATATACCGTATTTTTCGGACTATAAGACGCACCGGATCATAAGACGCACCCTGGTTTTAGAGGAAGAATATAGGACAATAAAATTTTAAGCAAAAAGTGTGGTCATGACTCATGACACACTGTTATGGGGCAAGGATCTGCTGCTGACACTATTATGGGGGTAATGTCCTCAAATTCTCTACTAAGGTACCCCATCTTGGAAATGATCCTCCTGCCTTGTATATAATCCCCATCCTTGTGTATGTATATATATACATATATATATATATATGTCCCTCATCCTGGCATAGCCCCTATCCTGCTATATACCGCCATCCTGGTATAGCCTCCATACTGCTACATAGCGCCATCCTGGTATATGCCCTCATCCTGCTATATATCCCCATCCTGCTATATACTGCCATTTTGGTATATGCCCTCATCCTCCTATATACCCCAATCCTGCTATATACTGCCATCCTGGTATATGCCCTCAACCTGCTATATACCACCATCCTGGTATATACACCCATCCTGCTACACAGTGCCATCCTGGTATATGCCCTCATCCTGCTATATACTGCTATCCTGGTATATACCCCCATCCTGCTACATAGCGCCATTCTGCTTTATGCCCTCATCCTGCTATATACCGTCATCCTGGAATATACCCCCATCCTGCTACTTAGCGCCATCTTGGTATATACCCCCATCCTGGTATATATTGCCATCCTGGTATATGCCCTCATTCTGCTATATTCCCCCTTCCTGGTATATACTGCCATCCTAGTATATGCCCTCATCATGCTATATACCCCATCCTGGTATATGGGCTGCATCCTGTGCACACAAAAAAATAATACTCACCTTTCCTCAGTCCAGGAAGCATTGCTCGTCTTCCTGTCTGTGCCAGCAGCAGCGCTGCTGACCTGTGTGGAGCCGTCACCGTTCCCTGCAGCATCGCGGTGTCCTCCTGTCTGCCGGCCCGCTGATTTATGTGGAGACTAGCGGTGTACACAGGGATGATGTCATTGCTGTGCGCACCGCTAGTCTCCACACACAGCAGCGGTTGGCAGACAGGAGGACATCGCGATGCTGCATTCAATGGTGACGGGTGAGTATACTTATTCACTGCCCCCCGCGCTGATGATGAAGTGCGGGGAGCAGTGAATACAGCCGCACATGATTGCTCCAGCCTGCAGTTGTCAGGGGTGATTACACGGGCCGACTGTTAATTATGCGCGCACCCCCTGCCCATCATCTCGCCCACCTGTCAGTGCCAGCTTCAGCGCTGAGAGATGATGGGCGGGAGGATGGGAGTGCATATGAAATGAGCGGGTCCACGTGGTCACGGCAAGCGCTGCTACAGCCTGCTCATGCTGCTGATGACCCGCTCCACCGCAGCACCCTCATTCCTCGCAGCCATGCCCTCCATTCAGACTATAAGACGCACCCCCCACTTTCCCCCAACATTTGTGGGAAAAGAAGGGCGTCTTATAGTCCGAAAAATACGGTATGTTGTCTATCTCAATGGTATTTTTTTTTTTACCATAGCAACACATTTAACATGTATGCAATGTACTTCAAAGACAATTCTTTATTTGCTTTACTTGAAAAATGTGTCTTACTGGTTCAAGAAGTACGGTAAATTGTCTGGGTATATCTTGTCTGACAAATATTTCTGAACAAATCCCTCTAATGTCCAAGCTATTGAGGATTGGGTTCAGTCCAAATCTCTGAAAGCTTTGCAGCGCTTTTCTTGGTTTTGCTAATTACTATAGTATATTTCTTTGAATTTTTTTTTAAGATAGCCAAATCATTGACTGATTTGGAGGGTTAACTCGAAACCTGAGACAGACTGTTCCTTGTCTAAGTTTCTCTTCTTATTAGTGTATTGGTTCAGTCTGTCCTAGAAGGTCCATTTGTAGTGGAGGTAAATGCCTCAGAGGTTGGAGTTGGTGCTGTTGTAGGGGAGTGCAACCCCTACTAAGGATGTTGTGTTACTATGGCCTTTTGACCTTGTGCGCACGCTGCAGATTTACCTCGGATTTTGACACGGATTTGCCGCTTAATTGCTGCAGAAAATGTGTTTAACATTGCTGCAGTCATTCCCCAGCAAATCCTATGGGTTTGAAAAAATGCTGTGCGCACACTGTTTTTTTTATACCATTTACCAGCGGATTTTCCGTTGCGAAATTAATGAGCATGTCCCTTCTTTTCCGCAGGTACCTTCGGTTTTTGCCATAGGTAAAGGTAGAAACCGCGGGGACCAACTTGTGGAAAATCCGCAATAGATCTTCGGTAAATCCGCGGCAAACCGGGGCAAAAACGCGGGTGCGGTTTTACTGCGGTTTTTATCGCGGGTGCAGGATTCTTTCAGAGGGTCCGGTTTTTTCTTAAGAAAAAGGCACTGGAATGTCCTGGATCCCCCCCCCCCCCCTGCTGCTGTGAGCATATATGGTGTGCCCTTAAGGCTACATGCACACGCTGCATCTTTTTGTGTTCACAAACTGCAGCCAAAACTGCAGCCAAAACTGCACCCTGTCAGAGAGAGCCTGGAAATGTCACAAAAAATGCTTGTAATTGTAGGTGCGTTTTTGGTGCGTTTTTTACAACATGCGTTTTTTCTGCGTTTTTGTGACATATGTTGACAAAAACGCAGGAAGAATGAACATGCTGCATTTTTTTTTTTGTCACAAACATTTGACAAATAAAACGCTGACAAATATACTGCACTGTGCGCATAGCAAATCTGACTTCTCATAGACTTTGCTGGGAAGACAAATGTCAGAAAGTTCTGACAACAAAACTGAAGCCAAAAACGCAGCGTGCGCATGTAGCCTAAGTGGACAGAGAAGCAGGAAGTAGCTGGTTCAGAGAGCTCCTGGAGACACAGAAGTACTCAGATAGGCGAGCCTTCATCTGGCCTGCCAGAGTTCCTCGCCTGATGAGCCCAGCTGTCCGGGGAACAGAGGAAGAGAAGCCCTGCATCGGTGCCCCCGGAGTGAAGAGTGCACCTCTGTACCTACAAGCCCCAGGCAGACTGGTCCTTTGCACAGAGCCGTGAGTGAGTGCCCGGGTTCGGCGGTTAGGGAACAATATTAGGCCTCCATAGTCAGAGTGCGGTACACACACGGTTCCTTTAGAGGTGATCAGCTAGGATAGTGGACAGAGCAGGGTTGTTAATGCTGAATATGTACATATCACTGTATTGCTATTGAACTTGCTTTGTATGCTGTACTAGTTGTGGTGACCTGGGCTGTTCGCTTCAGCTAAAGTATATACTGTTTTATATTGGGTTGTTTTTCCCTCTTTTTCCCCTTTGTTCTCTCCTCTCCCGCTGTTCTGCAGCTTACGTTTGTTAGCTCTTATAAATAAATCTTTTCCTTCATTTATCCATTAATCTGTCTGATCCTGTGACTTGCTCTGCAGAGCGGAGGGCCCTCAGTTCATCGCTTGAAGTGGCACTGCGAGAAGGGTCACGGTTATCAAGATGGGGGCTGTGAATAGAGATGAGGGAAAAGTTGCGGGGGACGCTGGCACTAATATGGTCGGCGCTACCGCAGGAAATAGTGGAACTCCTGCAAGGACCCTTCTGGTGGGAACCATATTTAACATCCTACCCAAATTTGATGGAAGGAGCATGCCGTTGTCTGATTGGGTTTCGCAGCTGTACAGCGTACTGAAGGTTTATGTGATCATTTTTTAAAAAATGTGCTAGTGGTTTTTGATCCCTTTCTTATTCATATATGACATTTGTACTTGGTGCCCTCCCACATGTGTTGTCTAAAGAAGGTTTATGTGATCGGCCCTTAGCTGGAAACGGACATCGCACTAGCAACTTTGGAAGGGGAACTCCGCAGAGGTGTCTGCCTTCAGTCAGAAAATACACAGAACACTTTAAAAGAGATAGTAACATTCCTGGAAGATATGTATGGAGAAACCGCAAGTATGGGTCATCTCCGGGACAAATTCTTCCCTAGACTGCAGCAGGAGGGAGAGGACATCTCACAGTATGCAACAGCACTACAGGAGGTGATGGTAGAAATACAGAAGAAGAACCAGGCGGCTTGATTAGAGAACGTTGATAAGATACTCTGTGAGCAGTTCATCTTGGGGCTCTACAATACCTCACTACGAAGGGTGCTGTCAGAGCGTGTCCGGGTGGACCTGGCCCTCTCATTCCGGAAGATCCTGGTAGAGGTCGGTGACCTGAAGTAAAGAAGAGACCTAAGCCTCTGGGGTAGTACGCTACCTCTCTGCAAGTCCTAGTGGAAGCAGCTCGGCATCGGAGACAGTACTCGCTTAGGTGGTACAAAATTTGCAAGAGAAACTGACTCGGCTGGAGGTGGACACAAAGCTCCTTACATTCTACCACAGTGCCCCTATCAGGCCTACCCGCCACTTCCAGCCATGGACATGAGGAGCAGCCCCGCCTCTGAAGTTCCTTAAAGGCTTCCACCGTACCCCTATCAGACTTACCCACCACCTCCAGCCATGGGTCCATATCAACCAGGCTCCCCGTGGTCATATAGATCCTGCCAACCCCCCATGGAGACTGTTCCCTGCAATAAGAATAGGCCATGGAGGAGTGAAGATGTCATCTGCCGGCAGTGTGGAGGACGTGGTGACGGGGCCCAAAATTGCTGGAGGGACCCATAGCCAAACCAGATCCGCTGTTAAACTACCAGCCCCCTCAATAGAGTGGTGTCCTTTTGGGGGAAGCCCGAAGGGAGACCGCCCTGTATGAGAATGAGCATCTGGTAGCAGGAAGTCCCATCCTGCATGCCGAATTTGAAGGCATCCCCATAGAGTGCCTGATTGACACAGGTTCCCAAGTGACGACTATGCTGGAAGCTTTCTTCAATCAATACTACCAGGCCCTGGAAAGGTCTGCATGAGATACTCTGATTTGTGTGACTGCTGATAACAACCAGCCAATCGAAGTTAGAGGGGGCATGTAGATGAAGGTACACATCTGCGGGCAAAAAGTGGGGACAAAAGGGATATTGTTGGTTGGTCTTGGGCATGAATGTCCTGTGGGAACTAGACCAAATATTATTGTTCACGAAAAGAGGCCCTGGTTACTGAAAGCATACAACCCCACATAGGGTCACCCAAGTCACCTTCCAACATCTGATTCGGGTCTTCAGAATGCAGAAGAGTGTGCCGATAGATACCGGGAAAGCTGATCAGGAGATAATGTTAGCCTGGTCTCTAGCAGTAGTCTGCCAGGGGCGAGTTCCCCTAAATGCTCTAAACCTGGGTGTTGTGAATATCGTCTGTGTGGGTGCTGTTCTGAAGCTCCCTCTGGTGGCCAGAAATGGTAGTGGAGCTGAATCTGAGCCTGTGACTCAGACAGGTGTCGGCGTTAATTGGGAATTTGGGAAGTCCTATTGCAGACAAGTCTGGTCTATATAGGAGAGTGCTTTGTGCCCTGCGGGCGCCATTTATACTTGTATTTTTCTCAGTCTCTGTTCCTGGCCTGAAGCTTTGTCCTTCCCTGTATCCCTGAGCAAGACGTCTGCAGATAAGTTCTCAGTTTTTGCCTTGCTTCCTGGTTTACACCTTAGGGTGTTGTTTTCCCTTGTTTTGCTTTGTATCTGTTTTCTTACAGGTGAAGTTCTGTTTCTCTTGTGTGCAATGGGTAGCTTGGCAGTAGATACCAAACAAAGAAGAGAGGAATGGCCTTGATGCTGACATGAAGAGCATACTGCACAAGTGCGACAGGCTGGAGCTTTGGGATGCTGTACCCTACTGCAGGAAGCAACACCCAAAGGAAACTAAGGTTAGGTGGCAGGTAGTCCTCCCAAAAGACTTGGTACCCAAAGTCATCAAAGAGGCTCATGAATTGGAAGCCCACTTCGGTTGGGTCAAGACCTACCAGTGGCTGCAGCCTTTTTTTGATTAGGATCTAATTACTGTGAAAAGTATAATATTTTAACTTTGTTCATGTATTAAATCAAAATAAAAAAATGTGTATATTTTTGATACCGACTCAATTGTTTCATGTTCCTAAGCAGTATGTGTATTACCCCAGGCTAGAATCTGCAGTAGAAGAAGGTTGTCGGCGATGCAGAGTGTGTGATCTTGTCAAGAGTACCAAACAAAGGGCCCCCATCCAGAACATTCGAACTAAGGAACCATTGGAAGTCTTGATGATTGATTACTTCCTAGTGAGACACTCTGCTCAGGGGCCACAGTACTGTTTGGTCATGACTGATCATTTTTCCAAGTTTGCTGTGGTCACCCTGACTAGGGATCAGACAGCTGAATCAGCTGCACGAGCCATCTGCCAAGATTCCATTCGAGTTTATGGGTGTGCAAAACATATTCATTCTGATTAGGGCATGTTTTTTCAAGGCAAAGTAATGGAAGAATTGTATCTCCTGTATGGCATTGAGCGGTCTAGGACCACACCCTACCATCCAGGGCAACGGGGCATGTGAGCGGTTCAATTGAACACTTTATTAAATGCTGAGAACCTTAGAGAAAGATAAGAAGTTACACTGGCCGGAGAACTTGTTGGAGTTGGTGTGGGCCTATAACAACCGGGTCCATTCTGCAGTGGGGTATAGCCCCTATCTGCTGCTCACGGCTTGCGGTCAGTGATGTGAATGACCGCCGCTGCAGGTTTTAGGAGCGTCTGGGGCTGATGGGATCTGCAGCCAGATGGTGTAGCCTCCCGTGATTGAGGCAGGCCCCAGGGCTTGAGTGAGCAGGGTAATGGGTCACGGATTAATTCAGTCTCAGTCCAAAAAGTCTTTCAACTGGTTTTCACTCACTTCAATTGTTATCGTGAGCTGACCCGGGTGATGCTGTGATTGACCAGGTAAGACCAGGGTTCCTTCGGGCCAGTCTGAGGGTAACCTGTTAGCTCGCCTTCCTAGCACTCTGTATTCGGATAACTACCTGATGTGAAGTACCATGGGGGTCTATCCAGGGAGCCGCAACTGCCTTTTCTCCCCTGTGTTTGGCCGTTTGCCGGCAGCATACACCAAGAGAGATGGCTTCAGGCTCTGTCTCCTTATGGGTCCCTGCATTGCTGCTGAGGCTCGGACTCTGAGAAGTTGGGGAGGTACTTGTAGTTCCCCTCACCGGCAGGTTTAGCAGATAGTTTAAACTGGAGTCTGCTCTAGGGACCTGTTCCCCGTACATGCCTAGTCACCAGGAGCTCCGTACTCTGTCTGACCAAGTGACCGTTCTACCCCGCTAACGGCTACTACCCTCGTGCAGGGTCTGACTAGTGGCCACGCGCGTATCCCCTCGCGACCGACGCTCACCACTACCAGACTGGCTCGCTCCACTCCTTTCCTGACAACCTCTGCACTTTAGCTCCCAGCCCCTCCACTACACCCCTTGAAAAGATTTGAAAGCTAGCCCTCTCTGGAGACTACCCAAGGGTCCCCTCTTAAGGTGTGGGAGACCTGGTTGCTATGTGTCTGTGTGTACACACCTCATTCTGGCCCTTAGGATTACCTGGAATTACTGTCCCAGCATGAGTGCAGTACTCAGTGGTGCCTGACCAGGTCAGGGGCGGCACATTTATAGGCCTTTATCAAGGATTAATTATCTAAGAGAGTACAATGGATAAGGGATATTACCATGAAGGACATAAGAGTCTGTAATTTCCTCTAATGTGGGTAGGGTATCACTATTAGATGATAATGTCTTGTAAGTATGGGTGATACAATTCACCAATGAATCAGTATCTCTGTCATAGATGGTGGCTGCAGAATACCTTGGTCCTATTGCCTTAGCAACTTGATGTTAAGATCATAAACAATTTGAATGATCAATGTTACCCGATCCACTCAGTCCCTTAAAGTGCGTCGGTTGTGGTGGATGATCCCGTGTTCCAGGACTATTAATGATACCTCAGCCGGTGGTCGCTTAGTGGTATGAGAAGGAGGAGGGAGAGCATTATAATGGATCCGTGACTGTCCTAGAGCATCAAATTGGTGATCCAGGGTAATGACTATATACCTAAGTGTGGACCTCCTGTAGATCTGCATAGATGGTGCAGGTGAATGTGATCCTGCCTGTACCTGCTACTAGTCCACCCTGTCCTATTGGTTCCTGCTACCCGTTTGTCCAGCCCTGTTGGTACTAGTGACAGTGTCCGTCCTGGCCGTGCCATCTGCCTTGGTCGCTCCTGTAGTCCCAGCCTTGCTAGTGACTCCGTCTGTCCGTTTTGGCCGTGCCATCTGTCTCAGCCACTCTGGTGGTCCCAGCCTCGCTAGTGACTCTGCCTGTCTGTTCTGAACATGCCATTTGCCTCGGCCACTCCTGTGGTACCAGCCTTGTTAGTGACTCTGGCTGTCCATCTTAGCCATGTCATCTGCTTCAGCCACTCCGGTGGTCCCAGCCTTGCTAGTGTCTTTGCATGTCCGTCCTGCCCATGCTGTCTGCATCAGCTACCCTGGTGGCTGCTGTCTACACTAAATACTTAGCCTGTCTGCACCTCTGTCCGACCTTGCCCTCGGGGTCAGCTGCCACAGTCCGGGTCTCTGTCCTGGAAGTAGTACCTGGTATCTGCCTCATGGTGGGCGCTTAGTCAATACTCTCCTACTAAAGGGCAGGCCTGGAGTCCCCCTGTGGTCCAGTGGGTCCACTTCATTTCGCTGCTTAACCATCTCTGCCTGTAAGCATTACACTTATTATTATTTCAAGATCTATTGATTAAAATAAACTTTAAAAAGAACTTTATTACTGGGAAATCCCCTTCAAGTAAGTTATTCATTAAACACCTTGTGAATCTACATGGAATTTCAGAAAACATTGTGTCCAATCAAACTAATTTTGAAGGGCAATCTGTAATATTGAATTGTCCTTATAATTTGCTTACCACCCAGAGACCAATGGACAGACTAAACATGCCAACCAGACACTCAAGCAATATCTTCGTGTGTTATGTCTCCAGTCATCACACCGACTAGGTGGAATATGTGCCTTAAGCTAAGTTTGCCATAAATCAGGACCGGCTCCAGGTTTTTGTGGACTTGGGCGAAAGAGTCTCAGTGGGCCCCAACCAAACGCAGACACGCACATAGACAGATGCATACACAGGGATATATACATATTTAAAGAGAAATTCAGGAAAACACGTAAACAGACAAATCCATACACCTTCATATACACATCATGCATACAGTGCCTTGCGAAAGTATTCGGCTCCCTTGAATTTTTCAACCTTTTCAAACATTTCAGGCTTCAAACATAAAGATAAAAATGTTAATGTTAAGGTGAAGAATCAACAACAAGTGGTACACAATTGTGAAGTTGAACCAAATTTATTTCTTATTTTAAACTTTTGTAAAAAAAAACAAACTGAAAATTGGGGCGTGTGATATTATTCTTCCCCTTTACTTTCAGTGCAGCAAACTCACTCCAGAAGTTCATTGAGGATCTCTGAATGATCCAATGTTGTCCGAAATGACTGAAGATGATATATATAAGCCACCTGTGTGTAATCAAGTCTCCGTATAAATGCACCTGCTCTGTGATATTCTCAGTGTTCTGTGTAAAGTGCAGATAGCATCATGAAGACCAAGGAACACAACAAGGAGGTCCGTGATACTGTTGTGGAGAAGTTTAAAGCCAGATTTGGTTACAAAAAGATTTCCAAAACTGTAAACATCCCAAGGAGCAGTGTGCAAGCGATCATATTGAAATGGATGGAGTATCATATCACTGCAAATCTATCAAGACCCGGACGTCTATCCAAATTTTCATCTCAAACAAGGAAAAGACTGATCAGAGATGGATGCAGCCAAGAGGCTTATGATCACTCTGGATGAACTGCAGAGATCTACAGCTGAGGTGGGAGAGTCTGTCCATAGGACAACAATCAGCCGTACACTGCACAAATATGGCCTTTATGGAAGAGTGGCAAGAAGAAAGCCATTTCTCAAAGATATTCATAAAAAGTGTCGTTTAAAGTTTGCCACAAGACTCCTGGGAGACACCAAACATGTGGAAGAAGGTGCTCTGGTCAGATGAAACTAAAATCAAACTTTTTGAGCACAATGCCAAACAATATGTTTGGCGTAAAAGCAACACAGCTTATCACCCTGAACACACCATTCCCACTGTCAAACGTGGTGGTGGCAGCATCATGGTTTGGGCCTGCTTTTCTGCAGCAGGGACAGGGAAGATGGTTAAAATTGATGGGAAGATGAATGAAGCCAAATACAGGACCATTCTTGAAGAAAACCTGTTATCTCTGTCTCAGTCTCAGGTCTTTTGCAGACTCTTTGTCTTCCAACAGGACAAGGATCCCAAACATAAAGCAAAATCTACAATGGAATGCTTCACAAATAAACGTATCCAGGTGTTAGAATGGCCAAGTCAAAGTCCAGACCTGAATCCAATCGAGTATCTGTGGAAAGAGCTGAAAACTGCTGTTCACAAATGCTCTCCATCCAAGCTCACTCAGCTCGAGCTATTTGCAAAGGAAGAATGGGCAAGAATTTCAGTCTCTCGATGTGCAAAACTGATAGACACATACCCCAAGCGACTTGCAGCTGTAATTGCAGCAAAAGGTGGCGCTACAAAGTATTAACTTAAAGGGGACAAATAATATTGCACACCCCACTTTTCAGATTTTTATTTTTACAAAAATGTAAAATAAGCAATAAATATCATTCACCTTCACAATTGTGTCCCACTTATTGTTGATTCTTCACCATAAAATTACAGTAAAATTTTTATCTTTATGTTTGAAGCCTGAAATGTGGGAAAAGGTTGGAAAATGCAAGGGGGACGAATACTTTTGCAAGGCACTGTATATATGGCCAAATTTGAGAAACGTTTTGTCTACTCCCATCCTAACTTCCCCATGAATGTTGGGTTGTGGGAAAGATTAATTGACAATATTTTCTGTATTTAGATGGGTGATCAACAAACACTTGAGAACATAAATTCCGCCACTCCAAACATTTCATTCACTCTGCATCACGATAGCAACTCCATCAACTTCTTGGACACTCATCAGCATTGATACTGCCACCAGGATAACGACAGATCTGTACGTTAAGCTCATGGATAGGAACAGCCTACAAAGTATTAACTTAAAGGGGCCGAATAATATTGCATGCCTCACTTTTCAGTTATTCATTTTTTTAAAAAGTTTAAAATAAGCAATAAATTTCGTTCAACTTCACAATTGTGTCCCACTTGTTGTTGATTCTTCACCATAACATTAAAATTTTAATCTTTATGTTTGAAGCCTGAAATGTGGGAAAAGGTTGAAAAATTCAAGGGGGCCGAATACTTTCGCAAGGCACTGTACATACATTAAGACACATTAGAGATATTTTTAATAGGTGGAAGTCGGCAGTAGCCTCACTCACCTCCCCCGCTTGTCTCCCGTCCAGCTCCTCCTGGGTATGTGGTTGTGCTGTGCTGATTGGTGGCCATGACTAACAGACATGGCCGCACAGAGAGCACACTGATACTGCTGTATATACATCACAGAAGAGGCTGCGGAGATACACATTACCTAGGAGGGAGGCATACAGCAATGAAAGGGCATACAGCTCTGAGGGGTACACAGCACTCTGATGGAGGGAGACATACAGCTCTGGGGGTTATAGAAGTATGCAGCTCCCACATTCCTCCATATAACATAATGCACCCATATTGCTCCACATAATGTAATGCAGCCGCATATTACTCCATATAATGCATCCGCATATTCCTCCATATAATGTTATGCAGCCCCCATAGTCCTCCATATAGAATAATGCACCAAATATTCCTCCATATAATATAATGCCCCCCCAGATTGCTCCACATAATATAATGCAACCTCATATTCCTCCATATAGGGCTATGAAGCTCCCATATTCCTCCATATAGTATTATGCAGCCACCAATATAACAGCATTATGCATCCCCCAATGTAGCAGCATTATGCAGCCCCCAATGTAGCAGCATTATGCAGCCCCAATGTAGCAGCATTATGCAGCCCCCACGTAGCAGCATTATGCAGCCCCCATGTAGCAACCTACAGCATGTCAATTCTTTGCTGCAGGGCTGCATGCTTCCTCCGTAGGGAGAACACAAGCGAGAGACTGCAGATTACCGAACCCTGATCATGGGCATGGGCCGCTGGAGTCTCCTGTGTTCTCCTGCAGAGGAGACTCGTGGCCCCACAGGACGCAGTGAGTCCTGATCGTGGGCCCGTACCATATTCGTTCTAGTTCCTACAGACCCCTTAGACGCTCCTAATCAATTTGTTACCTGAATTAAAGACAACTGTCTTAAATTGTCACCTGTATAAAAGACTCCTGTCCACAGACTCAATTAAGGCTGGAGTCACACTTGCGATTGGAAAATCGGACTGATTCTCATGCTAGAAAGTAACATGAGCTCTGTCCGAGTGTTAATCCGTGTGCAATGCAACTGCAATGCGATACTGTGATTTTTCTCTAGATTGTAGTCCATGTGACATCCGTGTGTGATCCATATGGGATCCGTTTTTATTCTCAACAGCTATGTCATCTGCCATTCAGCTCTGCTACATGGCCACTGACAGCAGAGACAGACAGAGCCGCGTGACCAGAATGAACTCGGATGAACTTCACCCGACTTCATTGTCATCCTGCGGCTCTGTCTGTGTGTCGTGGCCTGATTTTCCCCTGAGTGACAGAAGTGATCTGCGTGATCAGTGGTGCCATCACTGAGGTTACCCGTGGCCACAGCTGAAGTCCTCCACCTGAGATCTGAGAAGACGCGGGTAACCTGAGTGACGTCATCGCTGATAGCGCGACTCACTTCAGTTGCTGCGGGGAGCTCACGGAGAGAGGTCGTGGTCTCTGGCTGCTCTCTGTCAGCTTCCGATGTAGCAGAGCTGAAAGTGTCGTGGGACCTCTGTGGATTACGTCGGACTTGGCGGGGTATTTGAGGACTTTAATAAAGTGGTGAAAGAGGGTGGTTTTTTTTTGTCATTCATTCCATTGTAAAGGATTTTTGGGTGTATGTGGTTTTTTTCTTTAACTTACAGGTTAATCATGGAAGGTATCTCGGGGAGATGCCTGCCATGATCAACCTAGGACTTAGTGGCAGCTATGGGCTGCTGCCATTAACTCCTTATTACCTCGATTGCCAACTCACCAGGGCAATTCGGGATGAGCTGGTTACAGTCCCGGGACTGTCGCATCTAATGGATGCGGCAATTCCGGGTGGCTGCTGGCTGATATTTTTAGGGTGGGGGGCTCCCCATAACATGGGGCTCCCCATCCTGACAATACCAGCCTCCAGCCATATGGCTTTACTCTGGCTGGTATCAAAATTGGGGGGGACTGCACGCCGCTTTTTTTTTAAATTATTTATTTATTTTACTCCACTATATAGACCCACCCGCCGGCAGCTGTGATTGGTTGCAGTGAGACAGCTGTCACTCAACGTGGGGGCATGTCTGACTGCAACCAATCATAGCTGCCGGTGGGCGGGGAAAGCAGTGAATACGTGATGGAATAATGAGCGGCTGGCTTTTTCAAAAGAGGAAAAGCCGCCGGAGCTTTGTGACAGCTGTGCAGCGCCGCGCTGGTGATTGGAGATCGGTGAGTATGAGAGAGGGGGTGGGAGAGACCTACAGAGAGAGTATAGAGACCAAGAGGGAGAGAGCGACTGACAGAGATAGAGATTGACCGACATTGACAGATCTCACTCATTTCCAGTGTTCTCTGCAACATGCGATAAATGTATTTAGAAAAACGCATGTCACTAGGATGGTGTGTGTGCCGTCAGTGTGACATCCATTTTTTTTCTCGCACCCATAAACTTTCATTGGAGTGACACGCGCGAGAAACTCTACAAATCGCAGCATGCTGCAATTTTTTTCTAAGTCCGATTTGAGCTGAGAAAATAATAGCAGATCAGAGCTGCCTCATTGATTAACATTGGTCCGAGTAAATCCGAGATTTTCTCGCATTGCACTCGTGCGAGTTAATCGCAAGTGTGAGTCCAGCCTTAATCAGTCAGACTCTAACCTCTACAACGTGGGCAAGATCAAAGAACTTTCTAAGGATGTCAAGGACAAGATCATAGACTTGCACAAGGCTGGAATGAGCTACAAAACCATAAATAAGACGCCGGGTAAGAAGGAGAAAACTGTTGGTGCAATAGTAAGAAAATGGAAGAAATACAAAATGAGTGTCAATTGACATCGATCTGAGGCACCATGTAAAATCTCACCTCGTGGGGTATCCAGTGATCATGAGGAAGATGAGAGATCAGCCTAAAACTACACGGGGAAAATTGTTAAATGACCTCAAGGCAGCTAGGACCACTGTCACCAAGAAAACCATTGGCAACACATTACAACGTAATGGCTTAAAATCCTGCAGTGCCCACAAAGTCCCACTGCTCAAGAAGGCACATGTGCAGCCGGCCCATCTGAAGTTTGCCAATGAACACCTGGATGATTCTCAGAGTTATTGGGAGAAGGTGCTGTGGTCTGATGAGACAAAAATTGAGCTCTTTGGCATTAACTCAACTCACCTTGTTTGGAAGAAGAGAAATGCTGCCTATGACCCAAAGAACACTGTACCCACTGTCAAGCATGGAGGTGGAAACATTATGTTTGGGGGTGTGTCTCTGCTAAGGGCACAGGACCACTCCACTGCATCAATGGGACAATGGATGGAGTCATGTACCATAAAATCCTGAGTGACAGCCTCCTTCCCTCCACCAGGAGATTAAAAATGGGTCATGGCTCTGTCTTTCAGCATGACAATGATGCAAAACATACAGCCAATGCAACAAGGCAGTGGCTTAAAAGAATCACATTAAGGTCATGAAGTGGCCTAACCAGTCTACAGACCTTAAAGGGAACCTGTCACCAGATTTGGCAACTATAAGCTGCGGCCACCACCAGTGGGCTCTTATATACAGCATTCTAACGTGACCCCCTGACGAAGGTAAAGCCGAAACGTGTGCGTCGGCGTCACATGTACATGCAGGTCCCACTCTGCTCAGGTAAACATCTTTTCTATATTTATATCTAGGAGGCTCTTTTGTATATTTGACTTTCTCCATTGTGAACAGCACATGCTGCAGTTTAAGTACCCATGCTACTTTTGCATTATGGTTTTTTCTCTCCACCATGTATGATCCCTCACAATATTAGCTTTGCTCACAAGGTTAACATGCACCAAAGCCATAGTTGTTTTATACACCAGTGCATGCACTTGTAGCCATCATTACATTAGCTCAATTACCTCTTGAGATTGTATATAGCTAATGAATATAACACAGTTGAGTATATATACACACCTATATCGTATCTATGACTCATTTGTCAGCTCTTTTTTTGAACTCCTTAGGGCTCTAAACCACCCCCCCCCCCCTTTTCTCTACTGTGTTGTACCTATATTGTTCCTGGTCTTTACAGTAATATCATTTTTTTTTCCTCCAACATATAATATTCATTGCACCTTATATTTTTGCAGAATACCTGTGCCTGATTTTTAATATACCTTTACATGTGATGCCCATGTCTCCAGTTACACTGCCAGTTGGCAGTCATTATTTTTAATCTTTAATAAAATTTGTTATATTTGACCCAATCGGTTCTCTTAGAATTTTTTTGTTCTAAAATTTTGGTGCCTTCAACTTGGTATGGCAGATGATACAGATTACAATGTTTTTCTCTGAAGGACTTTAAAAAAAACCCAAAAACTTCAAGACAGCGGCTGAACACTCCCTTGCCCTGACTTGGGCCACAGTAGGGGTGCTCTTGGGAATAGTTGACCCAGTTTTCACTGTGGGAAAACCATTACCCCTTGGTGCCTGTGTTGGTTCTACATATCCATCTTCTTCTGTGTTGTTGTTCTGGCTATGTGTGGCGCCCCTGACCTGGTCAGGCACCACTGAGTACTGCACCCATGCTGGGAGCAGTGCAATACAGGTAATCCAGAAGGCTGACCGAGGTGTGACTACACAGGCGCATAGTAATCAGGTCTCACACATCTACCTTTGATAAGGACCCCTGGGGAATCCAGGAGGGGGCGTAGCCTCCATGTCCACTCAATGGGTGTGGTAGAGAGCCTGGTTGCTAGGTGGCGTAGGCAGGCACAGTGGGGAGAGGAAGTAGAGAGGAGTGAGGAGTCTGGAGTGGAGCTCAGAGAGAGCAGACGTGCGGGACCCACTAGTGAGCCAGTCTGGAGTGCATCTCAGGGACAGGAGACGTGTGGAGCAGACCCTGGAAGCTGACACAACACTGACAGCGTCTGCGTAGTGACTACCAATGGGGGAGACCGGTCACCTGGTAGTGCTACCCGAAAACCACCCAAGGCTAGAGAGAGCAAAGGGGTGGCTGAGTAAGGGGACTGCCAGGGAGGTACCAGGCCCGTACAAGTGCAGGTTCTCAGAGTAGGGGACCATTCAGTTGTCCTGCTCAACCTGCAGGTGGGGGTACTTCACGCCCTCACCACCACACACAGAGTCTGGAGCCACGTAGCGAAGAGAGGGCCCATAGTTCACAGGAGGCAAGCAGCCGGAGTGACTTGGTCCAGGCTACAAGCAAATGGCCCAAAAGAAGGGGAGAGAGGCATCATCAACTTCCCTGGGCGACCCCAGCAGGGCTTCAAGTACGGGTCACCCGAAAACATACAGGGCTAGGAAGGCGAGTTGGTAGTCACCCTCATCAACCAGCCGGAAGGATACCTGGTTCCAGCCTGATTCATCCCAGCTACGCCCAGGTTACTCACCCTACCATCAACTGTGAGTAAAAGCCCTGAAAGACTGCCTGGACTGTGTTTGAGTCATTCTGCGCCTTGTGGTTCCACCCACTCAAAACGGGCCCTGGAGCCAGCCCTACTCTCGGGGGGCCACACCATCTAACTGCACCTACCAACAACCCCAGGCATCCCTTAACCTGCAGTGGCGGTCCTCTGACCGCAATACCGAGAGTGGCGTCACGAAAATCCTAAAGAGAAAGTTCCCTACCTGTGACCAGACCATGCCACGTGGAGTCCCTGAAGGTAATGTACCGACACAACACCTGTGGGGCTTCACATATGCATGTCAACGGTCCAGGTCGTATCAGTGGACTCATCATCGATCACCTCGTCTTCCATCTTATCCTCCTTCCCAGTTGAGATTGTAGGCTGACATGATGGCAACTGTGTCTCATGATCATCAGCCTCCACATCTGGAGACAGTAAATCAGGTTCCTCAAAGTGGCTTTCTTCTAGCCGTAGGTCCTCAAATAGTTGCGCATCAACGCACGCCACCTCTTGACGTCCCTCTTCAATGCTGCATGGTAAGACGCCAGAGCCAACCAAAGGATACATACAAAACAGATCCTCATAGTGGCCAAGCTTTGGTTCAAATGGGACTTGTGTCTTATGATGGAGGGAGGAAGGTGAACCAGGTTGAGGATTGGATGGGCCAGCCTTCTGTGTATCCACAATAGACTGTGTGGTCGTGGAAGATTTGTTGTTACTTGGCAAATGCAAAGAGGCCTTGTCTGCCATCCAAGACAGAATCTGCTCTAACTCTTTTGGCTTCCACACATCTTTACGTTCCAGATCAGTAAATCTGGCAAGGAACATACTGGATGCATCAAGCTTCTTCTGACTTGACACAGAGTTAGTGCCTTGTCGCCCACCACTGACAACACCATTCCCACGTCCCTGTCCCTTAATAACTGGATGATTTTTTTGTCATTTTGAGTTTTGGGGACATATTTGCAGATGTTGATGGCCCAAGCCAAACAAACTTTGACCCCAAAAATATTGTGGAAAAAGTACCAGTGAGTACTTTGTACCAGGCAGCAGTAAATGTTAGAGTACTACTTTGTAACTATTTGCAAAGGCCACTAGCAATGTATTAATGTGGGTATGTGGATGGACGGCACAAGTCAGTTACAATCCAGGCTGTCAACCCCTAAATATTGTGGAAACAGGTCACGATGCCCTACCTTATCTACAAGCTTTCCCTCCCTGCTGTGACCTTGTTCAGTGGTTTCAGCATTTAAAAAGAGCTATTATATTCTGGACGATACTATGGCAGTAGTGACATACTGCTTTAAACTCTGTCCCTGCTCCAAAACCTGTCCCTCCGTACACCACACTGACCTATACAGTGCAGGTAGCCCTGAAAGGGCTTTTTGTGTTATTAATAGGCCTACACTCTCCCTAGCAGCTGCTAGCTTTATCCCTATACTTATACAACGCTAGCTCCGGATGCAATGTGCGCAACATAGTGGCAGAAAGGCTTTTATAGACCCTATGACGCTGTGCAGCCAGCCAATCACAGTAATCCCACAACCAGGATGGCTGCGGTATTACTGTGATCGGATAGGAATCCCAGCATGTTTAGTGGCTGCAAATCAGGCACCAAAATGGTTGGGCGGGACATAGGAATATAGCAGGGTGAATACACAAAAACTCGCAATTTAATGAATACTCTTGTTACGGGGGGCTGTCTGATGATAAAACCTAAAGGAATGTCAGACAGTCAGGGTCCACCGTGCAAAGACTCTGCTGCAGACTATGGCAGAGGATAAGGGGAATATAAGTGTGCCACTGTAAAAAATAATAGCACAAGTGCAGAGTGCAATACCTCTGTTAAACTCACAGAGGAATATAATTAGAAAATAAAACAATTCCTCCCTTACTTGGAGGGTGTGTGGAATGGTCTCTGTTAAAGATCACAGAGACAAAAGCAGTGAGTGGGAAATGGCACCTACCTAGGTCCGTTCCTCTAGTGGTGCCAGGAGACGGACAGCAGCGTAAGCCGCACAAAGCTCCTACCTGCGTTCGCTCCACTAGTGTGCGAGGACACGAACCACTAGATATGGCACCTGCCTAGGTCCGCTCTTCTAGTGGTGCAAAAGAGACGGACAGCAGCATAAGCCGCACAAAGCTCCTACCTCTGTTCGCTCCCCTAGTGTGCGAGGATACGAACAACTGCCAGACGCAGTATAAGGAACGTTACCCTAGCGGCAACGTCCACCTACGAGTAGAATCACAAGGCCCAGCCGGACCATGTGCCTCAGGCACCTGCCTATGTCCGCTCCACTAAGAGGTAAGGATACGGACTGCAGCCGAAGCTGTAAGGTATAAGAACGCTACCCTGCCGGTAGCGCTCACCTAACATAGACAGAGAGATGCCTAGAGGGACGTGCACAGGGCGTCTACCCTCATGCATGAACCAAGAAGACTGAGCACTGGGCGGCGTGCGTCAGGGTCTTATATAGACTCTGTGCCTCATCCAAGATGGAGGACACCAGAGCCAATCCGCTGCCAGAATGACAGCAATGACGTCACGCTGACCTATCACCGAGCAAAGCGTCACAAGCACATGACCAGTGACCAATCAGCATAGAAGGTGTCAGAGACATGTGACCACGTGTCACAAGCACATGACCAGTGGCCAATCAGCTTAGAAGGTGTCAGAGACATGTGACCTCGTGTCAGCGATGATGTCACCCGCACATGTGCAATGGCTCCAAGATAGGACTTAGTCTCCAGCGCTTGCACATGTGCAGTAGCAAGAAATCTGGACATAGTCTCCAGAGCCACAGCAACCGTAACAACTCTGAATACCTTACTATTTGTGCGAGTAGTGAATAGTAATGAATACACTCACTCATCACTACTTATTTGCAATGTTTAATTCTGCAACATTCACTACGTTTGACTCCATAGGTGTTTTCCAGAGAAAAAGTTGTCACTACTCCTGGAGATGAATTCCCAGAGAGGTGTAGTTTCCAAAATGTGGTCACCTGAGCTTGGTTCTGCTGTTTTGGCATTTAGAGTCTCTGCAAATCGAGTCCGCAAAATATTCTAGGAAAATCTGTGCTCCAAAAGTCCAATGGCACTTCTTCCTTTCTGAACCCTTCCGTGTGGCCAAACAGTACTACACATTCACATGTGCGGTATTACCACGTTTATAAAAAACTGTATAATACACTTAGGGACCTTTTTTTTACATATTCCCTTTGTAAAAATTGGAAATGTGGGGCTAAAACATCATTTTAGTGTAAAAAGTGAAATTATTTTTTCTTCAGTATAGTATAGTATAACTTTTTGTGACATACCTCTGGTGTCAATATGCTCATTGCAACCCTAGATTAATTAATTGAGGGGTGTAGTTTGGAAAAATGCGTCATATGTGGGGCATTTCGGCTGTTTTGGCACTTTAGGGGCTTTGCCGATGTGATATGTAACTCGCAAACTATTGCTGGAAATTCCAATTAGGCTCTTTTTCCCTTCTGAGGTTTGCAGTGTTCCTCAAAAGTAGTTTTTAACCACATAGGAGTATTGACGAACTCAGGAGAAATTATGTAACAAAATTTATGGTCCATTTTCTCCTATTACACCTTTTGAAAATTAAAAATTTGGGTCAAAAGAACATTTTAGTGGAAAAAAAGGCTATTTTTTATTTTCACAGCCGAATGTTATACAATTACGTGCATCACCTAATGCCGGCGTCACACGGAACGATCTATCGTGCGATCGCACGAGCGATCGTACCTGCCCCCATCGTTTGTGCGTCATGGACAATTAGTTGCCCGTGGCGCACAAAGTCGTGAACCCCCTGTCACACGCACTTACCTCCCGGACAACCTCGCTGTTACGGGGGGCTGTCTGATAATAACCTAAAAGAGTATCAGACAGTCAGGGTCCACCGTGCAAAGACTCTGCTGCAGACTATGGCAGAGTGCAATACCTCTGTTAACTCACAGAAGGATATAATAAGTAAGTAAAGCAATTCCTCCCTTACTTGGAGGGTGTGTGGAATGATCTCTGTTAATAATCACAGAGACAAAGGCAATGTGTGCGAAATTGCACCTACCTAGGTCCGCTCTTCTAGTGGTGCAAAAGAGACGAACAGCAGCGTAAGCCGCACAAAGCTCCTATCTGCGTTCGCTCCACTAGTGTGCGAGGACACGAACCACTAGATATGGCACCTGCCTAGGTCCGCTCTTCTAGTGGTGCAAAAGAGACGAACAGCAGCGTAAGCCGCACAAAGCTCCTACCTCTGTTCGCTCCCCTAGTGTGCAAGGATATGAACAACTGCCAGACGCAGTATAAGGAACGTTACCCTAGCGGCAACGTCCACCTACGAGTCGAACCACAAGGCCCAGCCAGACCATGTGCCTCAGGCACCTGCCTATGTCCGCTCCCCTAAGAGGTAAGGATACGGACAGCAGCCGAAGCTGTAAGGTATAAGAACGCTACCCTGCCAGTAGCGCTCACCTAGCATAGACAGAGGAATGCCTAGAGGAACGCGCACAGAGCGTCTACTCTTATGCATGAACCAAGAGGACTGAGCGCTATGCGGCGTGTGTCAGGGTCTTATATAGACTCTGTGCCTCATCCAAGATGGAGGACACCAGAGCCAATCCGCTGCCAGAACGACAGGAGTGACGTCATGCTGGCCTATCACCGAGCAAGGCATCACAAGCACATGACCAGTGACCAATCGGCATAGAAGGTGTCAGAGACATGTGACCTCGTGTCAGCGATGATGTCACCCGCACATGTGCAATGGCTCCAAGATAGGACTAAGGCGGGCTTTGCACGTTGCAACATCGGTAACAATGTGTTACCGATGCTGCAGCGATAGTCCCGCCCCCGTAGCACGTTCGATATATAGTGAAAGCTGCCGTAGCGATTATTATCGCACGGCAGCTTTACACGCACATACCTGCCGTGCGACGTCCCTCTGGCCGGCGACCCGCCTCCTTCCTTAGGGGGCGGGTCGTGCGGCGTCACAGTGACGTCACACGGCAGGCGGCCAATTGAAGTGGAGGGGCGGAGATGAGCAGGATGTAAACATCCCGCCCACCTCCGTCCTTCTCATTGCAGCCGGGAGGCAGGTAAGGTGAAGTTCCTCGCTCCTGCGGCTTCATACACAGCGATGTGTGCTGCCGCAGGAGCGAGGAACTACATCGTACCTGTCGCTCCCCCGGCATTATGGAAATGTCGGAGGCTGCAGCGATGATACGATGACGACGATTTTGCGCTCGTTCATCGTATCATCTAGGATTTACACACTACGACATCGCAAGTGACGCCGGATGTGCGTCACTTTCGATTTGACCCCACCGACATCGCACCTGCGATGTCGTAGTGTGCAAAGCCCGCCTTAGTCTCCGGCGCTCGCACATGTGCAGTAGCAAGAAATCTGGACTTAGTCTCCAGCGCTCGCACATGTGCAGTAGCAAGAAATCTGGACATAGTCTCCAGTGCTCGCAGCAACCGTAACACTCGCTGTGAGCGGCAAACATCCACTTCCTGAACTGTGAGGGACGTTCGGCGTCACAGCGACGTCACACAGCGGCCGGCCAATAGAAGCGGAGGGGTGGAGATGAGCGGAACGTAACATCCCGCCCACCTCCTTTCTTCCTCATTGCCAGCGGGACGCAGGTAAGCTGTGTTCATCGTTCCCGGGGTGTCACACGGAGCGATGTGTGCTTCCCCGGGTACGATGAACAACCGGCGCAGAGAAGAAGAAACGACTTTTTGAAAATGAGCAACGTGTCAATGAGCAACGATAAGGTGAGTATTTTTGCTCGTTCACCAGCGCTCGTAGCTGTCACATGCTACGATATATCAAACTATGCCGGATGTGCGTCACTTACGATGTGACCCCACCAACATATCACCCGATATATCGTACCATGTGACGCCGGCATAAGGGTTAAAATTATTAAGTATACCCCTAGATGAATTCCATGAGAGTTTTAGTTTCCGAAATGGGTTTATTTGTGGGGGTTTCTGTTGTTTTGGCACGTCAGCGGATCTTTAAATATGACATGCCATCTGCAATCTATTCCAGCCAAAATGATGCTCCTTCCCTTCCAAGCTCTGCCGTATGCCCAAACAGTAGCTTACAATACATATGGGGTATCAATGTACTCAAGAGAAATTGCAAAACAAATTGTATTGTCCACTGTCATCTTTTATGCTTGTTAAAATGAAAGATTTCTGGTTAAAGGGAACCAAACATCAAAATTTTCATATATAAGAAAAAGCCAGTGCAGTACTGGCACTATCAGGCACAGTCTGTACATACCATTAGTAGGCACCTCGGATGTTTAGGCTTTGAAATCCAAGTCTGTGAAGTGTAAAAATTCATCATCTTTTTGACTGACAGTTGCAATTCTCCAGATAATATCCGGGCGGGTTATACACATGGATTCCCTCCCCCCCGCCGCCTGTTCCTCCCTCTCTCTGGCTCTATGGTCCTCAATACCGCCTTGTGTGGATGACATATGCAGCGTCATGCACACGGGTTTCAGAAGGAGGGGATCACCGTGGAGAGGAGGCGCCGGACCAGAGAGCTGCGACACCCATCGGATTGGACAACCGCCTAGGTGAGTATAATAAAAAAAATTATGTTCTACACAGCGGAATGGGCTCTTATATACAGCATACCTCCCACCTTTTGAAAAACAAGAAGAGGGACAAATTCTGTGGCAAATTTCGACCACACCCATTTGGCAGTAAGGGTCATTAAGCAGATGCCCTAGACTGTTCATTCATAGTCATAGCAGCCAGAATTTTTTTTATATTAATATAAGCATCACTTTACACATGTTGCTTATTTGTGCCTATAAGGCCATGTTCACACGTTGCATAAATCCTGTTTTTTGTTCCTGCCGCTGTCTGCACCAAATTACACAATAACAATCTTCTCTGATTATTCAATTTCTGCTGCATTTTTTGTGCCTTTTCTCCATTATTTAATGCGTTTTTGGTTTAAATGGGAATCTACGTTTTTTTTTTTTGTAAATTCTTTATTTAAGATGTTTCTTAATATTACAGAAATGAAATAGCAACAACAAATAAGCATAAACATGTATTTTTCAAATGAAAGGAAAACGAAAAAGAAAAGAAAGGAAAGAGGGAGAGATGGGGACGTGAGGTTGGTATAAAGTAAAGAGAGGACATAGGGTTGGGAATGTAGAGGGGGTAGGGGAAGGGGAAAAAGGTGAGATTCCCACTTATTTCTCAAAAGGTGTCTGGTTACTAGGAATTATATATATGAAAGTATGAAAAGGTTTTGTTTTCATAAGTGTGTATGAACAACGTGTTTGTTTTGCTTAACTGTCTATTCAGTTTTTGAGCTAATGTGTTATCTTTGGATGAGCAAATTTGTCAAGTGATTTTAGTTAGCTTTTGGTATCTGTCCCATTTGTCCCAAGATTGTAAAAGCTTCGCATTTTTCCTAGTGTAATGCAATCGGGCTTTTTCATGTACACTTATAAGGGGTACTTTACACGTTGCGACATCGCTAGCATCGGCTAGTGATGCCAAGCGCTATAGTACCCGCCCCCGTTGTACATGCGATGTGTGGTGAATGCAGCCGTAGCGAACATTATCACTACGGCAGCTTCACACACACACATACCTGCTCGGCGACGTCAGGGTGACTGCCCAACTATCCCTCCATCAAGGGGGAGGTGCGTTCGGCGTCACAGTGACGTCACCGCAACGTCAATAATCGGCCGGCCAATAGAAGTGGACGGGCGGAGATGAGCGGGATATAACATCCCTCCCACCTTCTCCCTTCCGCATAGCCGGTAGACGCAGGTAAGGTGATGTTTGTTGCTCCTGCGGGTTTACACACAGCGATGTGTGGAGCTGCAGGAACGACAAACAACATAGTATCTGTGGTCGACCCGACATTATGAAAATGAATGACACTACACAGATCACTGATTTTCTACGCTTTTGCGATCGTTTATCGTCGCACCTAGGACTTACACGTTGCGATGTCGCTACCGGCGCCGGATGTGCGTCACTAACGACGTGACCCCGACGATATTTCAGAAGCGATGTCGCAACGTGTAAAGCCCCCCTTAGATTTGATTCATTGAACCACTCGGTTAGACTCGGTGCATCACCTTCTTTCCAGTGTCTAGCTATTAGAAGTTTTGCTGCATTTATGAGGTGAGGTATTATTGAGAGTTTGTTTAGATGTTCCTTATGTGGATATAAAGTTTGGGTGAAAGTGAGTTTGGTCTTGAGATCGTTTTCTATGTGGATTTTAATGGAAGCCCAGTATTTTGCTATTTTTTGGCAATGATACCAAATGTGTGAAGGAGTGCCAGTCGTTTGATTACATCTCCACCAGTGTGGCGACAAAGAGTTGTCAATTTCGTAGAGAATGTCTGGGGTTTTATACCACCGTGAGATCATTTTATAGTTGAGTTCTTGATATCTAGATGAGGTTGAAAGGTTGTTGATGTTGTTGAAGATCATTGGAATTTCACTAGCGTTGAAGGTGGTATTTAGTTCAATTTCCCATCTGTTAATATAAGAAGGTTTTTCCGTAGTGTTATATAGTAGCTTGCATATTTTTGAGATTAGCCTATTCTTCCCTTGAGCATGTAGTAGAAATTCTTGTTGGGGGACGGGTTTGAAGGGGAAATATCTGGGATGTGATATGAAGCTAGGTCTCTAATGATGGCTAGGTCTTTATCTTTTAAATCTATTGTGTTAAAGATGGATTTCAGCTCTTCTATAGTTAATGGTTCATAGTTATGGATTATCTCTGTTAGTGTTATGTTGCAGAGATTTTTTGATGTCCTAATTTTGTTTTTTCGGAGTCTAAATTTTTGCGAGATTACATGTAAAATGGGGGTGGCTCTGCAAATGTTCGGAATTAGATCTATTTTTTTATTAAATTTGTGCCAAAGCTTAAGTGTTACTTTGGTAAAAGGGTTCAGTATGTTTTTATATTTGAATTTGTTGTGAGGGGTTGGCCATAGAAAATGTTATAGATTGCCTTTTAAGTTACTGATTTCCAAGGTAGTCCACAGCTTTCTAGAGGGGTTTGTCCTCATCTCCATGAGTCTGGCTATGTGTGTGGCTAGCCAATAGCGTTCAAAATCTGGGAGTCCTGTACCTCCTTTAGATTTAGGAGCAGTCAGTATAGTGTACTTTAGTCTATGACTCTTTTTAAGCCATATAAAATTTGAGATCATGTTTTTCAATTTGCTGAATAAGTATTGTGGGATATCTGTAGGGATTACTTGTAGAAGATATAAGATTTTTGCGGAGATGTCGGCTTCTATTTTGTGAAAAAGAGGCTTGAGATTCAGATCATATAGTTGAGACAGGGAATTGCTAATTCTTACGCCTAAGTGGGTGATGGAATTGCTAATTTTGAAAAGGGATGAGTCTGATACATCTTTCCATATTTTGGGGGGGAATGTTAATGTTTAAAAGATGGGATTTGGAAAAATTTATTTTGAAGTTGGAGACTTCACTATATAACTTGAAATCTGCGGTAAGGGCCTTAATTGAATTTGAATGGTTTGTTAAAATGAAGAGTATGTCATCTGCAAATGCCGCGGATTTGCATTCTATTTGGTTGCATTTCAGACCTGAGATCTAGGGATTTTGTCTTATTTTCTGGAGAAAGGTTTCTATTGTTAGAATAAATAAAAGTGGTGAAAGGGGACAGCCCTGTCTGGTTCCATTTTTTATGTTAAAACTAGAGGAAAGTTCATTATTTATTTTTAGCATTGCGGTTGGGGTGGTATAAAGTGCCAGGATTTTGTCAATGAATAAGGGTGGGAAGCCAAATTTTTTTAGAGTTTGTTCGATAAATAGCCAATTGACGTGGTCAAATGCTTTTTCTGCATTTGATGTGATAATTGCAGTTTTAATATTGTTATGTTTTGCATATTGAATGGCGTTTAGTGTTTTAATTACATTATCTTTTGCTTCTCTCTCTTATGTAAATCCCACTTGTTCTAGGTTTATAAGATCAGGCATTAAGTTTTGCATTCTTTTTGCTATGATTTTGGCATATAGTTTTACGTCGTTCTTTATCAGCGAAATTGGTCTATAGCTTCTGCAAAGGAATGGATCTTTTCCTTCTTTTGGGATTAGTTATGTGAGCTGTTAGGGCTTCTTTATTGAATGGGTTATTCTTGCTTATATAGTTAAAATAGTTTGTCATATGTGGAACTAGTTCTGTTTTAAAAATTTTGTAGTACTCAATTGAAAAACCATCCGGGCCTGGACGTTTCCTTCCCGAAGTTGAGTTTATGGATAATTCTACTTCTTGGGAGGATATTGGGATCGTTAGATTTTGTGCTTGTTGGGCTGTGAGTTTAGGTAAGTTCAGGTCTTTTAGGAAAGATTTTATGAGTTTTGTTTTTCCCTCTTGAGACTCTTGAGCTGTTGTGAGGTTGTATAAGTTGGAGTAGTATGAAGAGAAAATACTGTATTAGCAATGTCTTCAGTTTTGTGATGCACTTTGTAATTCGTATTTTTAATTTTTGTGATATATGTTGTATTTATTTGTTTTTTAATCATGTTTGCTAGATTGCGTCCTCTTTTGTTGGAGTAAACCTTGCATAGTTAAGGTATTTTTTGTTTTTTTTATTTAAAAGGGCTCTGAGCTCAGATCTTAGCTTGAATAAGTCCTTCTCTAATGAAGGGTTTTGATTTGTTTTATGTTGTCCTTCTAAGTTTTTTAATTGGTCTAGAAGGGAAATTGTTTTTTTTCTCTTTCTTTTTTGGTTCTAGTGCCGAGTTCTATTAAAGTACCTCATAGAACTGCTTTGTGGGCTTCCCAAATGTTAGTCACATTTGTTATTGAAGCACTTTTCTCTAAAGTAGTTTTGGATGAAAGTTCTTATGTAGTCTTGAGAAGTTTTTTTTTTATTAAACTATTGTTGAGTTTCCAATTAAATGGGCATCTTCTGCCTTATGAAATCTTTATGTTTAAAAGTAGGGGGGCATGATCTGAAAGTAGTATTATATCGTAATGTATTTTTGAACATTGCTTAGAAGTTGATGGGGTATGAATAGATAATCTATTCTGGAGTATTTCTTATGGACTTGTGAGTAATAAGAGTAATCTTTGGTTGAGGGGTGTAAGATCCTCCAACTGTCGACCAGAAGTAATTCTGAGAGGGATTTTTTAATGAAATTTACTGTTTTAATTGGGATCGTAGAATGTTCATCTGAGGTGTCTGATGGAGGGTGTCGGGTAATATTGAAGTCACCTCCTAATATTATATTCCCTTCTGAAAAAAGATGCAGAGTGTTGAATATTTTCTTAAAGAAGGGCAGTTGGTTAGTATTTGGGGCGTAGATGTTTATGATTGTGTATAAGGGAGTTGTATAGTTGGCATTTTAAGAAGATTAACCTGCCGTCTGGATCATAAATGACGTCTTTGAGGTTAAAGGGTATCTTTTTATGGATAATAATCAAGACTAGAGTTGAGCGCGGTTCGCGGTTCGTGGTTCTCCAGTTCGCGGTTCGTGTGATTTTGGGGGCTGTTCTAGATCGAACTAGAACTCAAGCTTTTTGCTAAAGCTCGATAGTTCTAGTTACGTTTGAGAATGGTTCTAGCAGCAAAAAGCCAAGCTAATTACTAGCTGGCTTTCTGCTGTAATAGTGTAAGTCACTCTGTGACACACTATTATGAAATTTCAGCGTATAGTGTGCGGGAACAGCGCATTCAGATCACTGCTGCTGGGATAATGCCATTTTTTTTTTTTTCCTTGTCTTCCTTCCCTAAGCGCGCGCGTGTAGTGGGGTGGGCCAGCATGTCAGCCAATCCCAGACACACACAGCTAAGTGGACTTTTAGCCAGAGAAGCAACGGCATGTGTGATAGGATGTCCATGTCACATGTCCCTGCATTATAAATACGGGCATCTGCCCATCTGGACGCCATTATCTGCCTTCTGCGTCTGGGTGTCAGTCACCACTGGCGTAGCTCCTGTCTCCGATACTGCTGTGTACGCTCTATACACAGCGCTATACAGAATAGGGATAGCAGTTTCTTTCAGCTCTTGTAAGGGCTAATTACAGCAGGCTCAGAGCCATAGGTGACAGTCAGGTCCGTGGAAACAGATTTTAACAGCTACACAAGATAACAGCGTCTGTGTAGCTAAGGTCAGGGATTTCCTCGCTGCATTTCCCCATTAGGAGGGATAGAAAGTGAGGCTTCCTTTCCTCTACCCAGACCCACAACCCTGCCACTGTACCCTCCTGCCCTTTGCACACTCAAGCTCATTGTTACTAAGCCATTATACTAGCAAACACTGAGTAAACATAGTGGCATCCTAAAAGTGGCAGTTGGACTTCCATTAGTGTCCCACTATTGCAAAGCTATTTGCAGCACCTCTGCATTGCACACTCAAACTCATTGTTACTAAGCCATTATACTAGCAAACACTGAGTAAACTTCGTGGCATCCTAAAAGTGGCAGTTGGACTTCTATTAGTGTCCCACTAGTGCAAATCTATTTGCAGCACCTCTGCATTGCACACTCAAACTCATTGTTACTAAGCCATTATACTAGCAAACACTGAGTAAACTTAGTGGCATCCTAAAAGTGGCAGTTGGACTTCCATTAGTGTCCCACTAGTGCAAAGCTATTTGCAGCACCTCTGCATTGCACACTCAAACTCATTGTTACTAAGCCATTATACTAGCAAACACTGAGTAAACTTAGTGGCATCCTAAAAGTGGCAGTTGGACTTCCATTAGTGTCCCACTAGTGCAAAGCTATTTGCAGCACCTCTGCATTGCACACTCAAACTCATTGTTACTAAGCCATTATACTAGCAAACACTGAGTAAACTTAGTGGCATCCTAAAAGTAGCTGTTGGACTTCCATTAGTGTCCCACTGGTGCAAAAAGTGCTGCCAGTTAGTGGCATCCAAAAAGTGGCTGTTGTACTCCATTTGTGCCCCAATGGTGCCAAGCTATTTCTAGCCCCTCTGCATGACACCCTCCAGCTCTGTTTTTAATAAGCTATAATAATAGCAAAAAATGCTGCCAGTTAGTGGCATCCAAAAAGTGGCTGTTGTACTCCATTTGTGCCCCAATGGTGCCAAGCTATTTCTAGCCCCTCTGCATGACACCCTCCTGCACATTTTGCAATGCTATTTTTATAGCAAACTCATGGAATTCCTTGCTGCATTTCACCATTAGGAGGGATAGAAAGTGAGGCTTCCTTTACTGTCCTGGTACACACAGAACACGGCCACTGTACCCACCTGCCCACTTTTGCCACGCTATTTAATTTGCCCAAAGAGCTGACACTTTTTCTGCCATCCTAAAATTGTCTGGAATACTAAGTTAGTGTTCCTTTGCTGCCAAGCAAGGTACAACACATGTGCGTTCTACACTCCTTTCCATTTGTGGAACGCAATAATTAACTGCAGATAGTCCAGCCAATCTTTCACGAAAGTGCAGGTGTGGATATAATGTTGCCTTCATCCAATGGTGGTTCTCTCGATGTCTGACAGCTCAACAATACCATCTGTTTCCACTTCCAAAACAAGTGATGACCTGGCAATCACAGTCCACCAGGCACCAACGGACACGATCACCACGAGGAACAGGCACAAGGCCCCATGATCACACAAAGGACGTTTTTTCCATTAATCTCACCCTCTGGGTGCCATATTATACCTGCCTCTTGCTCTTTTTGCCTCAAGCATAGAATTCCCACAGATCATAAGTCACACGTGTTCTAATTCAATACCAAGTGCTGTTTTTGCCTACAAAAAAACCCCCCATCTTTTGCATAAGATACGTTGGAGACGCTATTCTTTCCCGTCTTGGATGGTCAGATGACCATCACCTTAAACAAGTTAGATAAGAGGACGATTGCCATCTTACCACCTATATGAGGATATTAAGGCTCTATATGAGTGAAATATTTTAAATATATGCAAGTGACCTTTCTACGCGATACGCGCCAGACTACAACCCATTGAGTCCTTGAAAAAGACCAAAGGTTTTTTGGTCGATACGTTGGATTTATTTGCATATTTCTTCAATAAGACTTATTTGCACATTTCTTCAATATCCCCACAAGAATAAAATAATAATACATTTTTTTCAAACGAATCATCTTCTGTGTGCCGGATTATTTATATTTATTGGACTTATTTTTTCCGAGCACCTAACTCTCTCCTTCTCTAGTTGAGCCAGGCCTCTCTACTATATTGGACAGATATAGGCATGGCACGCCCTTCTAAAATCATGTAAAACACCGCAAGGTGACTCCAAGCGGAGTATCCCTTTTTTCCAAAAATTGGGCCCCACACACACCCACCCCTTCAGTGGCAGCACTTGTGCCCCAGTTGTACACTTCACAGGTAGATTTTCATCAAGCACATTCAAAAATACGCCATACTTAACCGTCCCCAGGATGACACCGGGGTAGGTAGCAAAGTCTTTCCTGATCCCAGCGCTGTGCATCTTGGATCATTTTTAAAAACACAGCAAGGGTTACTCCAAGAAGAGTCTCCCTTTTTTCCAAAAATTGGGCCACACAGACACCCCATCAGTGGCAGCACTTGTGCCCTAGTTGTACACTTCACAGCTAGATTTGCATCAAGCACATTCAAAATACACAAGCATTTACTCTCCCCAGGATGACACAGGGGTAGTAAATTCCTTGTGGATCCATGACTTGTTCATTTTGATGAACGCTAGTCTGTCCCCATTGTCACTGGACAGACGCGTGCGCTTATCTGTCAGCACACACCCAGCAGCACTGAAGACACGTTCAGAGACAACGCTGGCAGCTGGACACGACAAAATCTCCAAGGCGTAAGTGGAGAGCTCTGGCCATTTTTCAAGATTTGAAGCCCAAAATGAGCAAGGCTCCATTTGCAAAGTAATGGCATCGATGATCATTTGGAGATACTCCTGGGAGATTCACTCCCTGCACCTGCACGGTTGTTTGGTGGAAAAGCCGAGCTAAGATCGAGTAACAGCTTCTGCTGATACTCCTGCATACGTGCGTCCCTTTCTATGGCTGGAATTATGTCACAAAATTTGGACTTGTACCGGGGATCTAATAGTGTGGCAAGCCAGTAGTCATCATCACTTCTAATTTTGACAATACGAGGGTCATGTTGGAGGTAGTGCAGCAAGAAGGCACTCATGTGTCTTGCGCAGCCATGCGGACCAAGTCCACGCTGTGTTTGTGGCATAGAGGTGCTAACCGTTCTTTCTTCCTCTGACATCTCCCCCCAACCTCTTTCAACTGAAATTTGACCAAGGTCTCCCTCATCCGCTGAGTCTTCCATGTCCATGGACAGTTTGTCCTCCATTTCTTCATGTTCTCCTGCACCTTCCTCAACATTTCGCCTGCTACCATGCGCCCTTGTTGATCCCTTTCCCCCATGGTCCCATGCTTGCCGCGTTGGTGATGATGAACGTCTGGACCTTGGTGATGTTGTTGTGTCTTGCGCATATGAATCCTCCTGTAGTTCCTCCCCTTCCTGTTGTCCCACCCCCTGACTCCGAATAGTGTTTAGCGTGTGCTCCAGCATGTAAATGACTGGAATTGTCATGCTGATAATGGCATTGTCAGCGCTAAACATATTCGTCGCCATGTCGAAACTGTGCAGAAGGGTGCATAGGTCCTTGATCTGAGACCACTCCATCAGGGTGATCTGCCCCACCTCTGCATCTCGTTGGCCCAGGCTATACGTCATGACGTATTGCACCAGGGCTCGGCGGTGCTGCCACAGTCGCTGTAACATGTGGAGAGTCGAATTCCAGCGTGTCGCCACATCACATTTCAGGCGATGAACCGGCAGGCCGAAAGACTTCTGGAGCGATGCAAGTCGCTCAGCAGCGGTGGTTGAACGGCGGAAGTGAGCAGACAGTTTTCGTGCCCTGTTCAGAAGGCCATCTAGGCGGGGATAGTGTGTTAAAAATTGCTGGACAACAAGGTTCAACACGTGAGCCATACAAGGCACGTGTGTCACCTTGCCCAGGCGAAGGGCCGCACCCAGGTTTGCAGCACTGTCGCACACGGCCTTACCAGGCTGCAGGTTGAGTGGAGACAACCATTTATTAAACTCAGTCTCCAGAGCTGCCCACAACTCAGCCGCTGTGTGACTCCTATTTCCAAGACATGTCAAGCTAAAGACCGCTTGATGCCGTTGCGCTCTGCTGCCAGCATAGTAATGAGGGGTGCGTGATTCCTTCTGCGCAGTGAGAACGCTGGTGGCCTGACCAGGCAGGCTTGGGGCAGAGGTGGAGGACCCAGATGAGGTGGAGGAGGCAGAAGCAGTGGCGGAACTTGGACAGACAGAGGATTGACACACAAGTCGTGGGGACGGCAAGACTTGTGCAGCAGACCCTTCACCATCTATCACCATAGTTACCCAGTGCCCAGTGAGCGACATGTAACGTCCCTGTCCATGCTTACTGGTCCAAGTATCAGTGGTGAAATGCACCCGTTCACACACACAGTTTCTCAAGGAAGCGGTGATGTTGTGTGCAACATGCTGGTGTAGCGCGGGCACACCTTTCTTAGAGAAGTAGTGGCGAATGGGCATCTGGTACTGGGGCACAGCGACAGAAATAAGGTCTCTAAAATCCTGTGTGTCCACCAGGCGGAAAGGCAGCATTTCGGTAGCCAAGAGCTTACAGAGGGATAAAGTCAACCTCTTAGCTTTGTCATGGGTCGCAGGAAATGGCCTTTTATTTGTCCACATCTGAGGGACAGAGATCTGGCTGCTGTGTGTAGACGGTGTTGAGTAGGGTGTCCCTGGAAAAATGCAGGTTTGTGAGGAAAGTGCAGGCGTAGACATGATGTTGCCTTCATCCAACGTTGGTGCTATCGATGTCTGAGAGAGCTGTACACACACACTTGTTTCTCCTTCCAAACCAACTGACGACCTACCAAGCAAACTGCCTGTTGCGGTTACAGTGGTGGAAGTTGTGCATGGAAAACCAGGTGTGACAGCTGTCCCCACAGTCCTAGAAGATGAAGAGCATGCGGATGCACTGGAAGAGGCAGGCGGTGGATGGTTCGCTCCGCTAGGCCGTATTGCAGCACGATGAGCTTCCCACTGGGACATATGATATTTGTTCATGTGACGATTCATGGAAGAAGTTGTCAAACTGCTGAGGTTTTGTCCTCTACTAACGGAATCACGACAAATTTTACAGATCACATAATTTGGGCGATCTTTTGCTATGTCAAAAAAGGACCAGGCTAGGCAAGGCTTAGAGGGCATGCGACCTGCTGATCCACCCCGACTAGTGCTCAGAGGCACAGTGGTGGCTAAGGATGCAGTTGTAGACGTGCTACCAGTACTCCGACTCTGTACAGGAAGGCGCAAGGTAACTTCGTCGTCAGTTGCATCCTCCTCCACCGTCTCTGTTGACCTCCTCGAGGGCCTGACTGTGGGTTGACAGTAGGTGGGATCTAGAACTTCCTCATCAATTGTTGTGTTTGCACTCCCCTCACCCTCAGACCAAGCCTCTTCTTGCCCTGACCGAAAATTTAAGTTGTCATCCCAATCTGGTATCTGCGTCTCATCGTCATCAGTATGTTCCTCATTGTCTATTACAACAGGTGTTTCAGTTTGTGAATAAGGGTCAACATTATGCTCAGAAACTTGGTCATCACGGCCTGAATCTGAGTCACAAAGGTTCTGGGCATCACTGCAGACCATTTCCTGGTCTGTACTCACTGTAGCTTGGGAGCAGACCTCTGATTCCCAGGCTATAGTGTGACTGAACAGCTCTGCAGACTCAGCCATCTCAGTTCCACCATACTGTGCAGGGCGGATGGAGACTTCAGAGCTGGGAGAAAGCAAGTGTGATTGGGATGACAACTCAGAGGACTGGTGTTTTTTGGATGCGGTAGTTGAGGTGGAGGAGAGGGCACTTGTTGGACCACTTGAGATCCATTCAAGCATTTTCTTTTTTTGGCCATCATCTACCTTTGTTCCAGTAGTTCGTGTCCGTAAAAAAGGGAGCACATCAGATTGTCCACGGTAAGTAATAGACATCTTACTTTTGCTGGAAGATGGTCTATCTTCAGCAGATGTTAATGGAGCTTTGCCACCTTCCCCACAGACAAACCCTTTTTTTCCTTTTCCAACACGCCTCTTCCCCTTTCCACCAGCATCTGTCATTTTGCCACTCATTTTGATTGCGACAAGATTGTGCACTTAAAATGTGGTAGTAAAAATTGAGAGGTGGTGTAGATTGCAGCGGTGGTCTATCTTTATTAACAGCAGAATAAACAACAATAACTATCCCTGACAATGCAACTACGGCCCTTAAACTGGCAGCATAGTTTGCTAGTATAATGGCTTAGTAACAATGAGTTTGAGTGTGCAAAGGGCAGGAGGGTACAGTGGCAGGGTTGTGGGTCTGGGTAGAGGAAAGGAAGCCTCCCTTTCTATCCCTCCTAATGGGGAAATGCAGCGAGGAAATCCCTGACCTTAGCTACACAGACGCTGTCATCTTGTGTAGCTGTTAAAATCTGTTTTCACGGACCTGACTGTCACCTATGGCTCTGACCCTGCCGGTATTAGCCCTTACAATTACTAATAGAAACTTCTATCCCTATTCTGTATAGCGCTGCTTATAGAGCATACACAGCAGTATCGGAGACAGGAGCTACGCCAGCGGTGACTGTCACCAAGACGCAGAAGGCAGATAATGGCGTGCTGGAGGAAAATGTCCGTTTTTATAATGCATGGACATATGACATGGACATCCTATCACACATGCCGTTGCTTCTCTGGCTAAAAGTCCACTTAGCTGTGTGTGTGTGTCTGGGATTGGCTGACATGCTGGCCCGCCCCACTACACGTGTGCGCTTAGGGAAGGAAGACAAGGAAAAAAAAAAAATGGCCATTATCCAAACAGCAGTGATCTGAATGCCCTGTTCCCGCACACTATACGCTGAAATTTCATAATAGTGTGAGTCACAGAGTGACTTACACTATTACAGCAGAAAGCCAGCTAGTAATTAGCTTGGCTTTTTGCTGCTAGAACCATTCTCAAACGTAACTAGAACTATCGAGCTTTAGCAAAAAGCTCGAGTTCTAGTTCGATCTAGAACAGCCCCCAAAATCACTCGAGCCGTGAACTGGAGAACCTCGAACCGCGAACCACGCTCAACTCTAGTCTTGAGCATCCAGGAGGACCAAGTCCTTGGTGTGTTGGTGGCGGAGAGGTGAGAATCGTGCCTCCTTCCTCTGCCCTCTCCCCACAACCTCGCACAACCAAAATGTGAGCAAGCTCTCACTAATCTGCTGAGTCTTCCATGCCCATCGCCAGTTCGTCCTCCATTTCTTCCTGGGCTCCTGCACCTTCCTCAAGTGTTTTGCTGATAATATGCTCCCTTGATAATCCCTCTCCCCCACCGTACTATGACTGCCGCCAAGGTGCCGCTGACCGTCTGGACCTTGTAGATCTTGTTATCCCTTTCGCATATGATTCCTCCAGTACTTCCTCCCTTACTCTTGGACTAACACCTGACTCCGAATAATACTTACAGTGTGTTCCATCATGTAGATGACCAAAATTGTCACGCTGAGAATGTCATCGCCAGCGTTAAACATCTGCGTCGACATTTGTAAACTGTGTAGAACGGTGCATATGTCCTTGATCTGACACCACTCCAGCAGCGTGATCTGCACCCCCTCTGGATCAAGTTAGCCCAGGGTATACGTCATAACGTATTTCAGCTGCGCTCTGCGGTGCTGCCACAGACGCTGCAACATGTGCAGATTAAAATTCCTACGTGTTGGAACATCGCATTTCTGACGTTTAACCGCCAGACCTTAAGACTTCAGGAGCAATGAAAGTTGTTGAGCTACTGGGTGCGAACGATGGAAGTGAGCACATAGTGAGCGTACCCGCTGTACAAGGCCATGTAGGCCGGGATGTTGTGTTAAAAATTGCTGGAGAATCAGATTAAACACGTGAGCCATACAAGTCACAAGTGTCACATGGGCCTGACGAAGGCACGCTGCCATGTTTGCATCATTGCCGCACACAGCTGTTAAGTCACCACCGTAGTCCGCTATGTCAATTTGTACTCCTGTCGCAAGGTGACAACGTGTTCCTTTCGTATATGGTGCTGATGATGGGAGAGGAGTCGACGCCAGCGGTGCAGGTGGACACAGGTTATGCTCACCCACTGGGATGCGTTACCTTGACAGATGCAGAACCACAGGCTGAATGCAGGTGGTGGGTATCTCACAGATGAAGTACTATCATTCAGCTACAACCAATGGGAAGACACAACACCCTTTTTTAGGCCCCTCCTGTCTGAAGACCACTGCCAGACATAGCTATGAACCTCTGGTTAATTTTACCCCCAGTTCAGTTTTATGAGTTTGTGTGCTTGTTATTTGACTACTTTTCCTGCTTGCTGTTTAGGTACCTCGTTGGACGATTTGCATTTCACCTCTGCTTGTTTTCTGATTAAGTCCTGTCCCTCCCATTCTGTTCCTCTTCCTCAATTAATGTTTTGACCCTGCATGACTACTATTCTCTGGAACTGCAGCCTTCCACAGGTATTGATCAATTTGGGCCCTGTGTCATTCAACATCACTGTATAGGGATTAAAGAGTTTCAGGGTTCTGGGGGTCCAGCTTGGTGAATGGGTTCCCTCTAGCCTATCCTTTACAGCCCGTCTGAGTGTGTCGATCCAGCCAGGCGTTACACCGTGCCCTCGACAGAAGGACATGTAGGCCGGGATAGTGTTTTAAAAATTGCTGGAGATTCGGATTCAACACGTGAGCCACACAAGGCACGTGTGTCACATTGCCCTGAAGAAGGGCCGAAGACTGTTTAGCATCATTGTCGCACCCGGCATTCCCTGGCTGCTGGTTGAGTGGAGACAACCATTGATGAAACTCGGTCTCACTCTACAGAGCTAACCGTCCACAACTCCTCAGCGGTGTCTCACATTTTCCATACATTTCAAAGTATACATTTGACCGCCTGATGGCCTTGAGCTCTGCTGCCAGCATAGTAAGGACTTGGGCGCAGTTACAAGGAAGGGTGGCCTGACCACACAGGGTTTGGGCTGAGGTGCAAGAACAACACGAGGTTGATGAGGCAGAAGCAGTGGAGGAACTTGTACATACAGAGGAAGGATTTAAACACACAACTTGTGGGGACGGAAAGACTTGTACAGCAGACACTTCTCCATCTATCACCATAGTTACCCAGTGCCCAGTCAGCGACATGTAACGCCCCTGTCCATGCTTACTGTTCCAAGTATCTGTGGTGAAATGCACCCTGTCACACACAGAGTTTCTCAAGGAAGTGGTGATGTTGTGTGCGACCTGCTGTGTTAGCGCGGACACCCCTTTCTTTGAGAAGGAGTGGCAAATGGCCATCGGCTCTTGGGGCACTGCAATGGGCATAAGGTCTCGAAAATCCTCGGTGACAAAAGGGTGTAAAGGCAGCCTTTCTGTAGCCAACAAGTTTGAGATGCCGAAACAAAACCTCTTAGGCATGTCATGCACTTCTAAAATCATGTAAAAAACAGTGAGGGGACTCCAACCACAGTCTCCCTCGTTGCCACTAATTGGGCCACACACACACCACTTGACTGGCATCAGTTGATCCTCCTTTTCAAAATGAAAAAAATGCTTTGCATGAAGCACTCTCAAAAATACGTGTGCCTTTGGCGTCCCCTGGCTGACCCAGGGGAAGAAAAGTCCTCTAAGAGCCATGACTTGTTCATCTTGGTTCTTTTAGAAACACAGCGAGGGGACTCCAAGCATAGTCTCCCTCATTTCCACTAATTGGGCCACACACACCCCACTTGACTGGCATCAGTTGATCCCCCTTTTCAAAATGAAAAAGATGCTTTGCATGAAGCACTCTCAAAAATACGCATGCCTTTCACCATCTCTGGCTGACCCAGGGGAAGAAAAGTCCTCTGAGAGCCATGACTTGTTCATCTTTTTTCTTTTAGAAACACAGGGAGGGGACTCCAACCACAGTCTCCCTCGTTTCCACTAATTGGGCCACACACACCACACTTGACTGGCATCAGTTGATCCCCCTTTTCAAAATGAAAAAGATGCTTTGCATGAAGCATTCTCAAAAATACGCGTGCCTTTCGCGTCCCCTGGCTGACCGAGGGGTAGAAAAGTCCTCTGAGAGCCATGACTTGTTCATCTTGGTTATTTTAGAAACACATCGAGGGGACTCCAACCACAGTCTCCCTCGTTTCCACTAATTGGGCCACACACATCCCACTTGACTGGCATCAGTTGATCCCCCTTTTCAAAATGAAAAAGATGCTTTGCATGAAGCACTCTCAAAAATATGCATGCCTTTCGCCTCCTCTGGCTGACCCAGGGGAAGAAAAGTCCTCTGAGAGCCATGACTTGTTCATCTTGGTTCCTTTAGAAACACAGGGAGGGGACTCCAACCACAGTCTTTCTCGTTTCCACTAAGTGGGCCACACACACCCCACTTGACTGGCATCAGTTGATCCCCCTTTTCAAAATGAAAAAGATGCTTTGCATGAAGCACTCTCAAAAATACGTGTGCCTTTCGCGTCCCCTGGCTGACCCAGGGGAAGAAAAGTCCTCTAAGAGCCATGACTTGTTAATCTTGGTTCTTTTAGAAACACAGCGAGGGGACTCCAACCACAGTCTCCCTCGTTTCCACTAATTGGGCCACACACACCCCACTTGACTGGCATCAGTTGATCCCCCTTTTCAAAATGAAAAAGATGCTTTGCATGAAGCACTCTCAAAAATACGTGTGCCTTTTGTGTCCCCTGGCTGACCCAGGGGAAGAAAAGTCCTCTGAGAGCCATGACTTGCTCATCTTGGTTCTTTTAGAAACACAGCGAGGGGACTCCAACCACAGTCTCCCTCGTTTCCACTAATTGGGCCACACACACCCCACTTGACTGGCATCAGTTGATCCCCCTTTTCAAAATGAAAAAGATGCTTTGCATGAAGCACTCTCAAAAATACGTGTACCTTTCGCGTCCCCTGGCTGACCCAGGGGAAGAAAAGTCCTCTGAGAGCCATGACTTGTTCATCTTGGTTCTTTTAGAAACACAGCGAGGGGACTCCAACCACAGTCTCCCTCGTTTCCACTAATTGGGCCACACACACCCCACTTGACTGGCATCAGTTGATCCCCCTTTTCAAAATGAAAAAGATGCTTTGCATGAAGCACTCTCAAAAATACGCGTGCCTTTCGCATCCCCTGGCTGACCCAGGGGAAGAAAAGTCCTCTGAGAGCCATGACTTGTTCATCTTGGTTCTTTTAGAAACACAGCGAGGGGACTCCAACCACAGTCTCCCTTGTTTCCACTAATTGGGCCACACACACCACACTTGACTGGCATCAGTTGATCCCCCTTTTCAAAATGAAAAAGATGCTTTGCATGAAGCACTCTCAAAAATACGTGTGCCTTTCGCGTCCCCTTCTGACCCAGGGGAAGAAAAGTCCTCTAAGAGCCATGACTTGTTCATCTTGGTTCTTTTAGAAACACAGCGAGGGGACTACAACCACAGTCTCCCTCATTTCCACTAATTGGGCCACACACACCCCACTTGACTGGCATCAGTTGGTCCCCCTTTTCAAAATGAAAAAGATGCTTTGCATGAAGCACTCTCAAAAATACGTGTGCCTTTCGCGTCCCCTGGCTGACCCAGGGGAAGAAAAGTCCTCTGAGAGCCATGACTTATTCTTCTTGGTTCTTTTAGAAACACAGCGAGGGGACTCCAACCATAGTCTCCCTCATTTCCACTAATTGGGCCACACACACCCCACTAGACTGGCATCAGTTGATCCACCTTTTCAAAATGAAAACGATGCTTTGCATGAAGCACTCTCAAAAATACGTGTGCCTTTCGCGTCCCCTGGCTGACCCAGGGGAAGAAAAGTCCTCTGAGAACCATGTCCACATTGTCAGTGGACAGACGCGTGTGCTTATCTGCCAGCAGACCCCCAGCAGCACTGAAGACAGGTTCTGAGAGAACGCTGGCTGCAGGACACGACAAGATCCCCAAGGCGTCCATGGCAAGCTCAGGCAATTTATCCAGATTGGAAGCCTAAAATGAGCAGGGCTCAAGTTGCACAGTAATGGCATCGATGTTTCCTTGCATATACTCATATATCTGTGTCTCCTCCTCTTTTTCCTTGTCCAGCTCTTTTGTTTTCGCATGAGTATATGTCCTTGTCACTTTCCCATGTGTTTGTGTTGTGTTGTGAGTTGTTTGTCACCTTTTGGACACCTTTGAGGGTATTTTCTAGGTGTTTTTATGTGTTTTTGATTGCCTCCCATTGTTTTCTATGGGGTTCGAGTTCGATTCGCCGAACCGAACTTGGACTCGACCTCCGTTCGGCGAACCGATCTCGAGCCGAACTGCGACCGGTTCGCTCATCTCTAATCAAGACCCCTTTATTTTTCTTGATTGGGGAATTGGCATTAAACCATCTGGTGTAGACCTTATTTTTTGTTACTGGTGTGTACGTCTTCTTGAAGTGAGTCTCCTGGAGAAGAGCGATAACTATTTGGTGTTTAAGATAGCCCAGTATTTGTGATCTTTTTTGGGGGATGTTCATGCCTTTAACATTGAACGTTATAAAGTTAAGATTAGCCATAATTACCATGAAATAATTGAGAAATTTTTTTTGAAATTTGGGTGGGTATCTGGGAAGGGTGAAAGAGGTTTAGGATAGGATAGAGTGTGAGATATTTGAGTCTCTTAGCCATAGCCTTGAGACGTTGTGGATTTCTCAAATTGAGAAATGAAAAAACAAAGAAAATTGGCAGCTGGGTGGGATAGGGTAAGCCAAGCCAATCCCTTCCAGTGTAATCTGCAATAGTGGATTTTCCGGTCCATGGGGGCATGGACCTAGGATGTAGTACTTTTAGACAGTATATGTACTTGACACTTTCAGTGAAATAAACTAGGGGGCACTATGGGGCACTATCTCCCAGCTAAGTCTTATCAGCAAATGTGATGTAAGAGGGTGAGATAACAAGTCAGTTATAAATGATAAATATTAACCAATTAAAGCAAACATTCCATATTTGTATAGTTATAACCAATGGTCTTCGGTTCTGTTGCATGAACGTTGAGGGTAGACGTCATGAACGTCCAAGAGAGTTCTTTGTAGAATTGTGATTTGGTTGAATGATATGCACAAATCACAGGCAGATAGAAAGAGGATTAAATCCCGATGTCTCTATTTGGAATAATAGCAAAAGTTACATTTCAACAAATTTAATGTCTTCAGAACAGGTACTGGATTGGGAACATACGCAATCATGTGGTAAACTTAGAAAAAACTACGACTTCTCTCCAATTCTCCCCTCTCCTCCCGAACAAAAATGTTGGGCGGGAGGTTGACAGAGGGAGAGGAGGAAGAGAGAGAAGAAAAAAAAAAAGGGAAACTTTTTTTATATGAATATTTTTTCTGTCCCGTTTCTCATCAGAGTATTTCTTAAAGTTGAATGATGAGGTCAGGTATATAAAGGTATTGAAGAGTCATCATCCGTTTTCATCTTGTTCCCCTTGTCCTTTTCTTGGAGTCTTCTTTGGCCCCTGATTCAGTTTTCTCACTTTACTTGCTCTGGGTGGCGATGTTGTGGTCCACTTGTCACGTTTAGGTAGTGCAGGCAAGTGAAGGAAATCTTCAGCGGAGGTCCAATTATGTGCATTAAGTCCAACTTATTGAGGACAAAAGGAAGAACATCTGGAGTTTTGATTATTAGTTTTTTGTTGTAAAAGGAGATGGGTAAACCAAAAGGAAACATCCATCTGTAGATTATATTTTATCTCTCAGTTTTCTTGTTAAGGGCTGTAATTGTCTTCTCAGATCTAAAGTGAGCTTTGAAAGGTCTTGATAGATTTGTATTTCTGTCTCTTCATATTCAATCTTGCGGGCATATCTCCTTTTTGGTAGATTTGTTCCTTTATTTTAAAGGTCTGTAAACAACATAGGGCATCCCTTGGTTTATCCCAGTTTTCTGTTTTGGGTTTATAAACTCTGTGAGCTCTTTCTAACCCTATGTCAATGGTTTCTTCTTTGCCAAGTAGAGTATTAAATATCTGTGTAACGGCTGTGTGAATGTCTTTGTCTTCCACAGATTCTGGTAATCCTCAAATTCGAAGGTTATTCCTTCTGGACCTGTTCTCGAGATCATCTATGTGAAGTTTTTGCAAGATCTCTTTTTGTTTGTCGATCAGGATTTCTGTCACTCTCTCTGAGTGCGTTGTAATTTGGTCAGAGTCATTTTCAAGGGTATGAATTCTTGTATAGATCTGTTTTACATCGCTTTTAAGTTTAGCCATCTCTTCTTTTATGGTCTGCGTGAATTCCTTAACCTTCGTCCGGCTGAGTAGGTACAATTGTAACTATTCCGTTTTAAAATTGCAATAACTTTTTTTCGAAAAGCCGTAGAGGGCTGAAATTTCGTGACATCTCTGCAGTTTTGGACCAGAATATATTGGCCAAATTTCAATAAAATATCTCCACCCCCTTCCGAGATAAGGGGTTCGAGATATTTTTGCATCCGTAACAAGCTGCATAGGTACAAATGTACCCTCATACAGTTAAGTACAGAAATATTTGGACAGTGACACAATTTTCGCGAGTTGGGCTCTGCACGCCACCACATTGGATTTGAAATGAAACCTCTACAACAGAATTCAAGTGCAGATTGTAACGTTTAATTGGAAGGTTTGAACAAAAATATCTGATAGAAATTGTAGGAATTGTACACATTTCTTTACAAACACTCCACATTTTAGGAGGTCAAAAGTAATTGGACAAATAAACCAAAGCCAAACAAAATATTTTTATTTTCAATATTTTGTTGCGAATCCTTTGGAGGCAATCACTGCCTTAAGTCTGGAACCCATGGACATCACCAAACGCTGGGTTTCCTCCTTCTTAATGCTTTGCCAGGCCTTTACAGCTGCAGCCTTCAGGTCTTGCTTGTTTGTGGGTCTTTCCGTCTTAAGTCTGGATTTGAGCAAGTGAAATGCATGCTCAATTGGGTTAAGATCTGGTGATTGACTTGGCCATTGCAGAATGTTCCACTTTTTTGCACTCATGAACTCCTGGGTAGCTTTGGCTGTATGCTTGGGGTCATTGTCCATCTGTACTATGAAGCGCCGTCCGATCAACTTTGCGGCATTTGGCTGAATCTGGGCTGAAAGTATATCCCGGTACACTTCAGAATTCATCCGGCCGCTCTTGTCTGCTGTTATGTCATCAATAAACACAAGTCACCCAGTGCCATTGAAAGCCATGCATGCCCATGCCATCATGTTGCCTCCACCATGTTTTACAGAGGATGTGGTGTGCCTTGGATCATGTGCCATTCCCTTTCTTCTCCAAACTTTTTTCTTCCCATCATTCTGGTACAGGTTGATCTTTGTCTCATCTGTCCATAGAATACTTTTCCAGAACTGAGCTGGCTTCATGAGGTGTTTTTCAGCAAATTTAACTCTGGCCTGTCTATTTTTGGAATTGATGAATGGTTTGCATCTAGATGTGAACCCTTTGTATTTACTTTCATGGAGTCTTCTCTTTACTGTTGACTTAGAGACAGATACACCTACTTCACTGAGAGTGTTCTGGACTTCAGTTGATGTTGTGAACGGGTTCTTCTTCACCAAAGAAAGTATGCGGCGATCATCCACCACTGTTGTCATCCGTGGACGCCCAGGCCTTTTTGAGTTCCCAAGCTCACCAGTCAATTCCTTTTTTCTCAGAATGTACCCGACTGTTGATTTTGCTACTCCAAGCATATCTGCTATCTCTCTGATGGATTTTTCTTTTTTTTCAGCCTCAGGATGTTCTGCTTCACCTCAATTGAGAGTTCCTTAGACCGCATGTTGTCTGGTCACAGCAACAGCTTCCAAATGCAAAACCACACACCTGTAATCAACCCCAGACCTTTTAACTACTTCATTGATTACAGGTTAACGAGGGAGACGCCTTCAGAATTAATTGCAGCCCTTAGAGTCCCTTGTCCAATTACTTTTGGTCCCTTTAAAAAGAGGAGGCTATGCATTACAGAGCTATGATTCCTAAACCCTTTCTCCAATTTGGATGTGAAAACTCTCATATTGCAGCTGGGAGTGTGAACTTTCAGCCCATATTATATATATAATTGTATTTCTGAACATGTTTTTGTAAACAGCTAAAATAACAAAACTTGTGTCACTGTCCAAATATTTCTGGACCCTAACTGTATATTTTGAATGAAGATAATGCAAGGAAAAAAGAATAATATTTTTTTTAATGATAATGCTATTTTATTATTATAAACAAGTAAAACAATTGTTCATTTACATTATAAAAGAAAATGTAAGAAACTTTTTTTTATTGATTTTCTTCGCAAGCAATGCATGTTGTCTTTGCTACCGAGTGTTCATCGCAAATGGGTTTCACACAAATCACACAAGACTTTCTAGTCTTACGTTGTTTTTGCCTCAGGTCTCGGCAGACATAGCAACTACTAACAACAGGGGAGGGTCCACGACTACCATGAGGTATTTGAGGGCCAGCTGCTGCTTGCGATGCTACCAGAATGCATCGTCCAAGCACCATTTCTACTGCACCTCGAAGAAAATGGTTTCTCATCACCATTCGGTTTGTACTACGATCTTCAATTGCAGGCATTCACAGCTGATTTGCGAGATCTTCCAGAAACTTTCTTCGTTGATCCTTTGTCCTGAAGCTTGGATTGTGTTCTCTGTAGATGATGTAGGATGCTAACCCAGTGACGTCAATCATATTGTAGAAAAATGCCAGAGGCCAACGTAATGTTCGTCGTTTCACAGTGTACACTCCCAACATTTTATCTATAACATAAACTCGGCCTTTTGTTTTGTTGTAGTATTTTATTATCTCTGGCTTGGCTGCTAGTGTCTCTTCAACTTCTCCCGTCATCTGCATAGATGATAGAAGCACGACTGATTTGTTCTTCTTTGGTACATATGAACAGACTGTTGCATCATGATTGTAGACAAAATTTGTCGAGTTTACAGGCCTTTCTTTGGCAGGCTGCATGTTGCTAGGTAGGAACCTTTTGTTTTTTCTCACTGTACCAACTAGTGTCATGTTCCAGGATTTCAATACCTTAGCTAGTTCCATGGTTGTAAAGAAGTTATCGGTGGTGACATTTTTTCCAGAGCCTTTTTACGAACTCACTAGGTCCAATACTGTTCGTTCACTAATGTTTACTTGTCGAGGACCATCAGTTGGTTTCCCAGTGTAGAGCTAACCTTGTAATGGGTAGGCGTTTGACGAGTCACAAGCCCAGAAAATCTTTATGCCATATTTAGCTGGTTTTGAAAGTATATACTGGGTAAATTTAGTATTGCCTCTAAATGGAAATAATTGCTCGTCGACGGTGATACAATTATATGGTCAAACAATTCACAGAAAAAACGATCAAAAGGGAGTAACCCGAAAATCACAGAAAAAATACTCTTAAAATTTTTGTTAAACTTTTATTGAATATCAATATATTGAAATCGTGAAGTGAGGGGGGGGGGCTGTTCAGAAATATAAAATACCCTAAGGGTCTAAAGTACAATAAAAAATGAAGTCTAGTGGACCAGCCAGCGGTATATCCCGACAAATGGTGGGACATGCTTATATCGCTCCACCAGTCAACTTTACAAATGATGATACATCAATTATTTAACATTCATTGCAGAAACATTTTTAATACACAATTATTATTATCCAGATCCAATAATTAACCATGCATTGAAAAAGAGACTTATATAAATTGTAAATTTATAGATAAATTTGGCATATATCTCTCAAATACAGAAACTTGAACTATATGTATTATTTGTAGGACAATGTAAAAAAAATCTAAATATAGAGTACTGTAGTGGGATAAATTAAGCATACAGTATTCTTTTCATATCAAAAAAAGCATAAACAATTTAGCCCCAAGAAATGTTACTAACGCGTTTCGCCTCCTTGGGTGGAGGTTCATCAGGGGTATAAATATTACATATGTTCCATAGTGCATCACATGTTGTAATATATCGGATTAGATTCTCATTCCTCAAATAAAGATATTTTTACAATGTAATAGAATTCATCAGTGGGGCCTCTTTTCCATCCATAAATATAGCCTCACTCTGATGAAATATTTCACAACAGAGGGCTCTTAGCCCATAACAGGTCAGTGAACCCTTCAATGGTTAATCAGTTGTTTTTATAAGTCCATTCAGGAAATACATTCCTGTGACTGCATGTTTCATCAGAAGTAAGTCTGCTTCTTATGTTGACAAGAAGAGACAAGAGGTGGATGGGGGGTTTAAATAACCACAAAAGTCCCTTCTGCTGATTGTAAGGATGTAAGGCTGTGGATGAAAGTCCTCCTCTCCTGTCAGATATCAGGCATGGTCTGGTCCCAATTGTTTTTGACATTTGGGTTTTGCACTGCAAAGCTGAGTTTTTGACCAAAGTTCTGCAACAAAAAGGCTGCAGTTTGAACTGCATAGTGCGGTCTAGAAAACCAAATTCCCATAGACTTTGCTTGAAAAGCAGAACACAACTATTTTGGCATTAAACGCTGCAGTTGAAAAAGCAGCAAAAAAGCAGGTAAAAAGCAAAGTGCGGTCGCACCCTAAGAGGCAGAGCAGCAACATTCCACATTTCCTCCAGATTCTCTTTGTTGTCTCTGTGCATACCAGCAGCAATCAGTATGCCCAAAAATGCATGGAGCTCAGTTTCAGTAAATTGCTTGAATGTTTTTTGTGGTGGCCGTTCAGAAGAATCAGGAAAATGTTGTACCAGTTCGTTGTTGTAAGCATCACAAACTCTCTTGGCCTTTCGATTCGTTTCTCATAATATGATGTCACACATCTCGGGTGTCATGATTGACTTAAATAGCTCTTTTGCTGTATACAGGTTGCTGATTGCTGCAGGGCTGTGTCGTGCATCATGAATATGCGTGACAGTAATGAGCCGGCTCAGAAGCAGCAGGCTGCACGGGCTGCAGAGGACATCGCTGGAGCCGGGTGAGTAAAAATGATTTTTATTTTAAAAGCATAGCAACGCGCTTGGTAGCGGTGACGGTGACGTCACCGCTACCACACACAGTGGCACCGGAATCACGGAATCACGTGATCAGAGCAGTGTTGCTATGGCAACCCGTCGCTTACAGCCGGGAGCCTGTGGTCACTCTCACAGAGTGATTTCTGCACAGAGCACAGCGTCCTTTCTCTCATGCTGTCTAATGTAGCAGAGCTGCATGTGTTGAGAAAGAAGACAGAAGACCATGGATCATGGAGGGCTGAGAGGGGGTAATAAACATGGAGTCCCAAAGTGTGTCTGTGTATTTATTTCTATTAAAGTATTTTTTTTCTGTGTGGTGTTTTTTTTTAACCCTTTATTGGAGATTCTTAATGGCCGGGTCAAACTTGCCTGACATTAAGAATCTCTGGCTTACTACTAGCTAGTAAAACAAAGCTAGTATTAACCCTTATTACCCAGCAAGCCACCCGGCTTCAGGGCTGCTGGAAGAGTTGGATACAGCGCCAGATGATGGCGCTTCAATGAAAGCGCCATTTTCTGGGGCGGCTGCGGACTGCAAGTTGCAGGAGAGGCGCTCACAAACCTCGGGCTAACCTGTGCTGCGGATTCCAATCCCCAGCTGCCTAGTTGTACCCGGCTGGACACAAAAATGGGGCGAAACCCACGCCGTGTTTTTTTTTTAATTTCATAAAATTCATGAATTAATTAAAAAAAGGGCTTCCCTATATTTGTAGTTCCCAGCCGGGTACAAATAGGCTGCCTGCTGTACCTGGCTAGCATACAAAAATATGGCGAAGCCCACGTAATTTTTTTGTAGTTTTTTGGCAAAAAAAATAAAAAATGCTTCCCTGGATTTTCCATTGCCAGTGAAGGTAACACCAAGCAGTGGGGGTTAGCAGCCAGTAGCTGCTTGGATTACCCCTAGCTAGCAATACAAAAAATGCAGCGGGAGCCCATATATATTTTTTTTTTAATTATTTATTTAAATAACTAAAAACAAAAAGGGCTTGAATGTATTTTGATTGCCTGACATCACAGTGCTATAAAAATAAATCATTAAAAAAAATGACATAGCGCTCCGCGGTATTTTTGATTCTCAGCGCAGTTAAAGCAGACAGCTACGGGTTGCCACCCCCATCTGCCTGGTGTTACCTTGGCTGGCAATCAAAATACAGGGAAACCCATTAATTTTTTTTATTTAAAAAAAAGTTAAAAAAAAAATGACGTTGAGTCCCCCCATTTTTGATAGCCAGCTAGGGTAAAGCAGAAGGCTGTTGCCTGAAAACCACAGCTGGCAGCTTTACCGTGGTTGGGGATCCAATGTGGAGGTCACCCCAGGCTCTTTTTTATAATTATTTTATAAATAATAATAATTACAAAAAAAAGTAGGGTCCCCCCCAAATTAGATCACCAGCCAAGGTAAAGCGGACAGCTGTGGTCTGGTATTCTCAGGGTGGGAAGGTCCATAGTTATTGGCCTTTACAGCCTAAAAATAGAAGGCCGCAGGCGCCCCAGAAGTGGCGCATCCACTAGATGCGCCAATCCTGGCGCTTCACCCCAGCTCATCCCGTGCCCTGGTGCAGTGGCAAACGGAGTATAAATGGGGTTGATACTAGCTGTAAGGTCACCTGACATCAAGCCCAGCAGTTTGTGATGTCATGGCATCTGTCAGATACCTGACATCACAAACTGTCAGTACTAACAAAAAAAATAGACAAAAAAAATGTATTTGAAGAAACACTCCCCAAAATATTCCCTTCTTCACCAATTTATTGTAAGAAAAAAAATAAGGGGGTCCCACGACGACTCTGGACCGTCTAGAATATGATGGGGACATGCTCAGGGAATGTATCCCCCATTTTCTAGGAGTGCAGACCCTCCATGTGAGGAGTGTGGGTGCAATGAATCTGCACCCACTCTCCCCGGGTCCACAGCAGCAGAGTCCATGTCGTAACGGTTGCTACCAAAGCTGCAATGCCCTGCTCATGAGGTAAGGGCATGCCTAATCAGGAGAACTATTCTACATTTCCAAATATTGGTATTTGCTGATATTATTGCTATTCCACCTACTATATATTGGGGATAGGATCTTGGAGATGAAAAAAAAAACCCTTTAAGTCCAGTTATCCAGCTGAATGAATACTAAACAACAGAGCTCGCTATTTAGATGTGTTTTCTTGTGGCGTATATCGGACTCTCATGTTTGGTAGTCGTTCAGCAGGGCAACTATATAATCAAATACCTCCATTTGGAAATGTAGTATAGTTCTCCTGATCAACTATGTTCCTTACCTCATGAGCAGGGCATTGCAGTAATAATTATAATAATAATTTATTCATTTATTTAGCGTTATTAATTCCATAGCGCTTTACATACATTGGGAACACTGTCACCATTGGGGCTCACAATCTAAATTCCCTATCTGTATGTCTTTGGAGTGTGGGAGGAAACCGGAGGAAACCCATGCAAACATGGGGAGAACATACAAACTCCTTGCAGATGGTGTCCATGGTGGGAATTGAACCCAGGACTTCAGCGCTGCAAGACTGCAGTGCTAACCACTGAGCCACCGTGCCGCCCATTTAGCTTGCAGATGCATAACCACCACTCACTGTGTCTGAACACAGGAAGCTGAGCTGACAGCCGCTCTGTGCATGCGGCAGCGTCTATTGTGAAGGAGAGGGCCGCGGGGGATCAATGCTGCACAGGTACTGTGGGACACCGGGGAACACCGGTGGGGTTATAGGGGGTGACCTGGCAGGGCCTGGGGAGGAGTTTTCTGTCGCATGTGTCATGGCACATGGGACAGAAATCAGAGGAGTAGGGTGAATGCGGCCGGCGTGCTGCTGTGCGCGCGGCCTTCTTGGATTTCTGGGAGGGGGTCAGGCGGGGGCACTTTGGCGACAGCGGGGGACCGGAGGGGACCGGGGAGGAGATTTATCTCCCATCTGACATGTTTGTTCATGCGAGATGGGAGATAAATAATTTTTTACCGACGCTGTCATTTACTGTAACGTGATCATCGGTATATGGTGTATACCGGTGATCACGTGTGCGGGGACCAGAAAAAACGGCCTAAATCATGATCTCCAGGGTCTCAGCTACCCCCTGAAACCCCGGAGATTTTCTGACGCTGGGGGGCGCTATTCACTTATTTTTGCCTGCTGTTTATAAACAGCAGACCAGAATAACGCTTCATTCACACGACCGATCCATTTTTGCGGTCCGCAAAAAACGGTTTGTTTTTTTTACGGGGGCATCCGTGTGGCATCTGTTTCTGTTCCATATATGGTTCGTATGTCATCCGTGTGCCTTCCGTTTGTTTGCGTACTGCAAAAAAACAGAAGGAGGGAAAATACATAAATTTACCCAGGATCTGTGACGCCCTGGACCCCCAGGGGTCACAGGTAACAACACACAACACACACCCCCACCCCAGTGAGGCACCAGCAGCCAACAAGTCCTGACCGCCTCCCTCAGGTCTAGCCAGGCACACCAGTTGGGCGGAGCCAGGCGGATAGGCACGCCCTCCGAGGAGTCTGCTGGCCTGAGGCAGGGAAAGGACAAGGGAGTCGAGTGGGGAGAGGAGTAGTGAGAGGAGTAAAAGTGGCAAGCTGAGAGTCAGGGGCCTAGGACGGAGCCTAGGACCCCTTGGAATGGTCAGGCAGGCAGACGGTGGTGGCCGTCTACAGGAATCCAGTCAGGGACTGAACTGTGGAACCGTAGGGATCGAGAAGAGGGTGGTGACCCTTCGGACTTGAACCGGGGAGCTAACAAGTCAACCGGAGCACCAGGCAGGGTACTCAGACCCCGTTCTAGCCCAGAAGCAACCGGGCTCAGACAAATCTACTGATTGCGGTCTGGACCACAGGGGTTCATTCCCACCCAAAGTCCCGATAGACGGCAACAGCCCACCGATTCTGGATAAGAGCCACCACCAAGGGCCAGAGATCCAAAGGGCCAGCACCTGCGGGCAAAAGGGCTCCTCCGGTACCCAAAAGCCGGGGAGTGGACTACCGTTGCTGAAGCATAGGAGTCACTATAGCAAATTTAAAGGTGCAGAAGAAAGGCGACATCACCAACCTCACTGGGGACACACGCAGCCGGCTGCGGGCACCGATCTACACCGAACTTGGTTTACCATTGACTCTGTGTGGTTTAATCGTGAGTACACCAGTGCCATCAGGCACCGCACCGCAAGTGAGCCCCTGCGTCCTGCAACCCCCGCTCCTGCCACCTGGCCCCGGGACCAACAAACCCCCTACCCACGGAGGGGTCAACACCTAGCTGCGACCCACCACCGATCCTGGACGAGCCCCCGCACCCTCAACACAGCGGTGGTGCCCATCACCTCACCACGACCCGTGGGTGGCGTCACGAACTGTTACAGGTCACCGCGGCTCCGGCCGTGAAACCGGTCCACCCCAAACCAAACAACCAAACCCCCCCTCTTCCAGAGCGACGTGGCCCCCGGTTCGGAGGTGTTACGGTTGCTGCGAGTACTGGAGACTATGTCCAGATTTCTTGCTACTGCACATGTGCGAGCGCTGGAGACTAAGTCCAGATTTCTTGCTACTGCACATGTGCGAGCGCTGGAGACTAAGTCCAGATTTCTTGCTACTGCACATGTGCGAGCGCTGGAGACTAAGTCCTATCTTGGAGCTATTGCACATGTGCGGGTGACATCATCGCTGACACGAGGTCACATGTCTCTGACACCTTCTATGCCGATTGGTCGCTGGTCATGTGCTTGTGACGCCTTGCTCGGTGATAGGCCAGCATGACGTCACTCTTGTCGTTCTGGCAGCCGATTGGCTCTGGTGTCCTCCATCTTGGATGAGGCACAGAGTCTATATAAGACCCTGACACACGCCGCATGGCGCTCAGTCCTCTTGGTTCATGCATGAGGGTAGACGCCCTGTGCACGTTCCTCTAGGCATTCCTCTGTCTATGCAAGGTGAGCGCTACCGGCAGGGTAGCGTTCTTATACCTTACAGCTTCGGCTGCTGTCCGTATCCTTACCTCTTAGGGGAGCGGACATAGGCAGGTGCCTGAGGCACATGGTCTGGCTGGGCCTTGTGATTCGACTCGTAGGTGGACGTTGCCGCTAGGGTAACGTTCCTTATACTGCGTCTGGCAGTTGTTCGTATCCTCGCACACTAGGGGAGCGAACAGAGGTAGGAGCTTTGTGCGGCTTACGCTGCTGTTCGTCTCTTTTGCACCACTAGAAGAGCGGACCTAGGCAGGTGCCATATCTAGTGGTTCGTGTCCTCGCACACTAGTGGAGCGAACGCAGGTAGGAGCTTTGTGCGGCTTACGCTGCTGTTCGTCTCTTTTGCACCACTAGAAGAGCGGACCTAGGTAGGTGCCATTTCGCACACATTGCCTTTGTCTCTGTGATTATTAACAGAGATCATTCCACACACCCTCCAAGTAAGGGAGGAATTGCTTTACTTACTTATTATATCCTTCTGTGAGTTAACAGAGGTATTGCACTCTGCCATAGTCTGCAGCAGAGTCTTTGCACGGTGGACCCTGACTGTCTGATACTCCTTTAAGTTATTATCAGACAGCCCCCCGTAACATTAGGACTGAGCCAAGGGTCTGGCAGTTATGGCAGAATATCAGCAGTTACACCGTTACATACAAGTACTTGAGTCACGGCTCAAGAGTATAGAGGATAAACCTCAGACCATGGTGACATCTGCACATGATCCTCGACTTGCTCTGCCAAACAGATATTCTGGCGATGCCAGATCATGTCGTGGTTTCATTAGTCAGTGTCAGATACACCTAGAGGTCAACTCTTCTCGCTTCTCTACGGAGAGGTCCAGAGTAGGCTTTATCATCTCCTTACTTCAGGACAAAGCCTTAGAATGGGCGACTCCCCTATGGGAGCGCTCTGATGTGGTTACTCTGAGACATCAAGACTTTCTTGATGCTCTTAAGGCGGTATTCATGGGTCCGCAGGTTACCCATGATGCGGCCCTGAGACTGTTAGATCTATCTCAGGGTTCGTTATCCACTAGTTCTTATGCCATTGCTTTTAGAACTCTGGTGGCAGAACTAGATTGGCCAGAGAAGGTGTTGATTCCTATCTTCTGGAGAGGGTTGGCAGGCTATGTCAAGGATGCTCTTGCTACTCGTGAGGTCCCTGCTTCTCTGGAGGACTTGATCACAGTAGCAACGAGGATCGATGTACGCCATAAGGAACGTAGACTCGAGGTCTCTTCCTCACGCCCTAAGCATCGGGCTATTCCAGTTGTTGAGGGTCCACTACCGTCTTCCTCAGCATCTGAAACATCTCCCACTCCTATGGAGTTAGGTCATACGTCTTCCAGACTACGCAAGTCTGGTCCTCCTATATGTTACGTATGTCGTCAGGCTGGGCACTATGCCAACAAGTGTCCTAGTCGTCAGGGAAACTCCCTGGTCTAGTAACCATTAGAGGGGGGTTACTAGAGACGTCTTCTGCACCCTCTAAGTGTTGTATCCCAGGTCAGCTCTCGTTATCTGAGAATACATGGCCTATTATGGCTTTTGTGGATTCCGGAGCTGACGGGACTTTTGTGTCCTCAGGATTTGTAAAGGGACACAATATTCCCTCTATCATGTTAGAGGCGCCTATTCCTGTCCGTGTTGTTAATGGAACTATGTTGTCTGACTCCATTACATTGAGGACAGTTCCCTTGCGCCTTTCCCTGTCTCAGGGTCACATAGAGGAGATTTCTTTTCTTGTTTTGCCTGAGGGTATAGACGACATCCTTCTGGGTCTTCCATGGCTTCGGACTCATGCTCCTCACATTGACTGGGAGTCTGACAGCATTATTAGTTGGGGTTCGAAATGTCAGTCCCGATGTCTTCCCTTACCACCTAAGGTCATTGCGGTTGCATCTACTGATCTCTCTCCCATACCTACACCCTATCTGGATTTCGCTGACGTGTTCTCCAAACAGGGTGCTGAGGTTCTTCCACCCCATAGGCCGTATGACTGTGCCATAAACCTTATCCCAGGTTCGGTTCCACCTAAAGGCAGGGTTTACCCCCTGTCGATACCTGAGTCGGAGGCCATGTCGACCTATATAAGAGAGAGTTTAGAGAAGGGGTTCATTCGTAAGTCTGTCTCTCCCGCGGGAGCTGGGTTTTTCTTTGTTCGGAAGAAAGAGGGTGATTTGCGTCCCTGCATAGATTACAGGGGTCTCAACGCAATCACAATAAAGAACAAATACCCATTACCTTTAATTTCGGAGCTCTTTGACAGACTGAGAGGAGCTCAAGTTTTTACGAAGTTGGATCTGCGGGGTGCGTATAACTTGGTACGAATTCGAAAGGGTGACGAATGGAAGACCGCTTTTAACACCCGAGACGGTCACTATGAATACCTCGTCATGCCTTTTGGGTTATGTAATGCACCCGCAGTATTTCAGGACTTCGTAAACGATGTGTTCAGGGATTTACTGTTATCCTCAGTAGTGGTGTATCTGGACGACATCCTGATTTTTTCTCCTGATCTGGAGACTCATCGTCAGGATGTCGTTCGTGTCCTTTCCCGTTTAAGGGAGCACTCATTGTTTGCTAAACTCGAGAAATGTGTATTCGAGCAGTCCTCATTGCCTTTTTTGGGTTACATTATCTCACAAGAGGGCCTGGCTATGGATCCTGCGAAGCTCTCTGCTGTCCTGCAATGGTCCGAACCTCATTCCTTGAAGGCGGTGCAACGCTTCTTAGGATTCATAAATTATTACAGGCAGTTCATACCCCATTTTTCTACTTTGGTGGCCCCTTTGGTGGCCTTGACTAAGAAAGGTGCTAATCCCAAAGCCTGGTCTACTGAGACATCTCAGGCTTTTGAGGCAGTAAAAAGACACTTTTCAACTGCTCCCGTTCTTCAAAGACCCGATGAGAGTAAGCCCTTCCTCTTAGAGGTTGATGCCTCTTCAGTGGGTGCTGGTGCGGTCTTGTATCAAAAGAACGGTGCAGGTAGAAAAAGGCCGTGTTTCTTCTTTGCTAAAACCTTTTCACCGGCAGAGAGAAACTATACCATTGGGGATAGGGAACTGCTCGCCTTGAGATTAGCCTTGGAGGAGTGGCGTCACTTGCTGGAAGGAGCGAAACATCCTTTCCAGGTCTATACAGACCATAAGAATCTGACGTACTTACAAACCGCTCAGCGTCTGAATCCTCGGCAAGCCCGCTGGTCCTTGTTTTTCTCCCGCTTTCACTTCTCCATCAACTATCTGTCTGGGAGTAAGAATAACAAGGCAGACGCCCTGTCTCGCTCTATGCTTTCTACCCAGGAAGAGATTGACGAACCTCGTCTTATCCTTCCCTCCAGGGTTTTTCATACGCTCTCGCCTGTGACGTTAGACCAAATCCCACCGGGCAAGACCTTTGTTCCGCCTGATCGACAGAATGATATACTGTCATGGGCCCACACCTCAAAGGTGGGTGGGCATTTTGGTATTAGACGGACACGAGAGTTACTGGAGAGGTGGTATTGGTGGCCACACTTAGCCAGCCACGTCAAGAGATATGTCGGTTCCTGCTACTCGTGTGCTCGCAACCGTCCATTACGGCTGAGACCGGCTGGGCTCTTGCATCCTTTACCAGTGCCAGATAGACCATGGGAGGTGGTAGGCATGGACTTTGTGGGTGATCTTCCATGTTCACAGGGACATAGATTTGTGTGGGTCATTACGGACCATTTCTCCCGGATGGTTCATCTCGTACCGTTATCGAGAATCCCATCTTCCAGGGTACTAGCCAAACTATTCCTCAAGCATGTCTTTAGGCTTCACGGGATGCCAGATCGTATCATTTGTGATAGAGGCCCGCAATTTGCTTCCCGTTTCTGGCGAGATCTTTGTAGCCTTCTGCAAATTGAGTTGAATCTATCTTCGGCATACCATCCGGAGACCAATGGTTTGGTTGAGCGTACCAATCAATCCATGATTATATACCTTCGACACTTTGTTGCTGAGAACCACGATAACTGGTCCTCCCTCCTACCCTGGGCAGAATTTGCCCTTAACAATTCGCTGGCTGAGGCCACTGGGCAGACACCGTTCGTACTCAATAATGGGCAACACCCTAGGGTACCGGTACCGTTTCCCGCTGCTGCACCTCCTCCTCTTGTGGCCGACTGGGCAACTAATGCCAGAGAGGTTTGGGATCGGACTCAAGAGTCAATCCAAGCAGCTAAGGACCGTATGAAGACGGTGTCCGATCGGTTTCGTCGCCCGGCTCCTGTCTTTTCTCCAGGGGACTTTGTGTGGCTCTCTGCAAAAAACGTGAAACTTAGAGTGAGCTCTGTCAAATTTGCTCCTCGCTTCCTGGGTCCTTATGAGGTTCTTCGACAGGTAAATCCTGTAGTCTACCAATTGAAGTTACCCGTCCATCTTAGGATCCATGACAAATTCCATGTTTCACTGCTAAAGCCGGCAATTTTACCTCACGCTCGTGAAGTGCACTCTCCTGCTTCTGATTCCTCTCGCTCTAGCTATGAGGTACGAGCCATAGTTGGTTCTAAGATGGTTAGAGGGCGCAGGTTCTTCTTGATAGATTGGGAGGGCTACGGCCCGGAACATCGCTCTTGGGAGCCTGAGGAGGCTGTCCATGCTCCCGACTTAGTTGCTGATTACCTGCGTCGCCGGGAGGGGGGCCCTTGAGGGGGAGGTACTGTTACGGTTGCTGCGAGTACTGGAGACTATGTCCAGATTTCTTGCTACTGCACATGTGCGAGCGCTGGAGACTAAGTCCAGATTTCTTGCTACTGCACATGTGCGAGCGCTGGAGACTAAGTCCAGATTTCTTGCTACTGCACATGTGCGAGCGCTGGAGACTAAGTCCTATCTTGGAGCCATTGCACATGTGCGGGTGACATCATCGCTGACACGAGGTCACATGTCTCTGACACCTTCTATGCCGATTGGTCGCTGGTCATGTGCTTGTGACGCCTTGCTCGGTGATAGGCCAGCATGACGTCACTCTTGTCGTTCTGGCAGCCGATTGGCTCTGGTGTCCTCCATCTTGGATGAGGCACAGAGTCTATATAAGACCCTGACACACGCCGCATGGCGCTCAGTCCTCTTGGTTCATGCATGAGGGTAGACGCCCTGTGCACGTTCCTCTAGGCATTCCTCTGTCTATGCAAGGTGAGCGCTACCGGCAGGGTAGCGTTCTTATACCTTACAGCTTCGGCTGCTGTCCATATCCTTACCTCTTAGGGGAGCGGACATAGGCAGGTGCCTGAGGCACATGGTCTGGCTGGGCCTTGTGATTCGACTCGTAGGTGGACGTTGCCGCTAGGGTAACGTTCCTTATACTGCGTCTGGCAGTTGTTCGTATCCTCGCACACTAGGGGAGCGAACAGAGGTAGGAGCTTTGTGCGGCTTACGCTGCTGTTCGTCTCTTTTGCACCACTAGAAGAGCGGACCTAGGCAGGTGCCATATCTAGTGGTTCGTGTCCTCGCACACTAGTGGAGCGAACGCAGGTAGGAGCTTTGTGCGGCTTACGCTGCTGTTCGTCTCTTTTGCACCACTAGAAGAGCGGACCTAGGTAGGTGCCATTTCGCACACATTGCCTTTGTCTCTGTGATTATTAACAGAGATCATTCCACACACCCTCCAAGTAAGGGAGGAATTGCTTTACTTACTTATTATATCCTTCTGTGAGTTAACAGAGGTATTGCACTCTGCCATAGTCTGCAGCAGAGTCTTTGCACGGTGGACCCTGACTGTCTGATACTCCTTTAAGTTATTATCAGACAGCCCCCCGTAACAGGAGGCGCTCGAGCCACCGACAACCCGAGCCCGGATCCGAGCGGCTTGGCAGAGAGCAGCCGAGCCCCCAGGGTGGTGCAGATCCATAGCTTCAACCTACATGAGGCGGTCACATGTTCACTCCAGTGCCATTTTCTACTGCTTTTCACAGCAATAGAAGTTGGCATAAACATCTGCATATCGTTCAAATCAAATATAGCAATGTACATGTACATACATATTTATCATATATAGCGCAGAAGGAACTATAATATAAGAGCCAAATCGCTAAAGGAACAACCAAAAAAAGAAGAAAGAGGCGATCAACGGTTCAACACTTATTTTATTAATATTCATATGAAATATAGAACATGTGGACAAGTGAAGGGAGGAAAGAACGGTATACATCACCGCAACCAGTATAGGTATAGATCATAATGTGCCAATTATATACCAAATTCATGATATAAGGTCGTATCCAAAAAGGGCAAGGGTCCCACAATTAGAAGAGAAGACCAAATCAAGATGCTACATCAAAACAATTCTTGATAGATGGGTACAATATATAATGAAGAAATATATATATAAATTGAAGCAAGAAAGGATGGTATATAACCTCTCAGTGTGGAAAAGACTCTTTAATCATTGTATGGTCCATGTCATGTAAAATACACCATACTAGTACACATCTATGTGCTCACACATCTCATGGAGAAACACGTGAGTATTCATCCACATACACATATATTCCATGCTAGCTCTGCTGTAGAAACCACAGCACACAGACCCCACATATGACCAGTGTGAGACCAAACAATTATTCATATATAAAAAAAATTAATCTCACACCAAAGTCAATATATATGGAAATAACAGCGACAAGAGCAGCAGTATGAGGATACCTCACAGAATAAATGTAAGCATGTGTCTGCACATACACATATTAATCCCACATGGAGGTCAATGTGTGTCTCACACAGCATGGAAACTTGAGGAAAACACACAATTGTGTATACATGTGCATATAGACGTGTTAATGGACAATGCTGCAGCAAGAGGACACACACAGGCCACACTAACACAACATCGTGAGGGCAATAATTCAAAGCACATACATGTATACTCACAACGGCGGCCAACGTGTGTTCCCCATGAAGCAGCAATGACAATCACCAAACCACAGCACGTACAGGTGTCAGTGTCAATAGGACTAATAACACCGCAGGGTAATAAAACTAATAACACCGCAGGGTAATAAAAACTATAGCACTGACACCCCACACATGCTACTGGCCAGTGAATGCCACCACACTAGCACAGCATGGTAGAAACATATGGAGAACAATCCACAATGTGGGACACCAAAGCACTATCTGGACCAACCATAGTATGGATATAGCATTATAATAATGTAATGCTATATCCATACTATGGTTGGTCCAGATAGTGCTTTGGTGTCCCACATTGTGGATTTTTCTCCATATGTTTCTACCATGCTGTGCTAGTGTGGTGGCAGTCGCTGGCCAGTAGCATGTGTGGGGTGTCAGTGCTATAGTTTTTATTACCCTGCGGTGTTATTAGTTTTATTACCCTGCGGTGTTATTAGTCCTATTGACACTGACACCTGTACGTGCTGTGGTTTGGTGATTGTCATTGCTGCTTCATGGGGAACACACGTTGGCCGCCGTTGTGAGTATACATGTATGTGCTTTGAATTATTGCCCTCACGATGTTGTGTTAGTGTGGCCTGTGTGTGTCCTCTTGCTGCAGCATTGTCCATTAACACGTCTATATGCACATGTATACACAATTGTGTGTTTTCCTCAAGTTTCCATGCTGTGTGAGACACACATTGACCTCCATGTGGGATTAATATGTGTATGTGCAGACACATGCTTACATTTATTCTGTGAGGTATCCTCATACTGCTGCTCTTGTCGCTGTTATTTCCATATATATTGACTTTGGTGTGAGATTAATTTTTTATATATATGAATAATTGTTTGGTCTCACACTGGTCATATGTGGGGTCTGTGTGCTGTGGTTTCTACAGCAGAGCTAGCATGGAATATATGTGTATGTGGATGAATACTCACGTGTTTCTCCATGAGATGTGTGAGCACATAGATGTGTACTAGTATGGTGTATTTTACATGACATGGACCATACAATGATTAAAGAGTCTTTTCCACACTGAGAGGTTACATACCATCCTTTCTTGCTTCAATTTATATATATATATATATATTTCTTCATTATATATTGTACCCATCTATCAAGAATTGTTTTGATGTAGCATCTTGATGTGGTCTTCTCTTCTAATTGTGGGACCCTTGCCCTTTTTGGATACGACCTTATATCATGAATTTGGTATATAATTGGCACATTATGATCTATACCTATACTGGTTGCGGTGATGTATACCGTTCTTTCCTCCCTTCACTTGTCCACATGTTCTATATTTCATATGAATATTAATAAAATAAGTGTTGAACCGTTGATCGCCTCTTTCTTCTTTTTTTGGTTGCTTTTCACAGCGTAGAGCTCTCTGGTGATTTTCTTTTGCTTGTTCACTTCATATCAGTCTTTTCTGTCATTATAGTGGCAGAAAGACACATAATGTCCCACTCTCCTACATTTTGTAATTTTGCACCCTTTGGTGTCTTTCATGTGGCACTAAGGGGTGCTTAGCCTTGTATTTAGCCAAAAAAATGAAAAAAAAAATGACGTGGGGTTCCACCTATTTTTGTAGCCAGCTAGGGTAAAGCCGACAGCTGCAGCCTGCAGACCACAGCTGGCAGCTTCACCTTGGCTGATAATCCAAAACTGAGGGCACCCCACGCTGTTATTTTAAATTAAATAAATAATTTAAAAAAAAAACACGTGGGGTCCCCCCAAAATTGGATCACCAGCCAAGGTAAAGCGGACAGCTGGGGTCTGATATTCTCAGACTAGGGAGGTCCATGGTTATTGAACTCTCCCCAGCCTAAAAATAGCAGGCCGCAGCCGTCCCAGAAGTTGCGCATCCATTAGATGCGCCAATCCTGGTGCTTCGCCCCAGCTCATCCCGTGCCCTGGTGCGGTGGCAAATGGGGTAATATGTGGGGTTAATACCAGATGTGTAATGTCACCTGGCATCAAGCCCTCGGGTTGGTGAGGTCAGGCGTCTATCAGATACCGGACATCACCAACCCAGTCAGTAATAAAAAAAAAATAGACGACAAACACATTTTTATTTGAAAAAACACTGCCCAAAACATTCCCTCTTTCACTAATTTATTAGAAATAAAAACATATCCAGGTCTGCTGTAATCCAAGCGGTTCCCATGACGATCCATACCATAGTCCCTGTCCCAGTCAATGAAGAGCAGAATTTTCCCCATTGGCTGGGAGAGCAATGCAGTGACCTGAGCTAATATCAATAGGTCAGCCCAGGTCACTGCAGGGCATGACAAGTGCTGCTGTCAGGAGCATAGCAAGGTACATTACCTGCGCTGATCTCCTGCACTGCTGATAGCAGATCTGTCACTGACTTCAATGACCTTTACAGCCAAGTATCGCGAGAGCCTGTGACGTCACCGCTAGTGACAGTCTCTGGTCGGCAGCGAGAGGAGGAGATGTAACAAGTGGCGGCCATGGAGGACAGTGACAGCTGAGGTCGGGAGGGCAGGATTTCATCACCACAGGTAAGCCGAGCGGGGCCATGTGTGCAGAGTGCCAGGTGGGCGGAGCCAAGCGGCGCCATGTGTGCGGAGTGCCAGGTGGGTGGAGCCAAGTGGGGCCATGTGTGCGGAGTGCCAGGTGGGTGGAGCCAAGCGGGGTAATGTGTGCAGAGTCCCAGGTGGGTGGAGCCAAGGGGGTAATGTGTGCAGAGTGCCAGGTGGGCGGAGCCAAGCGGGGTAATGTATGCAGAGGCCCAGGTGGGTGGAGCCAAGCGGGGTAATGTGTGCAGAGTGCCAGGTGGGCAGAGCCAAGCGGGGCCATGTGTGTGGAGTGCCAGGTGGGCAGAGCCAAGCGGGGTAATGTGTGCAGAGTCCCAGGTGGGTGGAGCCAAGCGAGGTAATGTGTGCAGAGTGCCAGGTGGGCGGAGCCAAGCGGGACCATGTGTGCGGAGTGCCAGGTGGGCAGAGCCAAGCGGGGTAATGTGTGCAGAGTCCCAGGTGGGTGGAGCCAAGCGAGGTAATGTGTGCAGAGTGCCCGGTGGGCGGAGCCAAGTGGGGAAGTGTCGGCTCCCTGCACACGTAACTAGGATAAATATCGGCTTACTAAACAAAGCGCTTTGCTTGGCTACCCGATGTTTATCTTGGTTACCAGCTTACCACAGGCTGCCAGCAATGGCTCCCTGCACACTGTAGCTGTAAAAAGCCCTGCTTTTGCTGAAAGAACCGTTCTCGAACGTAACTCGAACTGCCGAACTTTTACCAAAAAGCTCGAGTTCGAGTTCTAACTAGAACAGCCCCCAAAATAACTCGAACCGCGAACTGGCAAACCGCAAACCACGAACCGCGCTCAACTCTAGTGCTCACTGCAATGAGATGAACAGCAAAATGGCTACTGAGAGGAGGGAGGCAGGAAGAGAAGTAGAAGCCACTCCCAGTTTGAATCAACTTAATTGACAGCAACATAAGTGAGCAGTAACAACACTGGCCAATAGATATCAGCATAACATTTGTAGCTGAATGAACTTTAGTTTCTGAAACCAAGTAAAGGAGAAAGTCTTCCCACAGTGGAGGTATATATGAAGGTACAATTGTACCTCTGCAGCCTGTTAACGTTGAAAAATTACGCAGCCTGATGAAGGTTAAATAGGTTTCTAATGCAGTTTGCTGTATTGAGGGCTTTGATGTGTTCCATGAGGTTGGCATTTCCTCTTAGTGTCTCCTCATCCTCATCACTGTCTGATAGTGTGACGTTGGCGGTTGGTGTTTGTTTGGATTTCTGTGCTGACATCTCTTGGGTGTGTTGTTTTTTAGATTTATCCCCTTCCTGGTTCTTCTTTGGAGTTTTCAGGGTTTTGTTTGGCTCGTCAAATTGTAATTTGTATTATGATAGTCCAAAACAGCATGGGTGCATGACACTTCATCATTAATTCATTCAACAACCATCATTACATAAAGCAATGGAAACAAGAGATTCATGCAAAAATGTTTTTAAAAATGATATTTCCAAAAAAAATATATACAAGTTATACAAACATCAAACAGACACATTCCTATGAGGGACAATAATGCATACGGATAGTGTATTCAATCAGTGCTGCTATGTCACGGAATTAAAGCAAACAGAGGTCAGAATGAATGGACTCAAGCGCATATTCGGCAATATATGACTAGTGCATATAAATGCATATATATGTAAATAATTTTATGCTAGCAACTCATAAGTGACCTGCGTTGTGATAAGGTATAAATACTAAGTAGATGTACTTTAGGAAAAATGATCCCTGTGAGAATTTACATGCACAAACACTGGCACCGACAATCGGAGATCATTAATTCCCTTTAGTACATACAGAACTCACTGTTTGCAAAACATATATATGTTTCTGCTATAGAGAAGGGGCATGGCATGATGTTAAATTGAAACAATAATATGATATAGGTCCACAGTACTACATGGAAAAGACTTTCTATATTAAATCTAGGTATAGAGAAAAAACGCATGCAGTACTGCAAGTAGGACCAAAAGGCAGATAATCAATGGTAAGCTGAGAGCTAAAATCACAGTGATATAATCTGCCAGCAGAGTGGACCTTAATTTAAATCACTGAAGCTAAAATACAGTAAATATAAAAGTGTTTTGGAGCCTAAGAGAATTTTAGCTCAATAGTAAAGCAAAATTGTATAATGATGCCATATGCGTTCACTCATATAATAACCTCTATACAGAAAACATTTGTTATAAGGATTAGGGAAATGTAAAGAGCTACATAAGATATCTATGCAGAACAAGGCACATTGAAAAATATATACATTGAATAATACCTTAATAGCAGCAATAAAATAATCAATGGACCACTAGCAGCATAAGTGTCCCTCCACCTCGACGATCATTTCGCCTCTGGGCTTCTTCCAGGAGGCGTGTCATGGTGGGGAAAAGCTAGCCTTATATAGTATGTTAGGTCTCAATCTAAGTATATTAAAAACTGAACAACTGCGGGTGGTAGAACACATGCTGTGATAGTAATAGGAGGTTTGGCTGACATGCGCACTCACACATAACGTGAACCGCATGTCAGCCCATATGAGATGCACGCTGTTACCATGTGGAGTTGCTATCCACGTCACCAAGTATACACCTCCCATGTGAAGAGACATTAAAGATGAATCAGCGGTGAGAATATTGGCACGTGAGGGGGCCGATACGCCCCTCTCAAAGGGGACTTAGCGTCGCGCTTAATGTGCAACGCAGATAAGATCCGAGGGTCCGTCAGCCCACGCATGCGCACATTCACCGCTGATAACACTTAGACGAGAAACAAGGTTTTTACCGCGCTTGCAGGTGTTTACGCAGAGCCTGTATGCGATTGGCAGAAGCGCGCTGTCAGCGCACACTGGAGACCGCAGGAATCTGCAAACATATGCAAGCACACACATATATATGCATGAATATGCACTAGTCATATATTGCCTAATATGTGCTTGAGTCCATTCATTCTGACCTCCGTTTGCTTTAATTCCGTGACATAGCAGCACTGATTAAATACACTATCCATATGCATTCTTGTCCCTCATAGAAATGTGTCTGTTTGATGTTTGTATAACTTGCATATATTTTTTTGGGAAATATCATTATTAAAAACATTTTTGCATGAATCTCTTGTTTCCATGGTTTTATACAATGATGGTTGTTTAATCAAATTGTAATTTGTAGTTTTTCCCCATTTTCTAGACCTGATCTTAATAGATTTTTGCTGGGAGAAAGTAGGTTGCGTTAACGCATTTGGAGTAAGTTTGTCCTGTTGTTTTTTCTTTCTTTTTTTCCCCCTTCCTTCTTTCCTTCCTTTTCCTTCTTTCCTTCTCCTCCTTTTTCCTTTCTTTTTCTTCCTCTCCTTCTTCTTTTCCTTCCACTCCTTTCCCCTTCTTCCCCTTCTTTCTCTTTTTCCCCCCTTTTCCTTCTCCTTCTTTTCTTCCTTCCCTTTTCTCTTCTTTCCCTTTCCTTCCTTCTTTCTTCTCTTCATTCTTTTCCCTCCTTGTATTATCTCTTTATAATAATGTACCTCTCTCTTTTTTTTTTTAACTTTCTATATCTCTTTTCCGCTTCTGCTTTCCTTTCTCTCTTTTCTTCTCTTCCCTTTTCCCCTCAGGGTGGGCGAAGAATTGAAGAATAGGGGATTTAGTGATTTTTCCTCTTTTCCCCTTTTTTCCTTTCTTTCTTCTTTCCTTTTCTCTTCCCCCTCCCTCCTTCCCTCTTTCCTTTTTTTCCCTTTAATTATTTATTCTTTTACCCTTTCCTCCTTATTTTAACCTTCTTTTTCTTTTCCTTCTTTTTGCTTTCTTTTTTTTTTCCCTTTTCTTTAAAGGTCTGAACTGTAATAGATCGTGTGATAGATCTGGGATTCTTCACTGTTTTCCTCTCCAGTGTCTGATGTATATTTGTTCTCCATTCTCAGTGTTCTAGTCTGCAAGATGGCCGGCTGTTGTTTTTATTTTCCTGCCTCTTTCTCTGTTATCTTATGCTTTTTCCCTTTTGACTCTTTAGGTGGTGTCACACACAGCGATAGCGACAACGACGTCGCTCCTACGTCACCATTTTCTGTGACGTAGCAGCGCTGTCGCTGTGTGTGACATCCAGCAACGAGCTGGCCCCTGCTGTGAGGTCGCCGCTTGTTGCTGAATGTCCTGCTTCATTTTTTGCTCGTTGCTGTCCCGCTGTGAAGCATACATCGCTGTGTGTGACAGCGAGAGAGCGACGAACTGAAGCGAGCAGGGAGCCAGCTTCTGGCAGCCTGCGGTAAGCTGTAACCAAGGTAGACATCGAGTAACCAAGGGAAGCCCTTTCCTTGGTTACCCGATATTTACCTTCGTTAGCAGCGTCTGCCGCTCTCACGCTGCCTGTGCTGCCGGCTCCCTGCTCCCTGCACGCCAGAGTACACATCGGGTAAATAAGCAAGGGTTTGCTTATTAACCCGATGTGCACTCTGACGTGCAGGGAGCCAGTGCTAAGCGGTGTGCGCTGGTAACCAATGTAAATATCGGGTAACCAAGCTCTTGATTACCCGATATTTACCTTAGTTACCAAGCGCAGCACCGCTTCCACCCATCGCTGCTGGCTGGGGGCTGGTCACTGGTGTGATCTGCCTGTTTGACAGCTCACCAGCGACCATGTAACAACACAGCAGCGATCCTGATAAAGTCAGGTCGCCCGTCGTGATCGCTGCTGCGTCGCTATGTGTGAACCCAGCATTTCTCTCTGTATTTATGTGTTCCGGACCCCGAATTTTCTGCACTCATTCCCTCTGGGCTGTTCTCCCTTATTTGGCACTCAGGGAACTGGGGACCGGGCGGTATTGTATACCGCTAAGCGTGGGCACCAGCGACAGGTCTCACGGTGGAGGAGGAGAGAGTCAGTATGTCTCGGTCTTCTATTAGCCAGTTGCATTCACCTCCGCGTCTCACGTCGGTATTGTCGCTGGAGTCAGGGGGAGAAGGTCTGACTCACCACAGCGGTCCGGTGCTAGTTTCTTTCTGTCCTCCGCGTGAGCTGGGGAAAGGACTTCGGCTCCTTTCCTGTTGGGTGTCTCATGGCTTTTGGAGCTTGGAGTCACGGTGGTTCCACTATCCCCTCGGCTGGAACCGGATCCGGGGTTGGTCTGGGCAGTCTGGCTTCTCCTTCCAGGTATTTTAGGCTGAAAGAGTAGTCGGGTAAGTAAATAAATCCTTTTTTTTCCGCCTTGGGAGCGGGAGTAATGACGCGATGTGTCTCCTCTGTTCAGCGTCTAGGCCACGTCCCCTGAATCTGTGTTTTTATAGCACAGAAAAGCTTGGATTCTGCACTTATAAAAGTATTTGCAATTTTCTCCTGCATTTTATTAAGCTCCACATAGAAACCTGTAGAGGAAAAAAAAGCACCAAAACCGCAGAGTTCAGCGGCATCTTTTCATGGAATCACATCCACTTTGCTTAGACATTTACACACAGCAGAATATATGTGCAAAAAAAGCAGCAGAAAAGCCTGGCATTTACAGTACATGTTAACATGGACTAAATACCCAAGCAAAGTTGATGTGACGTCATGAAATCTCCCCCCTTTTGCGTCTAAAGACGTCGCTGAACTGTGCAGTTTTGGTGTTTTTTTTTCTTTATAAGCTTCAGGATTCACATCTGCAACACACATGTATCAAATAAGGGGACAATGCATAAAAAATACCGCGTTTTGTGGTGTGGACACCTGTAGAAAAAATACAGCATTTATGCTACGTGTGAGCACGATCTCAGTGATACATTTTTATTACATTTTTTATAGGTTTTAGTAGAGAAAAATAATAAATTGCGCCTTTTTTTACTCCATTTACCAATCCCCATAATCTGATCGCTGTGTTGTTCGGGTCGTTACGATTACAGGGACACCAAATATGTCCATGTTATTTGTTGATTTATGATGTTTATTATTTTATAAAAAAGTGAAATCAAAATTACATTATTCTAATTTTTTATTATTATTTTTTAGTAATACCTTACCTTCACCTACATAAAGATGCAGTCTCTCTCTCTACCCAATACAAGTCAAGATTACCAAATCTTCCAATGTATTTCAATAGTAGCTCAGTGGTAGAACTGCTGCCTATGGACAATGACTTCACAAGTTTGAGTCCTGGCTGTCCTAGTAAAGCAGAGCAGATGAGAATGTAATTCATGTCCTGATCTGAGTTAATTTATTCACTGCTCTGAGGGGAGGAGCTGTGATCCACCACGGACTGTGGGAGAAAGCTCTCAAATCGGGACAGCCCTGCAGAATCCGGAATGATTTGGAGGTATGTATATAGCATATTAGAATGTTGTATATAAGAGCTTACTGGTGGTGGCTGCAGCTTATAGTCTCCAAATCCCTTTAAGGGCACCATGTCAGAATGTGCTGGAGAAGATGGAAGACTATAGAGACAACTGTTGCTCTGAAATAGCAAATACTCATAGTGCACAGTGTGTGATGTGAGGATTCACAAGTCTGTAGTCACATAGAGTGACTACAGACTCTTGGACTTAGACCTGACAACCCTTTTTAAGAGAAGCCGTCAGCAGGTGAAAAGTGACTAGTTTTAATGCTACATTATTTTTTCTGTTCCCCTGAGTAGTATGCTTTTTATGAGGGTGTTGCTTACAGAATAATAATACACAGAAGCATAAAGACACTGACCCCAGAGTCCCCTGAGAACGTTCCCTTGGTAAAGAATAAATATTAGCATTAAAAAATGCCCATATCTCTGGATCCAGATGGTAGATTTTTAAAAAAGAAAACTCTCGGGAGTAGCAGATAGATTTTGCTTTTAATTTCTATCTACGTTTTTACCTGGTGACAGGTCCTTTTTACATTCAGTGGTATTATGTATTTTTTGGGAGAGATGTGGATGTGAAGAATGTATTTCTATTGCAGTTTGGAAACTAAAACGTAACTATGAGGTGTTTCCAGATATGGACTCCTCTTCTGGGACATTCAGTTCTTCCAAAGAATAACATCAAACAGCCATAGTTGCAAAAATGCCAAAGATCCCATGAGGTTCTTGTCAGTGTTTAAAAATGCGGCATAAAAGCATTTATCACTGCAGATGTATGGAGAAAATTCCAGATATCAAAAGGGCAGGATTCAGCATTTTGGACTTGATGTAGAAGACATTTTTATAACAAAGAATTTTCAAAACAAAATAAAAGATTTTGTCTGAATTCAATATTCAAAAATATGCAAGAATTAGATGAGCATCTAACTCCGCAGCATCTAACACTGCAGTCAGTTTGTCTCAAGTGCTGACAAATATCCTTTACCACAGCTTTTAACTTGAAGGGATATGCATTTTTTTCTCACAAACAGTGCTACTGTATATAGGAACCTGTCTCTCTATTCACGGCCCCCAAACCACAGGCACGTGAATCAGAGCCTGGGTGCTCGATCGCTGCCAGGTATGTTTTACTCTGAAAACCTCTGGCATTACAGAGAATAAACTGAGCCCAACTCATTATTCGCAATTTATTGAAGTCCCATTTGTTTGTTTTTTCTTATGGTATTTGCTGATGTTTAAAACATCTCGATAAGCAATGTTTAGAGAAAAAAATAAAGAATAAAGAAAAAAATAGACAAAAATGGCACAAAGCATAGCCAGAGAAAGGTTGATGTCACACTTGCGAGTGCCTCGCGTGTATCTCGCACGAATCTCACTTTGCATCACCCGGCACGGACTCACACTCTCCTCACAGGAGCGGGTCGGTTATATAAAGATGCATGCAACCGACCCGCTCCTGTGAGGAGAGTGTGAGTCTGTTTCGGGTGATGCAAAGTGAGGCTTGCGCGAGATACATGCGAGGCACTCGCAACTGTGACATCAGCCTTAGGCACAAATACCAAAGCCAATAACAAGGAACTATAGAAACAGTAATGATGAATTGAGGCTGTAGTTTTACAAAATATATTGATATATCTGATTGAAATGTCTCCCCCATGTGTGTTCAAAGGGATAGACCTGTCAATCACCTAGAGCAGAGCAGGGGAGGGGTGAAACCAGTCGGTGTCATGTTTGGAAAGCATAAATCAAGTGAAAGGTTTGGTGTTCGGGTTTACCTTCAGGGACCAGAGAACTACAGCTGCACTTCATAAAGAGGAAATAGTCCTTTTTCAACCACTGTTCTGCTTGATCAGTGGATAAATCAATGAAGAAATATCAATAAAGAATTGTTTTTTTCATTGAAAGGATGAAATGTAAATCCATTTAGCCATGAACACGTTAGTTGTTTCCAAAATGTTTTGTAGATGGGTTCATAGACAACAATTTCTATGGCTCCTGTTCCTTGTACTGTCTCGCTGTTCATAACTGATTCAAACCTCTAATTAACAAGACTATTTCAGGAAACTACTGAATTACATCATTGTGCAGAAATATTGCTTAACTAGCTATCTGCTTCCAGCATGAATTACAATGTTTCATTGTATAAGAGCTGGGGTAATGCCTTACTGTGCACTTAGGCTATGTGCCCACGGTGCGTTTTTTCATGCTTTTCTGCAGCGTTTTCAACTGCACCTTTTTAGTGCCCAAATGGCTGCGTTTTGATTTCCCAGCAAAGTCTATGGGAAATAGGGATTTCTTGTGCCCACCATGCAGTTCAAAATGCTGCGTTTAATTTGCATATTTTGTGGCAAAAAACATGCGTTTAAAAAAGCAGCATGTCAATTATTTTTGCCATTTGAGGTGCGTTTAGATAACATCGAAGTCAATGAGAAGCAGGGAGTAACCAAGAAACATCAAAATTCCAGCGTTTTACCTGCTTTTTAGGTGCAGAAAACATGCGTTTTGGACTACTAAAATGCATGGTTTTTGCACATCAAAATAATGATTTCATATGTGCCTTTACACACACACATAGTCCGACAATTTATTTAAAGAAAATTATCATTTTATTGCTATATTTCCGTTTTTTATTAAATAACCGCTATAATTCTATTAAATCTTGCTATTTTATTTTTTTTCATTCAAATATTTATGTGCCCCTTTTTTTTCTCTTTTTTCATTTGATCTGACTCTTGTAACTTTATTTAACAGTGTCTTGATGTTCAAAACGCATGTCAAAAAGCATTTGAAAAAGCATTCAAAAAGCGCTAAAAACGCATCAAATACGCGGCAAATACGCATGCGTTTTCAGCGCTAAAATTCAGAGGGCAAGTGAGCCCTATAAGGGCGAATAAGCCCATGACAATCTGGAGGGGTTAATGTTTGGAATGCAGAAGTGTGCATTCTATGGGGTAATGGGATTGGTGAAAACGGGGCAGTTGTGATTGGGGGGATAGGGTAGGAGGCTGGCTGATCAGGGGGGTATATAGGTGGGGTGAGGCAGTGGTTACCTCCTCTTCTTGCTGCAGGAAGATCAGTGTGGCCCACCCACCCGCCCTAATTAATTGTATAAAAAAAAAAAAAAAAAAAAAAGAGAAGAAAAGAAAAAGTAATAATAATTATATATATATATATTAAAAAAAAAATGGAAAAATAAATAAATGAAAATAACTAATTAAAAAGATAAGAATGGGAAAATTTGTTTGTCACAGCAGGGGGATAGGTCCGTTGTAAGAGGCCGGGAGTACCGATACTCGGTTGGTGGTACGAAGTCACTTAGGGGTAGTGGCTTCGTAAGAAATTGGGAACTTGTGGGCGTAGGTCCTGCAGGTTCGGGGGAGGGGTATTTAACGATGGAACGTTAATACCTCTCACACCTCGGGTCGGTTTTGGTCACGGCCGAGGTGGTCCCTTGGGCTGGTTTTAGGATACGGCCAGGGGATAGGAAGAATTGGTTGCTTCTGGGACGGACCTATCGGTGTTTGGTTTGTGGTATTTGGAATGTATATATATATATCAGTTATGGTATTAATTAAAGAGGCGGCATGTTGAGCCGCGGGAAAGATATATATATATATATATACTTGTTAAATAAAGCTGTGGCCATTCGTCCAATGGAAGTTGTCTTGTCATTATTTATAGATATAGTAATTAAGTAGGTATAATTTATGAAGACAGAAGTATCCCTCATAAAGATGTCAAGCAAAAGGCAACTTTGGCTAATTCAATTAAGGACAAAACGTGCATTTAGAACTGCAAGTAGGGAAAAGCAACGTGGACACATAGCCTTACTGTGCACTTAACTGAATAGGATAACTGAAGTGAGCGCTAATATATATATTATGAGTGCAAGCCAAAAAATACATACTATATAAGGATAAGGCTGCACATCAAACTTAGATAATGGTATAATGCCTCAAGCATATGGAAAAATATTGAAAAATACAATGAAAAATGCTACTTGCTAACTTGAACATGTGGATAATGAATTGCATACCTGCCATGGCCGAAAGGGGCGGAGTAGTTTTTTTTCTGAATGTGAACACAGCTCCGCCCCTTTCGGCCATGTTTTTTCCATCTCCTATATAAGACAGTCCTTGGTTACCCCTCTCCACCCACAGCAGTTTTTAATTGCAATGAGATGACACACAGTTAGGGTCACAGAGCTAGGGACCCCAATATAGAGATATACCTTGACGAGGTTTTGGGGCTCAGTTACATTGATCAATGCGATTGCTAAATATCTCCTTTTTCCTAATATTCATGGCAGGTATGCAATTCATTATCCACATGTTCAAGTTAGCAAGTAGCATTTTTCATTGTATTTTTCAATATTTTTCCATATGCTTGAGGCATTATACCATTATCTAAGTTTGATGTGCAGCCTTATCCTTATATAGTATGTATTTTTTTGGCTAGCACTCATAATATATATATTAGTGCTCACTTCAGTTATCCTATTCAGTTATATGTAGTATTTTTTCTGAATCTGCATATGGAAAAATATTGAAAAATACAATGAAAAATGCTACTTGCTAACTTGAACATGTGGATAATGAATTGCATACCTGCCATGAATATTAGGAAAAAGGAGATATTTAGCAATCACATTGATCAATGTAACTGAGCCCCAAAACCTCGTCAAGGTATATCTCTATATTGGGGTCCCTAGCTCTGTGACCCAGCTGTGTGTCATCTCATTGCAATTAAAAACTGCTGTGGGTGGAGAGGGGTAACCAAGGACTGTCTTATATAGGAAATGGAAAAAACATGGCAGAAAAGGGGCGGAGCTGTGTTCACATTCAGAAAAAAAACTACATATAACTGAATAGGATAACTGAAGTGAGCACTAATATATATATTATGAGTGCAAGCCAAAAAAATACATACTATATAAGGATAAGACTGCACATCAAACTTAGATAATGGTATAATGCCTCAAGCATATGGAAAAATATTGAAAAATACAATGAAAAATGCTACTTGCTAACTTGAACATGTGGATAATGAATTGCATACCTGCCATGAATATTAGGAAAAAGGAAATATTTAGCAATCGCATTGATCAATGTAACTGAGCCCCAAAACCTCGTCAAGGTATATCTCTATATTGGGGTCCCTAGCTCTGTGACCCTGTGTGTCATCTCATTGCAATTAAAAACTGCTGTGGGTGGAGAGGGGTAACCAAGGACTGTCTTTTATAGGAGATGGAAAAAACATGGCCGAAAGGGGCGGAGTAGTTTTTTTTCTGAATGTGAACACAGCTCTGCCCCTTTCGGCCATGTTTTTCTATCTCCTATATAAGACAGTCCTTGGTTACCCCTCTCCACCCACAGCGGTTTTTAATTGCAATGAGATGACACACAGTTAGGGTCACAGAGCTAGGGACCCCAATATAGAGATATACCTTGACGAGGTCTTGGGGCTCAGTTACATTGATCAATGCGATTGCTAAATATCTCCTTTTTCCTAATATTCATGGCAGGTATGCAATTCATTATCCACATGTTCAAGTTAGCAAGTAGCATTTTTCATTGCATTTTTCAATATTTTTCCATATGCTTGAGGCATTATACCATTATCTAAGTTTGATGTGCAGCCTTATCCTTATTTACTGTGCACTTAGGCTATGTGTCCACGGCACTCTGTATCTGCGGATTTTTCTGCAGTTACATCCGCAGCATTCCCCCGGAATCCGCACCTTTTCATAGGTGCTCATTTTGTGTGGATTTGTTGCGGATTTGACGCGGATTTTATTGTAGATTTTGCATTTTTTTTACATTCAATTGAATAGGCAAAATCCGCAGGTAAATCCGCAACAATAATTGACATGCTGCAGATTTCTCCGCACGAAAATCCGCATGATTTCCACTGCGGAAAAATCCGCAGCGTGGGCACAGCATTTCCCAAATGCCATAGAAATGGCTGGGGAGTAGCTGTGCTGCAGATTTCTGAAAAATCGGCATTTCAGCGAGAAATCTGCAGCAAAATCCACGCATTTTCCACAGCGTGGGCACATAGCCTTAAAAGGAAGCTGTCACCTGTAAGGCCCGTTTCACACGTCAGTGAAAAACACAGACGTTTTTCACTGGCGTGTAAAACACGCACATGTCCCTGCGTGTGCCATGAATCTCGGCACACGTGAGTTGTCTAAGTGCAATCCGGGCTCCGTTCTCCGTGGCCCATGATTGCACTTAGAAATCAACTCACCTGTCCCCGCTCCCGCTCTCCATGGTGCTGATCGCTCCCGCGGTGCAGCATCCGGCCGGCGGTGACCCCTGCAGCAGCTGCTTCCGGGTCGGCTGTGTCGCGCATAATGAATATGCGCGACAGTAATCAGCCGGCTCAGAAGCAGCAGGCTGCACGGGCTGCAGAGGACATCGCTGGACGCCGGGTGAGTTAAAATGTTTTTTATTTTAAAAGCACGTTTTTTTCTGGCACGTGTTTCACGGACCACACCACTGCGTGGTCCGTGGAGCATCAGTGATGCCAGAAAAAAATGGACATGTCTCCGTGCGGCAAACACGCACACGCGGGTACGCCGCACGGAGACACGTGCAGTGAAAAATCACTGACGTGTGAGCAGACCCATTCATTATAATGGGTCTGCGTATGTCAGTGATTCTGGTACGTTTAAAAAAAAGCACAAACGTACCAGAATCACTGACATGTGAAAGGGGCCTAAGAAACACTATAAACCTGCAGACATGGGGTTAATCTGCAGATTAATAGCATTTGAAATCTGCCCGCTGCCTGCACAATAAACCCATTGCCAGGAAGAAAAAAACTTTATTCCACCAGCAGAGTTCAGGTGTCAGTCAGTTGTTGAACATGTACACTCCACAGCTAGCATTGACCTCAAATTCCTCAATGAGCTCCATTTGGGAAGAAGTTGATGTTTACCTTCTCCTAAACAGCTGTGAAGATAAGCTGCATCTAGCACCTGCAATATAAAGCTCTTCTTTCCAGGATCTGTTTCCTCATATATTTTCAATCATGGTGTCTACTATAGCTGCCTTGATAACAAAGGGGATACTTGTAAGTTCTTACCTGAATGACTTATGAATTAAAGCATCTTCAGAACCCCTATTAACACTACTGTTCAGGTACTTAAACACTATTAGATAACACTATTATTTATTATTATTATTATTATTAATACTAATACTAAATAATAATATTTTATTTCTATAGCACCAACATATTCTGCAGCGCTTTACAAATCAAAGGGGCTATGTACAGACAATATCACACATTGCAGAATAAAGCGGGCTTTACACGCTACGATTTCGCTACAGCGATCTCGTTGGGGTCACAGATTTTGTGACGCACATCCGGCCGCTGTAGCGATGTCGTAGCGTACGAGTACCGCCTCAGTGGCGGTGACAAGGACCGAGGCAGAACGGCAGATTGTGGCCAGTCTCCTGTACCCCATTGTGGGAGCTCCTGAGGAACCCTGGCGGGATTATGTGCCGGGGGAAAACGCGTCGGGCAAGCGGTTCCTGAATTAAGCCTTCTCCTTTAGGCTTCCAGCGATCAGGCTGAAGCGTCTTTCTCTGGCGATTTATCCATATCTGCGCTAAAGCTAAGTATCACTTTAGCCTGTGGAAATATTATTTATTATATTCCTACTGTAAATTGGCTTCTAGTGGGGGTCCCCCCCTGATTATTTCATATATCTATGATAGTTGGGTGTTTGGATTATATATATATATATATATATATGTGCTGTTTTAGGAGCCTGTTTAGTGCTGCTTTTGTGTTATAGCCAAATACTGATACTGATATTAGTGGTGCTCTGATTAGCATAATAGAGCTTTGGAACAAGTTATTGCTGCTACATGCATAGCACTTTAAAATCTGGTTAAACCATATGCTGCTATTGTGTGGAATGTTTACACATTAATAAGCATCGCACTATAAGGTTTTCTTTGACTATATAGCACTATTGCACCTTACTACCCACAAATTGTTTTTGGTGGTTTAAAAATTTTTTTTCCCCCTTTTTGACATTCCTCTACTATAGAGACTGGTTATCATACAAGCCTTTTTTCATGTAGGGTCACACCTAAATGTTCAAACTGATAATAGGTTCTACCCCTGACAGTTTTTGATTTGCAGATTTTTGCTGTATTTGCAGTGCAGAGATCACCTTTTGTGCACTCCTATACTCCCAGACTAGCTGCACTTTAATCTAGTGCAGGGAGAGGAGGGCGAGCCGACGTTGAGCCCAGGCGCCACTACGCAACCCAGGGTGCCAACCTCCGCGGCAAGATAGGGAAAAGTGTGAGGGTGTTTGACCATTCCCGCTCTGCACTGCAGCACCTTTTCCTTGTATGTAATATATTTGTGTGTGATGTTTGTCATATGGGAGATCTATTTTAATCTAATTTAAATAAAGGTTTTTTAAGGGTTTTCTCTACGGTATTCCTTCCCGTGATTGTGTCATGGGACCACCGATGTTGGTGGGTAAAGGCCATTTAAATTGTGCTGTCACATTTTTACAGCACGGTCTAAGGGGTTAACAGGCGCAGGTGAATCGCGGCTCCACCGGCGCCTGTTAGCCGCACATGTTTCCTGTTCAAATCAGCAGACATGTGCAGGGATAGCAGCTGGCTCACTGCAGCAGCCGGCGGTGATCACCCCTTCATGATTTAGAACGTACCGGTACGTCATCGATCTTGAAAGGGTTAAAATAGGACTGAATGAACCAGTCAACAACCATTATGTCTGCAAGTACACTCGGCTCTGTTGTACTGCCAGCGTGAGCCGAGTGTCATGCGAGGGGATCGCAGTAATCCCCGTGTGGCCCCAGCCTAAGAGCGGTTTCAGTAGAGTGTAAAGGCCGCTTTACACGTATCAATTTATCGTGCGTTCGCATGTGCGATCGCACCCGCCCCCATCGTTTGTGCGATATGGGCAATTTGTTGCCCGTATTGCACAAACTCTGTAACCCCCTGTCACACGTACTTACCTCCCGAACGACCTCGCTGTAGGTGGCGAACATCCTCTTCCTGAAAGGGGAGGGACGTTTGGCGTCACAGCGACGTTACACAGTGGCCACCCAATAGAGGCGGAGATGAGCGGGATGTAAACATCTCACCCACCTGCTTCCTTCCGCATTGCCGGCGGGATGCAGGTAAGCTGTGTTTTTCGTTCCCGGGGTGTCACACGGAGCGACGTGTGCTGCCTCGGGAACGATGAACATCCGGAGCACAGAAGGACGTTCGATTTTTTGAAAATGAGCGACGTGTCAACGAGCAACAATAAGGTGAGTATTTTTGCTCGTTCACAGTCGCTCATTTGTGTTACACACGACAATATGTCAAACGAGGCCGGATGTGCGTCACTAACGAGGTGACCCCAACGACATATCGTTAGATATATCGCAGCATGTAAAGCGGCCTTAAGGAGCGGAAACCGAATTGTAAAGGGTCAACAAGAGAGTCATCTGAAAGATAGCAGATAAGACAGGACTGGACCAAGTGTTCCCAAAGTTTAGAGATGAGATGAAAGGAAGATTAGAGACAGGTCTGTAATTAGCAGGACAGTTTTGGTCCAGTGATGTTTTTTTTAATTATGGGTATATGTTGGTGTGTTTGAAGGAAAAGGGAAAGATACCATATGAGAGAGATATTAAATATTTTAGTTAGGTGAGTGGTGACAGGTGGGGAAAAGGCACTGAAGGTGCTTGGTAACTTCTTCCAACCCAGTGTCTTTGAGTATTTTCCCAGGACCTGAAGAGATTCAAATTGACATCATGAAGATGTTCCAGCACGTAAAATAATGTATTGTATGGCTCTCAGATAAGCTAACAATTTCCTTGTTATAGCCCAGGTCTGATTCCACAAAGAAGGCTTACTGCAGGATTCAGCTTGATATCCACCATGGGAATGAATAATGCCCACTTGCAGAATAACAATTAAGAGGCATGAATTCATTGATCCATGAAGATCTATACTTCAGACCTGTTCACTTTGTACAGTACAGTAATACCTTGACTTACGAGTTTAATTTGTTCTGTGACCGAGCTATTAACTCAAATTGCACTTATGCCAAATTAAATATCCACATTAAAATTAATTTAAATGCTATTAATTATTTCCAGCCTCTACTTATGCCCCCCCATCCTGTTATATGGCCCCAATCCTGGTACTGTATATATGATCCCCCAACCTGGTATGTGGCCCACATCCTGGTATATATGATCCTTCATCCTGGTACATTGTCCCATCTTGGGACATGGCCCTCATCCTAGTACATGGCCCCCATCCTAGTACATGGCCCCCCCATCTTGGTACATGGCCCTCATCATGCCACACACTTAAAAAACTATTATTCTCACCCTTCCTCTGATCATCCGCAGCTCAGCATCCTCATCTTATGCAGTCAGCTGATCAGCTTGCGTGTTCACACAACAAGCGTCATTTACCAGCTGGTAAATTAGCAATAAAAATAATGTATTAATATACAGTATATCACAAAAGTAAATACACCCCTCACATTTTTATAAATATGTTATATCTTTACATGGGATAACACTGAAGATATGAGACTTTGATACGAGGTAAAGTAGTCAGTGTACAGCTTGTAATACAGTGCAAATTTGGCGTGCCCTCCGAAATAACTCAACACACAGCCATTAATGTCAAACCACTGGCAACAAAAGTGAAAATGGCCAAATTGTGCTCATTTAGCAATTTTCCCTCCCCGGTGTCACGTGACTCATTAATGTTGCAAGGTCTCAGCTGTCAATGGGGAGGAGATGTGTAAATTTGGCATAATTGCTCACACACTCATTCATACTGGTCACTTGAAGTTCAACATGACACCTCATGGCAAAGAATTTTCTTATAATTAGAAAAAAGAATTGTTGCTCTACATACAGATGGCCTATGCAAAAAGAAGATTGCTGAAACCCTAAAACTGAGCTACAGCATGGTGGCCAAGACCATATGGCAGTTTAACTAGACAGGTTCCATTCAGAACTGGCCTCATCATGGTTGGCCAAAAATTGAGTGCACGTGCTCAGCGTCATATCCAAAGGTTGTCTTTTCGAAATAGACATATAAGTGCTGCAGGCATTGCTGTCGAGGTTACAGAGTTGGGGGTCAGCCTGTCAGTACTCAGACCATATGCTGCACACTGCATCAAACTGGTGTGCATGACTATTGTCCCAGAAGGAAGCCTCTTCTAAAGAAGATGTACAAGAAAGCCCACAAACAGTTTGCTGAAGACAAGTAGAGTAAGGACATGGATTACTGGAACCATGTTCTGTGGTCTGATGAGACCAAGATAAACTTATTTTAGTTCATATGGTATCAAACGTGCGTGGCAGCAACCAGGAGAGCCAGTCTGGTGAGCCAGTCAAGCATGGTGGTGGGAATATCATGGTTTTGGGATGTATGAGTAATGCCGGCTGAGGGGAGCTACAATTCCTTGAATGTCAACATGTACTGTTACATACTGAGGCAGAGCATGATCCCCTCCCTTTAAAAACTATGCCACAGGGCAGTATTCCAACAAAATAATGACCCCCAAACACACCTCCAAGACAACGACTGCCAGAAACTGAGGGTATAGGTGCTGGACTGGCCAAGCATGTCTCCAGATCTAAACCCTATTAAGCTTCTGAGGGGCATCCTCAAATGTAAGGTGGAGGAACGCAAGGTCTCTAACATCCACCAGCTCTGTGATATGGTCATGGAGGATGGAAGAGGATTCCTGTGATTCCTGTGAAGTTCTAGTGAACTGCATACCAAAGAGAGTATTGGTAGTGCTTGAAAATAATGGCCGCTCACAAAATATTGACACTTTGGGCATAATTTGGCCATTTTTCACTTAGAGGTGTATTCACTTTTGTTGCCAGCGGTTTAGACATTAATGGCTGTGTTTTTTAGCTATTTAGAGGGCACATTAAATTTGCAATGTTATACAATCTGTACACTGATCACTCTACGTTGTATCAAAGTGTCATATCTTCAGTGCTGTCCCATGAAAAGATATAATAAAATATTTACAAAAATGTGAGGGGTGTATTCACCTTTGTAAGATACTATATTAAAATGCCCCCCTTCTCCCTTAAAGTTTCTTTAAGATCTTATAGGAGGCACAGGGTGGGAAATAATCAAAAAAATTAAAACAAAACTAAAAAAAGAGACACTGCCAGTCCAAATTGCTGTTTCTAACTCCACCCCTGTAGAAAAAAAATATGACCAATATATAGAAATAATTTACACAAAAAGAAGCAAACAATTTAAAATATTTTGTACCAGTCCTTTGTAGTCATAACGAAAAAATAAGAATTAAAAAAGTGAGAAATATTTTCCCTTTTTTAAACATTGTCCCTCAATATCAGCAAAGAAAAGCAAAGAAAAAAAAGGAATATCAAAATGACTTGATAATTAAACCCCAAGTGTCATGGAAAAAATTAGTTGAATATTCAACTGAGAAATATTTTTAGAGGCATTAAAAATTTATATCTGAAAAAGCCTTTAAAATGTGCCTAGTGAAGAAAAGGGGAAAATGGGTCGATCCTGAAGTGTTTAAGAAAAAGAATGAATCTGGCTGAGGAGCTGAGACTGCTTCATAAGCTGTGTTACATAACCTATAACTACAGAGACTGGAGCCAATCCAATTGCTGTAGTTTAACCATTTACATGCTGCTGTGGATTTCATACCACTCACAGTAAATTACTATAGAGAACTGCTATTTAACTATACTGTATATTGCAACCTTGAGGTATTGTAGCAGCAGGCTCGTGTTCCCTAAGGTGGCTAAAACATAACTTAAAAAAATAATAAAGCGAAATATATATACATATATATATATATACATATATATATATATATATATATATATATATATATGGAAAGTTTAAAATTACCCCCGCTTTTTCTTCAGGAGAAAAAATAAAATGTTAAAAAATACCCCCCAAAAGTCTCATCTAGCAATGTATACAATTATTTATTTTGCAATAAAAAGCAATCATATCATCATAGTTATCCTATAATTGTATCAATAAAAACATTGTCTCGGTGTAAAAACAAGCCCTCACACAACTATTTATATTAAAAAAATAAAAAAAAGACTGATTAAAGGGTGAAACAAACAAATTTTTCTTTTAAATTTGTTTTTTAAATTTAACATATTCTTTTTCATCATTATATTGATAAAATGTTTACTATTGCGATATTTGTATGGACCTAGAGAATCAGGTCTCTAGATAATGTTTAACTCAAAATAAACTCGTTTAACTCAAAACAAAACCCAAAAAGCAAGGTGGAATTGTGATATTTTTTCACAACTATAATCCACTGCATGGTAACATAAATGGTCAAAACTACAACTCATCCGACAATAATCAGGCCCTTATGCTTATATGTTAATGGGAAAAATTAAAAAGGTATGTCTCTTTGAACAAGGTGAGGAAAAACAAAAGTGTAAAAATGAAAATCTGTCTGACCATTTATTTATATATTTATTAACTCATTTATTTAGTGCCATTGTTTTCCACATCACTTTACATACATTATCATTAGTTATTGACAAGAATAATGCTCGGGTACCCGATACTCAAATCGAGCACAATGCTGGGATCCTCTTCTCGAGTAACGAGTGTGGACACTCGGGGGTCAGTGGGTGCTCTCATCCACTGGCCCGGCCGCCTTTATAAAGACAGCAAGGCTAAGGGCTCATCCCAACTGAACACCCGACCTCCTTAACCGTAGGTGGAACACCACTGAGACAACACAGGGTGAGGGATTCAGAGTATTAAGACTTTATTGGATCCCCAAACAATTAACGGCACATAGCACATAACCGGCAAAACCACAAAATGTAACCGGCAACAGTTTTTCACCCTTCCGCTGGCTCACCATGGATTAGAATGTCTGTGCCTCAGAGCTTCCAGGGCTACTTACGCCAAACCAACATCACCCCACTTTCGGCGGGCACCGGCGGGAATGGAATAATGCCAGATTTAGGAAGCTGTCTGAGGACGGCAAAGCCTGTAGTCCGGTGATTGGATTGTCCCAAGCTGGATTTCTTCCTTAGGTAGTCCTTGATAGGTCAGCCGAATCCTTGCATTCGATGCTGAAGTCCATATAGTATTATAATCCAGGTTCGGTTATGGATTGCCAATCGGATCTGAAGGTACTAGATTGGTAGCATGTAGCAAGAGTCTACCCGTGCAATGGACAGTCCTCCTTCTTATACCCCTGAGCTCTCCATTCAGACTATTGGGGTCTCCACGATTGGTGAATAAGACTGGTCTCTTATTGGCTAGATTTCAAGCTGTATACAAAATATCCAGAGATGAGGGAGAGACAGCTAAGTTACATCACATCTAGAAATTCACATAGTAATACAATGGGAGGTTTGCATAATTGATTTGTCTGGGTGTCTGACCTTCACTGGCCAAGGCAATTACATGAGTCAACAAGAACTGTAACACTAGACTCCTAAGAGTCTTGTGGAAACAATGAGGGGCATATTCCCTGTCTATAAACAAACTATCTTCATGTCTGGCTGAATTTTAAAAACTTAACCCATGCTAGGCACAGACAGAGTCCATGTCATTACATTCCTCCCCCTTCTAAATATTAGCTAGACATGATAGGCTTCCGATCATCCATCTGTCGGGAAAGCCCATCAACGTTTCCATGGTTCTTGCCCTGTTTATGGGAGATGGAAAAATTGTAGGATTGTAACGCCAGACTCTACCTGAGCAAGTGTACGTTGTCCCCGGCAGTGCGATTTAGCCAATTCAATGTATTGTGGTCAGTGAGAACTGTGAACTCATTGCCATAGAGGTAGGCCTGCAATTTTTTCAGGGCCCAGACTATGGCCAGGCATATCTTTTGGTTGTGAGGTCAGTGAGTGGTTTTGCTACGGTAATGTAATTGGGGCTAAACGTTCGATAATAGTTTGTGGTTCTAGGAATGCGTAGACCTGTTTTTGGTTGACCGGGCATGGCCACTGGTTAATGGCTTATACTTTTGCAAGTTCGGGACGAATGCACCCACTTCCCACCCGATGTCCCAGGTATAGCACTTCAGCCATTCCCATTTGGCATTTGTCAGGTCGGATGGTAAGCTGGGTTTTGGCTACCCTCTGCAGCACCTGGGACACGTGCTGAAGATGCTCGTCCCAAGTGTCGCTGAAGATAGCAATGTCATCCAAATAGGCCTGGGCATACCCCTAACATCCCTCCAGTAAATGGTCTACCATCCTCTGGAAGGTAGCCCGGGCATTCTTCATCCCAAAAGGCATGCTGGTAAAGTGAAATAGGCCAAAAAGGGTTATGAATAGAGATGAGCCACCCCCCTAGTGTTCGAGTTCGGTTCGGTTCGTCGAACGGAGGCTCCGTTCGACGAACTCCTTCAAACCCCATTGAAAACAATGTCAGGCAAACAAAAACACATAAAAACACATTATACTTGTACACATACAGTTAAGGAATATTGCCATTACACTTACAGGTCCCCGCGACGCATCCTGCACTCTGTCTCCCGACGCTTTTCCTTCCGATGATCGCTTCGTCCTTCCGGTAACCAGCACTGATGATAGGACCTTCTGTGACGTCAAAATAGCATGTGACCAGTCATGTGTGTATTATCTCATTGGCTACAGACTGGTCACATGGCTAGATGTCATGCTAGGTCCTGTCAGTGCATCTCTCCAGTACGCGGTGCTAGTTTGTGCATCTCCGTGTACCGGCGAGATGCTCTGGCATATTGTCGGCTTCCCCGTTCCTACATGTGGGCGCTCTTTACAGAGTCAGCCCACATGCAAGGACAGGCTGCCACAGCGGGTGAATTGCGGCACCGGAAATCACGTGATCGGAGCACTGTTGCTATAGTAACCCACCTGTCAGATTAATTTAGCAACGGAGGCAGCGGTGACATCACCGCTTACAGCCCGCAGCCTCTGCTCACTCTCACTGAGTGATTAGACTGCACGGGAGAAGCAGCGTCTTCCTCCCATGCAGTTCTGTCTGATGTAGCAGAGCTGCATGAGTTGAATGAGAAAGAAGAAAGAAGACCAGGATCGTGGAGGGATGAGAGGGAGTAATAAACATGGAGTCTCTAAGTGTGTCTGTGTATTTATTTCTATTAAAGTATTTTTTCTCTGTGTGGTGCCTTTTTTTAACCCTTGGGTAATATTGGGGTTAGGGCTAGCTGTATATTATTAGTGACTCCATCTTTATTGAAATAAAGAACCCCCCTCCGCAGTAATCCTGGGTCAAGGGTCCCACACCGTCCAATCCGGATCCAATATCCTCTGATCGGTTTGCTGGAAGGCAAAGCGATCAGATGATGTGTCAGGTTCAAGGGCCTGAATCACATGACACAGCAGCTGATTGTATAAACGGCTTTTATACAGTCAGTCGATGCATCAGTGCAAAAAAAACCAAACTACACACTGTGCAGACTCCTGTCCAACAGCAGCAGTTGATAGTTTAGCTGGCCGGGTGGTAAAAAGCCAGCCTCACCGCTCGACTTAAAGTGTCGGCTGATTCCGTCAGGTGACCGCATCAGCTGATCATCGCCAGGTCTGAGAGAGAGAGACAAGAGAGAGAAAAGAGAAGAGAGAGAGGGAGAGAGAAGAGAGAGAGAGAGAAGAGGAGAGAGGAGAAAGAGAAGAGAGAGAGAAGAGAGAGAGAAGAGAGAGAGGAGAGAGAGGGAGAGAGAAGAGAGAGAAGAGAGAGAAGAGAGAGGAGAGAGAGAAGAGAGAGAGAAGAGAGAGAGAAGAGAGAGGAGAGAGAAGAGAGAGAGAAGAGGAAAGAAGAGAGAGAAGAGAAAGAGGAGAGAGAGAGAGAGAGAGAGGAGAGAGAGGAGAGAGCAATGCAGCCTCATTCCGTGAACTGCTCCGATTTTAGAGGTGTGTCCCGCGGCTCACAGCTGATGTCCGGCTCCTCCCCTCAGTGCATAATTAAATTAAATTATAATTATAAATAAATGATAATTATAATTTAAAATTAAAAATAAATTAAATTCTCCTTAGGCAGTAGCTCTAACCATTGGGCCACTGCCTCTAATGAAAAGCATAGGAAGATTTGGTAATCTTTACCTCTGTTTTGCACTTGAGAATCCAGAAGTGGATTATTCAGCTACAAAGAGGAGAGAGAGAGGGAAAAAGAGAGAAAAAGAGAGAGAGAGAAAAGGAGAGAAAAATAGAGAGAGAAATAAGGAAAGAAAAAGAGAGAGAGAGAAAAGGAGAGAAAAAGAGAGAAAGCGAAAAAGAGAAAGAGAGAGAAAGGGAGAAAAAGAGAGAAAAAAAGCGAAAAAGAGAGAGAAAGAGAGAGAGAAAAAGAGAGAGAGACAAAGAGAGAGAGGGGGAGAAAGGGAGAAAAAGAGAGAAAAAGAGAGAGAGAAAAAAAAGAGAAAAAGAGAGAGAGAAAAAGGGAGAAAGAGAGAGAGGAAAAAAAGAGAGATAAAAGGAGAGAAAGAGAGAGAGAGGGAGAAAAAGAGAGAAAGAGATAAAAAAGAGGGACAAAGAGAAAAAGAGAGAAAAAGAGAGAGAAAGAGAGAAAAAGAGAGAGAGAGAAAAAGAGAGAGAGAGAAAAAGAGATAGAGAGGAGAGAGAGGAGTGAAGATAGAGAGGAGAGGGAGAGAAGAGAGAGAGGAGAGAGAGAGAAGAAAGAGAGAAGAGAGAGAGGAGAGAGCAATGCAGCCTCATTCCGTGAACTGCTCCGATTTTAGAGGTGTGTCCCGCGGCTCCCAGCTGATGTCCGGCTCCTCCCCTCAGTGCATAATTAAATTAAATTATAATTATAAATAAATAATAATTATATTTTATAATTAAACATAAATTAAATTAAATTCTTTACCGGGACGGCCAGGACTTGAACTCGTGAAGTAATGCTCCTTAGGCAGTAGCTCTATCCATTGAGCCACTGCCTCTAATGAGAAGCATTCGAAGATTTGGTCATCTTGACCTCTGCATTGCAGAGTGAAGTCTCTGGTGACAGCGCGGCTCACTTCAGATGCTGCGTGGAGAGGACACAGAGCGCTCGTGTTGTACGGCGCTTCATGTAGCAGAGCTGACAGTGTTGTGTGGATTACTTCGGACCTGGATTGTTGTTTGTGGATTAATAAAGAGGTAAATTAAGGGTTTTTTTGTCTTTTATTCCAAATAAAGGATTTTTCGTTGTGTGTGTTTATTTACTTTCACTTACAGGTTAATCATGGAAGGTATCTCGGGGAAACTCCTGCCATGATTAACCCCGTTATTACCCCGATTGCCACCGCACCAGGGCAATTCGGGATGAGCTGGGTAGAGTCCTGGGACTGTCGCATCTATTGGATGCGGTAATTCCAGGTGGCTGCTGGGTGATATTGTTAGGGTGGTGGGCTCCCCATAACGTGGTACTCCCCATCCTGACAATACCAGCCTCCAGCCGTGTGGCTTTATCCTGGCTAGTATCAAAATTGTGGGGGACCGCAGGTTTTTTTGTTTTTTAACGATTTATTTATTTATTTTACTGCACGATATAGACCCGCCCACCGGTGGATGTGATTGGTTGCAGTGAGACAGCTGTCACTCATCGTGGGGGCGTGTCTGACTGCAACCAATCATGGGCGCCGGTGGGCGAGGAAAGCAGGGAATACCTGATTGAATAATGAAGCGGCAGCCATTTTCAAAAGAGTCAAAGCCGCTGGAGATTTGTGACAGCTGTGCAGCGAGGCGCCCGTGATCAGTGAGTAGGAAACAGAGATTGATTGTGCTGGGGACGCAGGACGCATGCAGATACGCAACGTGCGAACATACTTACTGTGAAAAGCCACGCTTTTGGTGATCGAACCGATCTCGAACGGTAACTCGAACTTCCGAACTTTAAGCAAATCATTCGAGTTCGTCGAACGACTCGAACACCGCCCAAAATCACGCAACTTGAAATTTCCCGAACCGTTCGACTCGACCATCGCTCAACTCTAGTTATGAAGGCCGATTTCTCTTGAGCCTCTTTCTTGAGTGGGATCTACCAGTATCCCTTGCTCAAATCAAGGGTAAATATAAACCAAGATCCCCCTAACCTATCTAGTAGTTCATCCACCGGGGCATGGGGTAGGCATCTGTAATCGTGACCTCATTGAGCCATCTATAGTCCACACAGAAATGAATACTCTTGTCATTTTTTGGCACCAACACAGCACTGGCAGCCCATGGGCTATGGGAGGGAACTATGACTCCCATATTTAACATGTTATCCACCTCGGCCTTCATCATTTCCAACACAGGAGGGGTCACCCGGTAGGTGGGTTGTCTTAGTGGGGTGGCTGCCCCTGTGTTGACATGATGCTTGACCAGGGGGGGTTCTACCAGGCTCACTCGTGAACAGAGATTCATATGTTCCGACTAGGTCTGATATCTGTCGCTTCTGTGATGGACATAGCTGTTCCCCCAGTAATACATCTTTTACCCCCATTTCCCTTTTGGAGTCCACTAATAGGCCTGGAATCTGGTCCAATTCTGGGTCATCTAACTCTGGACAACAAACTTCTAAATTGGTGACCTCTCGTTCCTCAAAAGCTTTTAGCCTGTTAATGTGGTAGGTACGCTCAAGAACACCTGCTCAATCCGGGGCCAGGTTGTAATCAATTTTGCCAAATTTCTTGGTAATGGTGAATGGACCCGCCCACATGGCTTGCAGCTTGTTTTTCCGTACCGGTACTAGTACTAGTACCTTCTGTCCACAGGCAAATTCTCGGGGTCGGAGATGGCGGTTGTAACATCGTTTTTTGCTTTTCCTGAGCCACTTCTAAATTCCCGTGGACTAACGCCATGAGGTGCCTCATCCTTTCCCTAAACTTTTGAACATGGTCCACTACGGGAACCTCTTCTGTGGGGAAGGTGCCCTACCAACTCTCTCGTACCTACTCTAGGGCCCCTCATACCTTTCGACCGTACAGCAATTCGAAGGGGGAGAACCCAATGGAGTCCTGCAGCACCTCCCGGTAAGCAAAAAGGAGCTGCTGCAGGTTTTTCTCCCAGTCCCCCCCCTCAGACTCTACATAACGGCTAATGAGCTCCTTAAGCGTTCCGTTGAAGTGTTCATACAATTCATTTGTTTCAGGATGGTAGGGGGTGGTGCACATGGGGTAAACTCCATGTTTCTCCCACAGGGTCTGAATCAGTTCACTCTGGAACTGTGCCCCCTGGTCAGTCAATACTTCCTGTGGGAACAATACCCGGCTAAAGATGTCCAGTAGAGCTTGAGCCACGTGCTCTGCATCTATGGAGGATAAGGCAACGGCTTCTGGGCAGCGGGTGACAAAGTCTACCAGGGTGAGGATGAATCTTTTTCCACTACGGCTGGGGATGGCTAAGGGGCCTACTATATCAATGGCAAGTCTCTGGAACGGTTCTCCTATCATGGGCATGGGTTGGAGTGGGGCATGACATGGGGCTCCCCCCATACATTGACACACTGGGCAAGAGGCTCTGTATTTTTGCACCTCTTGAGGGACCTTTGGCCAGTAAAAACTGCCCAACAGGCGGGCCTGGGTCTTTTTGGCCCCCATGTGCCCAGCCGCAGGAACATCATGAGCTAAACACAATAGTTGGGTCGGTATTGCTGGGGTACCACAAGCTGGTGTTCCTTGAGTCCAGGGTTTTTCTGGGCAGGATGCGGGCTTTTCCCGATATAACAGGCCTTTTCCCCATCTATATACCTACCCCTGATTTCCTCCACCACAAGCTGATGTACACGGGTCCAGGGTTTTTCTGGGTTGGATGCGGCTTTTCCTGATGTAAGAGGCCTTTTTCCCTTATATATACCTCCCCCTGATTTCCTCCCCCAGGTTGGGTGGCCGCACTACGGATAAGCTCTAGGGTGGGGTCTGCCAGTTGGGCTTCCATGAAATCCTTACGATCTATCTCCCCCCAGTCAATGGCCACAGTTGGATCGGATGTACTCACATTCGTTAGCTCCAATAAGGAGGCTGAAAATTGAGGAGGGTTCTGCTTGGATGGGTTGGTAGAAAGACTTGCACCAGGATGGTGATTGCCTTGGCTGCGGGTGATGGTGGTGACAAACTGACTAGATAGTCCTTGCCCTAGGTCATTTCCCAAAATAACAGGGCTGGGGAGGCCATCCATGAGCTCCACTTCAAGCTCTCCTTGGTCGGTTCCCCAGTCTAACTGCACTCGTGCCAGAGGTATGTTTGAGCGCTGGACCCTAGCAAGGGAGATGGTCACTTGGTGGCCAGGTAAATGATGTTCTGCAGGAACAATATCTGGACTGACCAGGGTGATGGAAGATCCAGTGTCTCGAAGTCCCTGAGCCTGTAAATCACCGACCTTGACTGTCTGGATGTGGTGGTGGAGTTGGGCTGGTGTACGGTGTACGGCCTGCTGTAGGGTGTGGACTGGGTAAACCACTTCCTCGGCTATTGGTGTTTCTCGGGAGTAGCATTCCTCAGGTCTCGTTGGTTCATCTCGGCATATATTGACTGGTTGGACTGACAGATGGCTCCAGGCATGGGGCCCCAACTTTGAAGACACTCTTTGGCCATGTGTCCAAGGTGCCCACACGTATAACAGTGCCATGGATAAGACAAGTCACCGGCCCTGTTGGTAAACCTTTGTCTTGTTGGGGCTTCTGTTATGATTCAGTGACCGAGGAGGATCAGAAAAGGGACAAAAAAACTAGGAAACCCAGAATGTTACCAGAGTGGTTGGAATCTCAGCGAACTGCAGACCTAACACTAACACACAACTAGCAGTAGCCGTGGGACTTGCCGACGATGACCTGGTCGCCTCGAAACAGCCGGAGAACTAATTATTCCTATACAGAGAAATACAGGAAAGAGTAATCTGCCTCGGAGCAGTCCCCAAAGATATAGATAGCCCCCCACATGTAAAGATTACAGTGATGTAGGAAAACACAATACACAGGAAGAAAACAGATTCAGCAAAGATGAGGCCCAAACTATCTAAATAGGAAAAGACAGAAAATATCACTTTCTGCAGCCGTGCAATACCCTAGAAAAAAAAAAACAATCTGCCTGATATGGAAAAATACTGAGCCCACATGGACTCTCCCCCACTATATCAGGACTCTGGTGTTACTGGGATCCAAACAAACACTAATATAATGGAGGGACTGAAATTAGTACCAAGCATGACAAAACAAAATACATAGCAGAATATGGAGCAAGGTACACAGACATTCCCAGCAGGGAAGGATCCAACTCCACTCAGAACTCCACACAGGCAAAATTAGGAAATAAGCCTTTGTACCTAAACAGAAAAAAACAACAAGAAAGTGGAAACCACCAGCAGAGGTACAAAGACAAAACTTATATGAAAGGAGTTCTGGTAGACACAGAAGGAAGGGCTGGCTTCAGAATGTCCTTAGCACACAGGAGACAACATTGAGCACCGGCAAGGAACAAGAAAAAAATACTCAGTTATATAGGCCCAGTCAGAATAACCTGATTGCCAATCATCCTCAGCTGTCTGTTTTCTATTCAGCAAGCCAACTCCACTACCAGCACTGATCACAAGAGGAAGCCTCAAACTGGAATCCAGTCCAAATATATTCACAACAGGCTTCTGTGGTGTAATGACTAATGAGTTAGTCCAGCACGGGAGTCTGGAGGTCATTTGGATCCATGGTTGAGGGACCTCCTGGGATCAGTGGGCCTAGCTGGCCTCCAGCTGGGTCGGTTGGCTATAAATTCATCAGCCAATCGCGCTGCTAGCTCTGGGGTATCGGGATTCCTGTCAGCTACCCATTCTCGGATTTACGAATCCATCTTCTCCAGCAGCTGTTCGAGCACCATCACATCCCGGAGGGCAGCAACGGAGTGGGCAGCCCGACCATCGAGCCAGCGGTTACAGTGTCGTCGGAGTTCACTGCCAAATTTGACGTACGAGACACCCTTTCGAGACATAGTCCAGAACTTAGTGCGATGTCACTTGGGGGTTATGGTGTAAAGGGCCAACAAAGTGTCCTTAATAATTCCGTAGTCCAGGCAGTCCTGAGGCTCAAGTGATCGGACAGCCTCCTGGTCCCGGACAGGCAAGCTTGTCCACAGGTATTTGCACCACTCAGCTGTGGGCACCTGGTGCATATGCATTATCACCTCAAAGTTGTAGAAGTGTTCATCAATCTCAGTGCTGGAATCATTAAACACTGGCACTTTCCTGTAACGAAGATGACTTTCTTGGTGGTGGTCTATCCTGGAAGTAGGTGCTGGTGGTAAGGAAATTGGAACTCCCAACACTAATTGCAGAACACCAGCCCTCTCTTCCCTTGAAGCCTCAGGCCCCAATGCAGTCAACAATTCCTTGGCTCGGTCTGCTTGGGCTTGGTTTGTTTCCAGGCTGTCACTGGATCTAGGATGAGACACACGGTTTACATCCTCTGCATCATTCTGGGTCTCCCAATGGACTAATTTCCGGATCAAGTCCGACCCAAGGTCAGTGTTCCTGTATTCAATCTTTCGCATCTAGCACAGATCCTGTAGCATCCATTTACTGCTGCAGTCGTAACTCCTCTCTGGTCCTTGTCCCATGGCTGAGCTGGTGGGGTTGGACATGGCAGCGTCCGAAACCTGAATGCTTCCCCTATAGCCTGCTGGGAATGCTTCTGTGCCTCCCTGGTTGTTGAGCCCTGGACGGTGTCCGCGAACACCAGTCTTCTGCAGCTCCCCTGGATAAACCAGGCTGAGTAGGGTGCTCTCGTCCGCTGGCCTGGCCACTTTTAGAAAGACAGCATGGCCCAGGGCTTATACCAACTGCACACCCGATCTCCTTAACCGTGGGTGGAACACTACTCAGACAACAAAGGGTGAGGGAATCATAATATTAAGACTTTATTGGATCCCCAAATAATTAATGGCACATAGCCAGCAAAACCACAAAATGTAACTGGCAACAGTTTTTCATCCTTCCGCTGGCTCACCAGGGATTAGAATGTCCGTGCCTCAGAGCTTCCAGGGCTACTTACTCCAAACCAGCAGCACCCCGCTTTCGACGGGCACCCACCGAGAATGGAATAACGCCAGATTTAGGAAGCTGTCTGAAGACCGCAAAGCCTGTAGTCAGGTGACTGGATTGTCCCAAGCTGGATTCCTTCCTTAGGTAGTCCTTGATAGCTCAGCAGAATCCGTGCATTCGATGCTGAAGTCCATATAGTATTATAATCCAGGTTCGGTTATGGCTTGCCTATTGGATCCGCAGGTCCTAGATTAGTAGCATGTAGCAAGATTCTACCCGGGCAATGGAGAGTCCTCCTTCTTATACCCCTGAGCTCTCCATTCAGACTATGGGGTCTTCACAATTCATGGATAAGACTGGGTTCTTATTGGCTAGATTTCAAGCCGTATACAAAATTTACAGAGATGAGGGAGAGACAGCTAAGTTACATTACATCTAGCAATTCACATAGTACAATGGGAGGTTCGCATAATTGTCTGGTTGTCTGACCTTCACTGACCAAAACAATTCCATGAGTCAACAAGAACTGTAACACTAGACTCCTAAGAGTCTTGTAGAAACAGTGAGGAGCTTATCCCCTGTCTATAGACTAATTATCCAGGTCTTGAACTTTGGTTACCTTCACTGAACTACATTTGCTTCTGTGCGCGTGCGCATTTCTATTAGTTCCCATGGTTTGTACTCATCTCTCCCCGACTCCTTCTGAATCCTGCTTAGTTTCCTCATGAATGCGCTCTTCTCTTTCTTCTATCCCCGCGATTCATTCACAATTCATTGCTTTCTAGGAACCTACTCCTCATTTCTTTCAACACATATCCCCAGTGAATCATTTCACTGGTCTACATTTTATGATAACACTGAATTCCAACACATTTTTTCTTCTTTTCTTTATATTCCTCTCTACTTATCAATGTATCTGCATAAGATCTCGTATGTCACACGTAACATCTCTATCTAGTCCCCGTTCTAAATTTCTTTTTTCCTTAGTTGCTCTGTCATTTTTTCACAATTTCTTTTCTATTCATGCACACTCCAATGAACTTTATTATTCCCTTTTTTTCCCCATTCCATACCTACCGGCTGGTGTGGAGTAATGGTTATATATGAATCCTGCTATGTCCGATCCTCTTTCCTTCCTGCAGGTTCGCATACAAATCTGCCCCCTTTTTTCTTTTGCACTATTCTGCACATTTTTTCATGCAATCCGAAATAATTACACAAAACTTTATTTCATGAAGCAATTTATTGTGCACCTGTTTTGCGTATATATGATAATGGGAATCACCCTCTCATCTCTCTTTTTCTTTTCTTTCTTTGTTTTTTCTTCCTTTTTTCATGATCTTTACAGCTCTTTCCACGTGTCTATGAGTCACCACTCTGATACCATGTGGGTGTTGACGTCAGAGCTGCTAACATGGCAGTATAGATTCTTCTATAAGTAACCAGTCTGTAAGCTGCATGTACGATTTCTTTTTTCCCTGAAGAAGGAGACGGTCCTTGTCTCTGAAACGCATTGGATTGACTAAAATAAAAAAGAGATTACTTCATCTTCTTGACATCAGCGGTCTTTTAGCGCGGCATAAAACCCGTTTTTCCATATGATATTTTCTGCTACTACAGATCTGGCAGCGACACAATCTCTCTGTGCATAGCATCTTGCCTTTGGAGATGATCTGCTGCACTTTCCTTATGTACTAAGCTAGCAGCTTGATTGACAAAGTAGGGTTCCATGTTGGTGCTGATTACTCAGGTGTTCGACCTTCCAGGTAATTGCTCAGGCTTCTTTACTGAGCATGCTCGCCCAGAACCTTGTCAGTTGTATTATCTAGTTCTGCAGTTGTGTGCTTGGCTATTGTCTATGCTAGTGTTCTGATCTTTGTTTTCTAATCCCAGACTGTTATTTCACTCCTCTCTGCCTGCTCCCTGATCCTGTCATGACCTCCTGCCTTTTGACCTTGGATCGTTACCTGACTAAATCTCTGTTTTCTCCCTGAACCTATTATGTGTTCTCCTGGTATTCTGACCCTCGGATTGTGACCTGACTACACCTCTGTTTACTTCTTGTGATTTTTACATGTCCTCCTGTTACCAGTACCCGTCTTGTCTGACTACTCTTCTGTCTATACTTTCTGTAAGTAGTGACTGCATCACACCCTCCCAGGCAGTCTGGTGGAGCCTGTAAATCACTGACATGCATAGAAACACTGCTGAAATGAGAATGAGAACAGCATGGCGTAGATGCCTGGACACATTTCTGACTCCTGGGTCGCTGTTGTCTTATTCCACTTTTATGGACTGACAATAAAACATACAAAATCGAAGATAAAATGAATATTACAGGACAAAATGTTGGGAACATTTTTTTCCTGTATAATGACCTGTATATAAGGCAAAATATGAAAAGAAAATCCTCCTCCACACTTTAGGCTAATCATTCACCCCATCTATTATATAAAGCTGAGTGTATGTATATATGTATGTATGTATGTAAGTATGTATGTGTGTATGTCCGGTAAAGAAATTCGCACCGTCGCATGTACAATCACAAAATTGTACACAGACACTCCATTTGACTTTGGGAACATCATAGACTATGTTTTGAGGGGAAATTTTAACCCCACGCTTTACAGTTATTCACCAAAAAAAAGTCAAATTAAAGTCAATGGAGCTGGGATCCACAGTGCAGCCAGAACTTCAGAAGAATGTGCAGCTACACCCTTAAATGGAATGTTGGTGTATCACAATGCAGCCTGGGAAAGAGACAGACAGTCAAAGTAACAGACAGGGAAAGAGACAGACAGACAAAAAGACAGACAGGGAAAGAGACAGACAGGACAGACTGGGAAAGAGACAGAGAGACAAAGAGATAGAGAGAGAGACAGACAGACAGACAGACTGAGAGAGACAGACAGAGACTGGGAGAGAAACAGATAGACACAGACAAAGAGACAGACACAGGAAAAGAGACAGAGACACACAGGGGAAGAGATAGAGAGACAGAAAGACAGGGAAACAGACAGGCAGGGAAAGAGAGAGACAGAGACAGACAGGGAAAGAGACAGAGAGACAGACAGGGAATGAGGTAGAGAGCTAGACAGACAGAGACAGACAGGAAAAGAGACAGACAGGGAAAGATACAGACAGAGACAAAGAGACAGGCAGAGACAAACAGACAGACAGACAAAGAAACAGACACAGACAAATAGACACACACAGACAAAGAGACAGACAGAGACAAACAGGGAAAGAGATAAAGAGACAGAAAGACAGGAAAACAGACAGACAGGCAGGGAAAGAGAGAGACAGACAGGGAAAGAGACAGACAGTGAAAGAGACAGACAGACAGGGAAAGAGACAGACCATCAAGGAAAGAGACACACAGACAAAGAGATAGAGAGAGAGAGAGACAGACAGACAGACACAGAGAGAGCGAGAGACAGACACCAAGAGAGGGAGACAGACAAAGAATGGGAGAGAAACTGAGAGACAGTTACTATCCCGGGCAACACTGGGTGCTACAGTTAGTTTTCAATAAAGTGTACACACACGTGCATTAATTCTTTTTCATCTAATAGGATGATGACAGCTGTCCAGACCTGTATCCCACCATAAGAACAACTCCAGAGTAATCCCTGAAAAATGAAATCATCCACAGTGACAAAGTGAGGGGCTAATTGCCCCCTGTGGTCTAAGGAAATTTACCCTTCTAATAGTGCTGTTCAAACTATTAGGCTATGTGCCCATGGGACATTCCACAGGAGCACTCAGAAAACTGCAGCACAACTTTGTCTGTTTACATGCTGCGGTTGTATTGTGGAATGTCCTGTGGATATGCTGCGGTCATTCTGCATTGAGGATACAGTACCATGGCTTCAGCACTGCATCCTCAATGCAGAACAAGTGTTGGAGTGATCGGGAGTTCATACTTACCTCCATCATGCAGTACTTCACTTCACTTTCCAGCTGTCTGTCGGCACTTTGCAGGAGAAGGTGGGCGGGCCTGAACTAGCTTCGGCTGTCACATGACCAGAGCTTGTGCAGGCCCCGCCCACCTCCTGCTCCTGGCTCCACTGCGCTCCTCTGCATCGGAGGAAGTGACTCCGGTGTCTGCTATCAAGGCAGGTAAGTATGGGACCCTGCGGAAAAATCCGCAGGAATAATTCACATGCTGCAGATTTTTCTCTGCATTATTTCCGCTGCGGAAAAAAACGCAGCATGGGCACAGCAGTTCCAAAATACCATAGAAATGGCTGGGGACTTGCTGTACTGCGGATTTTTGAAAAATCCACGGAATTTCCGCAAAAAAATCGCGGTAAATTCCGCAAATTTTCCACAGCGTGGGCACATAGCCTAAAGGGGGCTTTACACGGTAGCGATATCGCTAGCAATTTCCAGCGATATCGAGCGCGAAAGCACCCGCCCCTGTCGTGCATGCGATTGTTTGTGATCGCTGCCGTAGTGAACATTATCACTACGGCAGCGTCACACGCACTTATCTGGTCGTGTGACCAAGGGGGAGGGACGTTCGGCATCACAGCGACATCACCGCGACGTCACTAAGCGGCCGGCCAATCAAAGCGGAGAGGCGGAGCTGAGCATGATGTAAACATTCCGCCCACCTCTTCCTTCTGCATTGTGGCCGGCGGCAGGTAAGGAGACATTCCTCGCTCCTGCGGTGTCACACACAGCGATGTGTGCTGCCGCAGGAGCGACGAACCACATCGAAAAACAACCCTTACCGATTTTTGAGTTTGGGACGACCTCTCCATGGTGAACGATTTTCACCATTTTTGAGGTCGCTTAAGGTCGCTGGTAAGTGTCACACGCTGCGATATCGTTAATGACGTGCGTCACTAACAATGTGACCCCGACGATAAAACATTAACGATATCGTAGCGTGTAAAGCCCCCTTTAGAGTGTAGCTGTGGGTCCCTATTTTGAGAGATAATATCCTCCACCCAACTCTCAAAAAAGCTGAAAGGGTCTTCAGTAGAGATGGGTAGTTGACCTAGGCTATCAGACAGTCACCTCTGTAGCTGTAGTGTCATCCATCCTATGGTTCCAATGTGTAAAGTAAACAAAAAAAGTACATGTTTGTTATTGCCACTTCCGTAACGACCTAAGGTATAAAACAGTGCCATAACCCATACAATAAATGCAATTTAAAAAAATAAAAATAGCAAATATGTTAAAAATTATCAAAAGGTGTATTGAAAAAAAATATGGTATCACTAAAAATGTCACATTGTCTTGCGACCCCCAAATTCAATTTCTTTCTCTGTGCGCCCCATATACCCAGCAGAGTTTTAGGCCCCTACCTTAGGTTATAGTGACAAGTTTTCCATTTCAGTTAGGAAAAAAAAAACAATTGTGCGTGCATTAGATTTATGAAATCTCATAGCTTTTGCTGGTACTGTAAAAAACAGCATTTATTTGCATAAAACTCATTAAAAACGCTGCATGCAACGTGTGAACAAAGCCTTTATAGCTGGGCTACCAGATGACAGCAGCGGAACAAAGCCAAATCAAATGTTCCCTTTTTACTGGTGTATTCCCATGCACCCCTTCCCACCCAAAAAAGGGTCCAAATTTTAGAGGGCCATCAGGCAGCCCTCACTCATATGTTTTAAAGAGCCATCATGCGGTCCTAACTGATAAGTTTTAGAGGGCCATCAGGAGGTCCTCACTCATAATTTAATGATTTAATAATTTGTATCGTTCACAGAGTTGAGCTAAATCTGAGGATTGCAGGCCGCAGTCACTGCTCCCTCCCTGCTTAAGTTGATTCTGTGTTTTTTTTACTGCCACCAGGTGCATAATTGATAAGCACATCCACTTGTTAAATGAAAATGCTGACATGATGACTGTTTCCAAAAAGAAGAATGCCTGGACTAAGGCCCGTTTCACACGTCAGTGAAAAACACTGACGTTTTTCACTGGCGTGTAAAACACGCACATGTCCCTCGTGTGCCGTGAATCATGGCACACGTGGGTTGTCTAAGTGCAATCCGGGCTTCGTTCTCCGCGGCCCGTGATTGCACTTTAGAGATTAACTCACCTGTGCGCACTCCCGCTCTCCATGGTGCTGATCGCTCCCGCGGTGCAGCATCCGGCCGGCGCTGACCCCCGCAGCAGCTGCTTCCGGGTCGGCTGTGTCGTGCATCATGAATATGCGCGACAGTAATGAGCCGGCTCAGAAGCAGCAGGCAGCACAGGCTGCAGAGAGCACCGCTGAAGCCGGGTGAGTAAAAATGATTTTTATTTTAAAAGCACTTTTTTTCTGGCACGTGTTTCACGGACCACACCACTGCGTGGTCCGTGGGACATCAGTGATGCCAGAAAAAAATGGACATGTCTTCGTGCGGCAATCACGGACACGCGGGTGCGCCGCACAGAGACACGTGCAGTGAAAAATCACTGATGTGTGAGCAGACCCATTCATTATAATGGGTCTGCGTATGTCAGTGATTCTGGTACGTTTAAAAAAAAGCACAAATGTACCAGAATCACTGACGTGTGAAACAGGCCAAAGGGGAACTTTTCAAACCCATCAAATGACATTAGCACAACATAAAGCCAAATCAAATGTTTCTTTTTTTCTGGTGTATTCCCATACACTGTTTCCCACCCGAAAGAAGGGTATACGGTTCATGGTTTCTTCTTTTTCTTGTCCTTCTCCTCCTAAATCATATCGACAGGGTCATAATGCGGAACTCACCCTCAAATTTTAGAGGGCCATCAGGCGGCTCTCACTCACATTTATTAGAGGGTCATCAGGCGACCCTCATACATGTTGGAGAGCCATCAGGTGGCCCTGACTCATACATTTTTGAGAGCATTCAGCTGGCCATTACACTTACATTTTGGAGGGCCCCCAGGTGGCCCTCACTCATACATTTTGAAGGGCCATTGGGCAGCCTCTCAAAATTCCTTTTCACGGGATACATATTTGTTTTTCCCTAGTATTATGGGATAGTTTGCAGGCATATATTATATAACTAGTTTAAAAAGTACAAAGCATGCGGTATAGGATGAGGAAATGGATGTGCTGCTTATGGTGCATGCAAAGGCTGAGGCACTGGGCCAGGTAAAACTGTATATGCTGCTGGAGCACAACAAACATGCTCATCCACGAGACCTATCTTCTTGTCCCACTTTGCAACACTCTTAAAGCCAGAACAGTGTGCACAGGTGGTTCCTTGGATGGCAGATAATGCTTCTGTGATGCCCTGGACTAGCCAGGTAGTCACAAACACAACATCACACACACACCCTCCTCTGGATAGTCAACAGCAGTCAAATAAAATCCTTGTTGCCTCCTCCAGGGTCTGATGTCCACACCAGGTGGGGCGGAGCCAGGCGGTTGGCCCCACCCACCGAGGAGTTCACAGGCCTGGAGGCGGGAAAAAGCAGTTAGTTCAGTTTTGGAATTGAAAGTGACAGGAGAGAAACTGTTGGTGTCTGGGTAGGAGCCCAGGCACGTACAGCAAGGTTGGCAGATGGTGGTGGCCGTCTGCAGGAGGTGGTGCAAGTCAGCAGAACCGTAGGACCGGGGACGGGTGGTGGCCAGCTGGTACTGAGCCGGGGAGCAGATCTGTACCAAGCACAAAGGCAGGGCCATCAGACCCCGACCAGGCTAGGAGCCGCCGACAACGGTCAAATCCGATAGTGACCTGAACCCCAGGGGTTCCCTAACACCCAAGACCCGACAGAAGGCAACCGTCCACACAGTGAGGATAAAAAGCCACCGCCATAGGCTAGAGATCCAAGGGCCAGCGCCTGCGGGCAAAACGGGCTCCTTCGGTACATACACGCCGGGGAGCGGACTACCAGTGGGAAACCATCGGAGTCAATACATACACAACGGTGCAGGGAAAGACAGCCACCATCAACCTGTCCGGGGAGAGCAAAGACACTGCAGCCGGCTGCGGGACCCGTCCATCCAGCCGTTTGGTTTACCAGAGACTCTGTGAATCTGTGCCTGAGTGAGTACAACAGTGCCATCCGGCACTGCGCAGCGCTGCCCCTGCAACCCTGCACCCCGGCCTTCCTGCCTCCCCGTACCGCCACCGGGCCCCGGGATCTCCAACCCCTACCCACGGAGGGGGAACCAACATCCTAGCTGCTCCCTGCCATCGCTCCCGGGATCGGTGGTGCCCATTATCACCACGACCCGTGGGTGGCGTCACGAACTATCTCCCCAAACAAACCACCCCTTTTCACTCATGGGCGAGGAGCGCTGCTTGAGTCCCCAGGTCCGGCCTACCGATCGAGTCACCGAGCAGCAGCAGCCCTGGACCCGAGTGTAGCGAGCGTGGCCCCTCCGCCCGCAACACTTCCACTATGTTTCCCAGCACCACTGTGTTTACCACACAGTTTAGTCTCACTAGGCTCACACTGATCCTCCTTCCTCCCACCATGGTGAGTCCCAGGAGACAAGTGATCCCACAATGGGACAGAGAGGAGTTCTTTACATTTACATGTATTAATTCTGGTTTCTTGTGTTGCATGTTTCAAGCGGAACATGAGGAGATCGTGTGTACTGTAGTGATGTCCAAATATTTGAGCAGTCACAGTCCCAAGAAAATGATGGTGGAGAATGGCAATTAGTGTCTCAAGAAGAGGTGGATGATAATGAGACACAGTTGCCAACAAGTTGCTAAATCAACAAGTTAGGAGGACCAGTGTGTGGAAATGGAAGACGAGGTTCTGGATGATGAAGTCACTTACCCAACCTAGGGAGGTGCCATTTAGGCAACTCTCTCTACACTAAATGCAGCTAGATGTAGATGTAGGCCTGAAAAGGACTTTTGGTTGTACATGGCAACACCAAGGACTGTAAGGCAATAATCCCTGAATAGATGCCTCTGATAAGCTATGCCTTCTCCAGCAGCTAATCCTACACTAATTCCAGCTAATATGAAAAAAATTACCAAGACAATTAGATTGGTATCTTTACATATACTAATCATTCGGGTTTTTAATCTATCTACCAATTTTCTGGCTGTATTTATGTACATTTTCTACAATAAAAAGCAGCTTAAAAGAAAATTCTATGGCATGTTTATTTACCCATCAATTACCTTATATTTTCACCATCAATTACCCCTATCTTTTCTATGGTTTCACACTAATTCCAGCTAAAGGCCACGTCTCACTAAGCAACATCGCTAGCAACATCGCTGCTGAGGCACAACTTTTGTGACGCAACAGCGATGTTGCTAGCGATGTTGCTGTGTGTGACATCCAGCAACAACCTGGCCCCTGCTGTGAGGTCGCTGGTTGTTGCTGAATGTCCTGGACCATTTTTTAGTTGTTGCTCTCCCGCTGTGAAGCACACATCACTGTGTGTGACAGCGAGAGAGCAACAACTGAATGTGCAGTGAGCAGGGAGCCGGCTTCTGCGGACGCTAGTAACCAATGTAAATATCGGGTAACCAAGAAGCCCTTTCCTTGGTTACCCGATATTTACCTTCGTTACCAGCATCCTCCGCTCTCATGCTGCCAGTGCCGGCTCCCTGCTGCCTGCACACATAGCCAGACTACACATCGGGTAATTAACCCGATGTGTACTCTGGCTAGGAGTGCAGGGAGCCAGCGCTAAGTGGTGTGTGCTGGTAACCAAGGTAAATATCGGGTTGATTACCCGATATTTACCTTAGTTACCAAGCGCAGCATCACTTCCATGCGTCACTGCTGGCTGGGGGCTGGTCACTGGTTGCTGGTGAGATCTGCCTGTTTGACAGCTCACCAGCAACCCATGTAGCGACGCTCCAGTGATCCCTGCCAGGTCAGGTTGCTGGTGGGATCGCTGGAGCGTCGCTTAGTGTGACGGTACCTTAAGAGCACTATTACTATTGAACCAAATCTATTAAATTGGCCCTGGAAGGACTTTTGATTATATATGCCAGCACCAAACACTGTAAGGCAATAATCCCTGAATATATGCCTCTAATACACTGTCCCTTCTCCAGTAGCTAACCCTATAGTAATTCTAGCTAAGAATGGTATTATTAGAGAATATAATCTATTTTAATTAGCCCTGAAAAGGACTGTTGGTTTAACGTAGCAAAAGCAAAGACTGTTAAGGGGGTGTTACAAGCAGCAATATCGCTAGCGATATCTCTGGTGAAAGCACCCGCCCCCGTCTTTTGTGCGGCACAGGCAAATCGCTGCCCGTGGCGCACAAAATCATTTGGAGCCGTCACACAGACTTACTTGCCTAGCGATGTCGCTGTTGCCAGCAAACCGCCTCCTTTCTAAGGGGGCAGGTCGTGCGGCATCACTAATCGGCCGCCCAATAGAAGCAGAGGGGCGGAGATGAGCGAGACGTAACATCCCACCCACCTCCTTCCTTCCGCATTTCCGGCGGCCGCAGGTAAGCTGTAGTTCCTCATTCCCGAGGTGTCACACGTAGCGATGTGTGCTGCCTCGGGAAAGACGAACAACTTGCGTGCTCAAAAACGTTTTTTTTAAAAAGGAACGACGTGTCAACGATGGACGATTTGATGAGTATTTTCCATCGTTAATGGTAGTTCCTTGCTGTCACACGCAACGACGTCGATAACGATGCCGGATGTGCGTCACGGAATCCGTGACACCGGTGATATATCGTTAGATACGTCGCTGCGTGTAATGGGGCCTTTAGGCTATAAAACGCTGTAATACACTATCCTTTCTCCAGCAGAAGCTTTCCCTGTACTATTTCCAGAGTACAGTACATCGAGCATAGTGTCTCTTAATCTTATATAGATCTGATGTCACTATGCACTAGGCCAATCATAGTAATGCCAGTAACTAACATGGCTATGAAATTACTATGACTGGCAGGCAATCCCTGCATGTTTACTGGCTGAAAATCAGCAGCGAAATATGTGGGGCGGGGTATCAAGCATGGCGCATCAGATACTCAAAGGAGTACAAAGCGCCTCAAGCACTCGGATACTCGATCGACTACTCAGTAATGCCGAGTATGCTCGTCGATCACTAATTATTATTACTGTTCCCATTGGGGCTTACAATCAAAATCCCCTATCAATATGTTTTTGGAGTGTGGGAGGAAACCGGAGAACTCGGAAAATCTCACACAAACATGGGGAGAACATATAAACTCCTTGCAGATGTCCATGTCAGGTTGGGTGGGATTCAATGGAGTACTTCAGCACTGCAAAGCCACAGTGTAGTAAATAAAGGGTTAATCACCCCGTTAACACAGACATGAATAGGAAAAGAAAACACATGGAGGAACTAGATTAAAAAAGTATTTTACTTGATAAGCTTGAGCTGCTAATTCATCACTGTTTTGAGGAAATGGAGGACATAGTGTCTTGAAATAAGATTCTCTAAATGACATTAAATGGCAGCAAAAAAAGAAAATCATGATTACAAATCAATAACAAACTACTTAAACCTAATGAATGCTATCGCACTGATGGAACTATCAGGAAGAAGTAATTAGTCTGTTCCTTCCTTTGTTAAGTGCTGTAATGCAAACCCCATTTTTTAGCCTTTTAAGTCAGTCATTCATTCAATAAAAGAAAGCAGTAAATAGCTAAATTATAACCTTCAGCCAAAGTAAAGAAAAGATACAACATCTATTGCTACTTGGTTCTGGAAAACTCCCATGGAGTTAAAAATCATCACTTCACCTGTAGATGAACTCCCAGAGGGGTGTAATTTCCATTATGTGGTCACTTGAAGGGGGGTTTCTGCTGTTCTGGCACTTAAGGGCTCTGTATATGGGGTCTGCAAAGTATTCTAGGGAACTCTGAGCTACAAAAGTCAAATGATGCTCCTTCCCTCCTGAGCCTTGTGGTGCAGCCAAAAAGTCCTGTACAGTCACATGTGGGGTATTGCCACATTCAGGAGAAATTGTTCAATAACTATGTGGTCATTTTTAACTAATTCCCCTGTGAAAATGTAAAATCTGGGGCTAAAACAACATTTTAGTTTTAAAAATGTAATTATTTTTTCTTCACTGCCCAATGGTATAACATTTTTTGACACACATGTGATGTCAATATACTCACTGCACCACTAGATGAATTCATTGAGGGGTTCAGTTAGTAAGATGGCATCACTTGTGGGGGATTTCTGCTATTCTGGCACGTCAGGGGCTCTATCAATGTGACATGGTGACGCGCCCAAGGGGCCTCAGGGCTACTCGTCACCAGGCCAGTGGTATTTGGGGTTGCTGTGAATGGCCTGACCCGGGTCTGTGGCCCCGTCGGTTTCAATAAAAGGGTGCAAGGTGACCGGTATAGGAGATGATGGTGATTTGCTTTGCAGTGCCACCCGTGGTGTGCGGCCAATGACCAGCCGCCGCTGCGAGATGCTGCTCCCCTCCGGGGTGGATCGTCACGCAGCTCAGGTTCAGCTCCCCACAGGTAGAGCTCAGCCCCGGGGAGGATGATAGTGGGGGGTAGCAGCCATTGGCACTGGAGCGCGGGGCGACGGCAATGACGGGATGACACCAGGACTGCGGACAAAGTTCTATTTACTCACTATTAGGTTGTCACCCTTGGAGCGCCGGTTTCCACCGTGATGGGCTCCAGCCGATCCCGGGTGATTCAGAGGCCACCACCGGTGTTGTGAAGCTGTGAGACCTTACTTCTTTGTACTTGTAGTGTGGATCCCCATGGCGTGGAGCTACTTGGGGACTCCAGTGTTCTTGGGTTTAGTTCCTGTCCCGTTCGCAGGCAGCACAGATCCGCTGTGGGGTCTGACTGTGATCACGACTCCGACCACTATATGCTGCAGTGCTCCAGGACAGTTGTGGTGGGCAATGGGACATGAAATCTCCCTTCCCTGCAGATTCTGATGGCGCAACGTGAAGTGTACGCCACCCTAGGGTTCAGCACCCTGACTGCGCCGGTCCCAAAGGGGCTGTTAGACTCTCCCACCGGCTACCGTATTTCCACTCTGTCCCACCAGCTCCCCCGTTCATCTCCTGCTTCTTCCAGTCTACCTGGTCCTAACTGTGGAAGCTCTGAAGCACCCTTCACAGCCGCCGTGGTCCTGTGAGTCCCTGATGTTCTGGCACGCTTTTAGTCGGTCCCGGGAGAGCTCTGAAGCACTCTTCCCAGTCGGTACCTCTGAGGGGAGCTATACAGCACACCCCTCAACGACCCTACTTCTTCTATCTCAGACTATTCTAAGGTAAAAACTGTGTGTTCTCTAACTTCCCTCATGCTGCCCCCACCTTCCTGATGATTTATTGGTGGCTGGGAAATAGCCGTTGTTATGGTGACAAACTTTAGCCCAGTTCCAGCAGGAAAGCACCTGGCTGTGTGTTGTGTAAGTGATGGACACCAGTGGTTAACCTCTTCCTTACCCGGGATGAGTATGGCACCTTAAGTCAGATGCAATACCCTGTTGAGACTGAGCCTCAGGGGTGTCACAATGGCACTTTCAAACCATTCCAGTCAAATCTGAACTCTCATATGGCGCTCCTTCTATTCTGATCTTTGCACTGTGCATGAAAAGTAGTTTCTGACCACAAATGGTCTCAAAACGGTACTGTTGTACTGAGGAGAAATTGTGTAACAAATCTTGTGGTCCATTTTCTCCTGTTACCTTTGTAAAAGTAAAAAAGTGTGCCTTCGGCATCATTTTTGTTAAAAAATCTTAATATTTCATTTTCACAGTCCAATATTCTAAAATTCTGTGAAACACCAATGGGTTCAAGATGCTCACCACACCCCTAGATTATTTTCTTCAGGGCTGTAGTTTCTAAAACTGAGTCACTTGCTGCTGTTTTGGAAACTTGGTGGCTCTGCAAATGCAACATGGCATTACATAGTTACATAGTAAGGCCCGTTTCACACACGTCAGTGAAAAACACTGATGTTCTTCACTGACGTGTAAAACACGCACATGTCCCTCCGTGTTCCGTGATTCACGGCACACGTGGGTTGTCTATGTGTGAGACATGATCCCGTGATTGCATATGGACATTACTCACCTGCCTTCACTGCTGCTGCCCATGGTGCTGATCTCCTCGGGTCTCCAGCGTCCGCCCACCGCTCTCAGCACCTACTTCCTGGTTGGCAGTTCCTGCTTTCATGAATATTCATGAACCAGGCAGGAGCTGCCGAAAACAGAGGCTCCAGAGCGAATCGCAGGCAAGGTAAGTTGAACATTTTTAATATTTAATATGTCCGTGATTTTCCGGTGCGTGTTTCACTGATCACACAGGGATCACACCATAGTGTGGTCCGTGGGTCATCAGTGTTGCCAGACATGCCAGACAAAAACGGACATGTCTCCGTGCAGAATCACGGCCAAGGGTGCACGCTGCATGGAAACACGTTCAGTGAAAAATCACTGATGTGTGAGCAGAGCCATTGATTATAATGGGTCTGCGTATGTCAGTGATTCTGGTACGTAGAAAAAAAAGCACATACGTACCAAAATCACTGACGTGTGAAAGGGGCCTAACATAGGTTAAAAAAGACCTAGGTACATCTAGTTCACCCATCCTCCACCAATTATATATTTTGTCACTAAATCATTTATAACTGACAATGTTGTGTGTACTGAGGAAATCATCCAGCCCTGATAAAAAAAAGTTGTTATAGTGTCAGCCTTTTGTGGTAGGGCATTCCACAGTCTGGCTTTTCTAACTGTAAAGAACCATTTCCTATTTAGCTGCCGGAATCGCTTTTCTTCCACTCGCAGTGAATGCCCCCTGGTCCTTAGTATTGTCTTTGGAAGAAATAAGTCATGTGCCAGTGTTTTATATTGACCACACATGTAGTTATACATATAAATGAGATCTCTGAGATGTCAGCAAAGACTGACACTTTACTATCAATCCCATCCACAAGGTCATTAATACAGAGATTAAAAAGAATCGGTCCTAGTGTAACGCCCCTGCAACTGGGTCGTTACAGGGTATTAAATGTTACCCCATTTTTTCCCGGGCAGGAGGAGTGAAGTCCACACACACACTCACATCACACTGGCAGGAAGGAGTTAATAGCTTTTGCAGCATGTAGTTTTGAGCCTATGACTCATCCTGTCTCCTTAATGAGCAGGTGGCTGCACACAGGCAGGTTTCCATGACAACTCAAGGGGAGGGGGGCCTGAATAGGAGTGAGTTTAGTGCAGAGCACCCAGAAGTTTTAGTCAGAACGTCAGAGGCTGCAGGAGAGTGCAGACGTCCACAGGACAGCTCCTGTTGAGGAGATGCCATGAGACCAGGTCTGATAACACCTAGAGGAAGGGAATGGAGCTGAGGACTGGGGATCCCTGGAGAAAGTTGTACCCGGTGGCGGTTGGTGGTGTCCGCTACCGGGATGAGAGAGACAGAGAGGTGGCGAGTTCCCAAAATGCTCCATGCCACGGGGACGGCACTAACGCACATGAAAGGGAGAGACCCCCAGAACACCTCACCGGACCCCCCTTCCTCCTACCTGCCCAGGACCGACCAAAGGCTACAGTCGGCGAGGACCAGCACCCAGGTGCGATGTGGAACGGACTTTAAAATAAAGAGCAACTGGAACCACACTCCGTGACTGGTGTCAGTAATGCCAGCGCCCTGTGCCCCCGGTGTCCCCGAGGACTGTTGCCCTGGGTCTCATAAACCTCCCGGGGCTACCCCGCTCCACCCGTGGGGAGCGATTCCATCCGGCTGCCCGTAACACCTGCCCCGGAGAGAGACTGCGCAGCGCAGCTGAACACCTGGCCGCAAACCATGGGTGGCACTGCAAGCACCCCCCGTCCCCGTCCCGTACCGTTTCCTGGGGGAGAGTGATGGCAAGCTCCCCAGGAACCCCGTTACCCTCCTTCCATCCCCCTTGTAACACCGGACTGACTTTGGGACTTTCCTTTTATTGAAACCCGCAGGGGTCACGGAAGCCGGGTCAGGCCACTCACAGCCTGACCCTGAATACCACCCACCCGGTGACCGTGCGAGCCCTGCAATCCCCGGCGCGGGCGTTTCACTAGCACAGATCCCTGCATCACCCCACTGCTGACTATAGCCCATTTAGAGAACATATCATTTATGACTACTCTTTGTTTCCTATTTTTTAGCCACTGCCTTACCCATCTGCTTATAGTTTCTCCTAGTCCTTGCTTCTGGAGCTTTATTGCAAGACTGATACGTGGCACAGTATCAAATGCCTTTGCAAAGTCCAAATAAATCACATCAGGTGCATTACCCATATCCAGATATGAACTGGAGCAAAACACTTCCTGAGGTGGGTGGGTGATGTTTTTTTATTTTTTTATTTTCTGTGAACATTACATCTGAGAACGCTGAATGTATGCCAAATTTGACCCGAACAAACACTTCCCCCAGCTTGCACAATGCTCGGCATCACGCATCACGGCATCACGCAGTCACAAGCACAGCGCTGTACTCACCTTGGTGAATTTCACATCATTTTCAAAGCCCAAACCCAGAGCTTCGAGCCTAAGGTTCGCTCAACTCTACTGAAGACTGGTTATATCGTTCATCTCAAACTGTCAACAGGCCCCTCTGTGTTGGAGACACAACACATTTCCGGAGCATGGACCTGTGGAAAATGGTTGTTAAGTTCTGGGGGTAGCTCCAGCCGTACGGCCATACGGTTAAGAATGTCAGTAACTCTAAAGAGTCCCATGAACCTTGAGCCTAGAGCCCCAAACACACTTTCACCTGGAGTTTTTAGTGGACACCCACACATACTCATGTGTGTACACAGGTCCGGACCTGGACATTTATTTACACGCATTCATATGGTAGCAGCTGAAAAACTCCTGATCAAACTAACAACAGAGGAATCTCGTCATCCTTTCAACACCTTACACTCCAATACCGCACACTTAGTGGGAATGACTACCTTCCCCCGATCACCTCTACTGGGGACCCACTGAGGCGTAATCTTCCCCTGAAGCGTGGGTAGCACAGCGTCTCTATAATTAGATAGTTTGGTTGTTAATGCTAGTGGACAGGGTGGCGGGATTTCAATAAGTGAAGCAGAAATGGTAGCGCACAGGCACTTGGTCTCACAGAAACTGCCCTAATTGACTACTTCTCCAGACTGCCAGTCAACTACAGGGTTATGTCTTTCCAACCAGGGAAGTCCCAACATGATGGGAGTGAGCAGACCCTTCAAGATATACCGAGCCCACCTGCAGGTTGAATTTATGCATAGTATGGGTGAATATTCTCTGGCTGAGAGGAGCTGCGCGTATAGCACTACGAGTCAGACACAGAGTCTGAGAAAAGCAAGAATCCACCAAATTAGCTCTGCTGTCCACTAGCATAGAGCTTGTCTCAGTTTTTCCACCAATAACTATCTCTGCTGTTATGATGAACTGGGACATCTCCTCAACTGTCTCCAAGCAGGAACCTGAGACCCTGAGAAAACCCTGTATATGCCCTGGCTAGTGCATTGGCAGGTGGGAAACGCTAGCTCCACCACTGCATTAATATTACACAAAGAAAGGTAAGACAGACAGGGGAAAATAGCAACAGAAAAGTTTACATTTCCAGGAGGCTGCTTAGATGACACATGCTACATGAGCGAATATCACCAGTATAATCTATGCAGTCTCCTGGAGACTTAAACCATATCTATATCAACAAGTATCTACAGTATAGCATTTTCACATCTCTTTAAAGATATAAAGATTATACCCAAGCTGGATATCTGATCATACATCTGCCACTCATGATGAACCCAAACCAGAGAGAAATGCATTGAGTAAGATGAGTACTAGAACATGTGTATATATTCGGCGCTTGCATTTGGACTTCTTTTCAGCATCAAATGTGTATGAATAAGTAATATGAATGGGGTGGGGGTATGGACCCCCACCTGTACTATTATAATCAGGTACTCTTATTGTGGTAAGAACATAGCACTGACGAGTTTGTTTTTTCTTCACTGGTTGTTATATGTGTGGATATTTTTAGCCACTGTGTACATTAGTTGGGTATATATATAATAATTGATTACATACCTTTCTGGTATTTGTAGTGCAGATTACTTGTCTGGGAGGGGGATAGACCCTCATTTTGACAAAACCTAGGGAAAAATAGATACTTTTATCTAGGAAGTGATTGAATCTGCACTTTAGATAAACGACTACTGTATTTTTCGGACCATAAGACACACTTTTTTCCCCCAAATGTTGGGGGAAAGTGGGGGGTGCGTTTAATGGTCTGAATATAGGGCTGCGGCTGAGAATGAGGGTGCTGCGGTGGAGCGGGTCATCGGCGGCATGAGCAGGCTGTAGTAGCCTGCCGTGACCACGTGGGCCCGCTCATTACATATGCATGCCCATCATCGCGCCCATCATCTCTCAGTGCTGAAGCCAGCGCTGAAAGGTGAGCGGAATGATGGGCAGGGGATGCGCGCATACTAAACAGCCTGCCATGATCACCCCTGGCAATTACAGCCTGGAGTGATCATGTGCGGCTGTATTCACTGCCCCCCGCACATCATCATCAGCGCTGGTGCAGTGAATCAGTACGGCATACTCACTGTTCCCCTGCAGTTTCGCGATGTCCTCCTGTCTGCCGGTCAGCTGATCTGTGTAGAGAGCGGTGAGCACAGCGATGACATCATCGCTGTGCGCGCCGCTAGTCACGCAGGTCAGCTGACCGGCAGATGGGATGACATCGTGAAGCTGCAGGGAAGTGACCGGTGACAGCTCCAGACAGATCAGCGGCGCTGCTGCCACCACAAACAGGGAGGAGCAATGCTGCATGGAGCGAGGAAAGGTAAGTATAAACGTTTATTTTTTTTTGTGTGATACAGAATACATGCCATATAGCAGGATGGATGGCAGCATATATCAGGATGGGGGCATGTAGCAGGATGGCGGTATATAGCAGGATGGATGGGGGTATATAGCAGGATAAGGGCATATACCAGGATGGCAGTATATAGCAGGATGGGGGTATATAACAGGATGGCAGTATATAGCAGGATGGGGGTATATAGCAGGATGGAAGTATATAGCAGAATGCCAGTATATAGCAGGATAAGGGCATATACCAGGATGGGGTATATATACAAGGCAGGAGGATCATTACGAGGAAGGGGTACCTTAGCAGAGAATTTGGGGACATTACCCCCCGTAACAGTGTCAGCAGCAGATCCTCGCCCCATAACAGTGTGTCATAACCACATTTTTTGCTTAAAATTTCATTTTCCTATATTCCTTCTCTAAAACCAGGGTGCGTCTTATGGTCTGAAAAATACGGTATTTGGTTATTTCCACACTATTGGTGGAGAGATTGTATGAGGGGGACCCTGAGCCTCTTATTAACCCACAGTACCCTCACAGACAAAATTATATGGACTGATAGGGCATATAGGCGCAGCCATCGCCGAACAGAGGCACCACATAAACCCTAGGAAGCGATTAAATTTGCACTTTAGATAAACGACTATTTGGTTATTTCCACACCATTGGTGCATACAATCTTTTAAGTATATTTTTTTGAGTGAACCTAAGTTTAACAAAGTAGACATATAACCTTTATTACATGAGATTCACATATCAGCATACTCGAGAGAAATTGTACAACAAATTGTATGCTGCAATTTCTCCTGTTAACCTTGTGAAAATGCAAAATTTTGAGCTAAAACAACATTTCTGTTGGAAAAAAAGTGATTTTTTTTTTTTATTTTCACGGCTCAATGTTCTAAAATTCTATGAAGCACCTAGGGATTCAACGTGCTCACCACATATCTAGACAAATTCTTTGAGGAGTCTAGTTTCCAAAATGGAGTGACGCTTGGGGGGATTCCACTGTTTAGGCACATCAACAGCTCTCCAAACATGAAATGGCATCCTTTAATGATTCCAGACAATTTTGCTTACCAAAAATCGAATGGCGCTCCTTCCCTTCCCAGCCCTGCTATGCACCAAAACAGTAGTTTTCCACCATATATGGAGTATCAACATACTCAGGATTAATTGCAAAACAAATTGTATGGTGCAATTTTCCCTATTACCCTTGTGAAATTGCTAAATTCGGATCTTAACATTTTTTTGTGGGAAGAAAGTGGTTTTATATTTTCACGGCTCAATGTTATAAAATTCTGAGAAGCATCTGGGGTTAAAGCTGATCACCACAAATTTAAATACATTTCTTGAGGGTTCTAGTTTCTAAAATGGGGTGACTTGCTGGTAGTTTCAACTTTTTAGGCACATCAGGGGCTCTCCAAATGCAGTATGTGGTCCACTATCAATTCCAGCCAATTTTATTCTCCAAAAGTCAAATGGTGCTACTTAAGCTATGTGCGCATGCTGCATCTTTGTTTTACTGTGTTTTTTTTTACAGCGTTTTTGCCCAGCGCGTTTTTTAAGTCAAATCTATTGACTGGAAATGCTCAAAACTGTTGGGAAAAAAAAACAGAGAAAGAATTGACATGCTGTATCTCTGTGGTCACCACAAAGGCACAGCTAAAAAATAAAGCTGCAACGTGCGGACAGCAAAAATGAAATCTCATAGACTTTGCTGGGGAAGGAAATGCATGCAGTTTTAGGACCAAAACTGCACCCAAAAAAGGCACAAAAACACTGCAAAAAACGCAGCGTGTGCACAAGACCTTACCCTCTGAGCCTTGCTGTTTGCCCAAACAGTAATTTTCCTCCACATATGGGGTAGCAGCAAATTTAGGAAAAATTGAACAACACATTTTATGGTGAATTTTTTTCTTGTTACTCTTGTTTGTGAAAATGAAAAATTTGGGTCTAAAGTAACATTTTTGTGGGGGAAAGTACAATTTTCTGACTGGCCTTGCGCTTCCCTCTGTGTTTTGTTATAGTGCCGAGTCTGGAGGTTGTGAACTTCTGCTATGTGCCACTACTTGTCATCTCAGCGTGATACACAGCAGCACAGTACATCTGCTGTGAGATTGCAGATGGAAGAACTGGGTTCAGGCCTATGTTGTGATCTTCATCCTATGTGCTGAGCTGACAAGTAATGGCACATCGCAGAAGTTCACTGTACAAGATACAACCACCCCACTCAGCACCATAACAGATCGCAGAGGGAAGCGCAAGGCCAATCAAACTTCAGGTTGGCAGTGTGAAGCTGGGGTAATGGCACATAGATCACAGTGCACGCCCGAAGTCACAGTGGCCACCAGGGATTTATGTGACACAGTAGTCTGATGGGAGGAAACATAGGGGTACTACATAGACTACAGCTGCACCTCTATGGGCGTTATCAGTTGGCTGGGCTGAACTGCTCAGCACTAAGTACACGCTATTATGAATAGTCAAGCTTATTAGTTTACACCAGAACAAAGTATTATAATGCTAGTTTTATGTTTATGCTAGCAACGTTCGTTGCTTGAAATCAGTGTTTACTGACAGTCAGGTTCCCTTTAAATAAAGACTTTGGGTTCAAATTGAAGATTTGTATCTATATTAGGCCGGTTTCACACATCCGGCTTTTCACCGGTTTGCCGGATCCGGCGCTCTCCCGTACAGACAATACAGTACAGTGACAGCGCTGTAACTTCTGGGTCACATGCGCCGGTCACATGACAGCACGTGACCGGCGCTTGTTGCGCTGTCACTGTACTGTAGTCACTGTATGGGAGAGCGCCGGATCCGGCAAACCGGCAAAAAGCCGGATGTGTGAAACCGGCCTTATGAGGCTATTTAAATCCAAATCAGAACATTGAAGCAATGGTTTTAACTAAACTTAAAAGTAAAGCAGATCCAGGGTAGTGCCAAACCTAGAGTTTTAACTGCTACAAATACCCCAATATAACTTTGTATTGTACATCAACTGCTACAAAAGAATCTCTGGCATTGCTGTCTATAAGAAAGTATTGTGTAACTTGATTGCAGCTATTTTGATACATTTTCAAGTCTTTAGTTTGGAAAATCCCAGCATGTAGCAATAACCAAATGATTTTCAAAGCTACTATCAATTCCTGTTGACTGCAGAATCAGGGAACGTTCACACAATCATACTTTCAGACCTAGAAAACCTGAACAGACTAAACTAGAAAAGAAAAAAGAAAAGTCACCACTCTCCAAAGTCGCAGCAAAAAGTGTAAAAGGAACTGGTCACATTCTCAAAGATAAACGTCAGAAATAATATAGTGTCTGAAGCCCAGACTTGAGATTCCAGCAAATAAGTGAGTCTACTTCCAAGGTTTTTGCTGAACTTCCAAAACAGGTTATATTTTCTTCTGCCATACTTCTCCTGAGGATAAGATTATTCAGCTTTGCCTTCTAAGGCTAGATTCCCACGATGAGCTTTTGGTGAGTTTGTGATGTTGTATATCTGCACCTATTATGTAGATTAGGTTATTTGCGTTTTATACATGTGTTTTTCTTGCATTTTTGACGTTGTCTCTTTTTGCTATGTTTGATATGACATGTTTTAAATAAAACTGCTTTGTTTTTGATACTTCTTGGTTTTTGGCTTTGACAAAGCTTTATGTGCAGATTAAGTTTGATTTTTGTGCATTTCCAATGTAGAAACAAACTAAAAACGCATTTGCAATTTTGATCTGCTTTTAATTTAATAAGTCTACGGGGAAAATCTGTACATAAAACTCAGTGTACGTATAAATCCCACTTTTTTGGAACTGTAAGACACTAGGTTTTTGACAGAGCAAAAATTGTGCAGAGTCAAAAACTCTGTTTAAAACATTGCGGGTCAAATGTTTCCTTCTGAAAAGTATGTTATTGTACTTTGAAAAGATGCATATAAAACATTATGTAAAGCCCAACTTGAGTTCCACCACTGTAGCTTCTTCTGGGGTGTCAATTGCTTTTATCTCCACATCATATTTATACCAATCATTCATGTCCACCCCAAACACATATAAAAAGATTTTTCTGGGTATAAAAAAAAAATCATTACAGTGCATCTGTTTTTATTCTGTCTGCACACAAACACCAGATAATAGAATAAAAATATAAAAATGAATAATGACAAACTAAAAATTATTCATAGTATTCATCTTGGTTGCCTTAAAAATCCATTATTGCTTTGCAATCACATTTTCAGGGAGCCGATCAGAGCCGGTGTGTGCTGGCACTGCTACCTGCACCATAGGTTCAGAGATTGACATTGGTATATACCGTAAATGGTTAACATAAGTGATTAGAGCTCAGCGCCTGCTGCTCATGATAGACACGTATACTACATAGCCATGTGTGGAGAGAGTTCAGCTCCAGAGCCCTCAACACACATGATCACCCTACAATGACATACAGTAAAGGGGTGATGTTCAATCACAATTCCCATGGTGAGGCAGCCCAATGATAATCAGATGAAGTGCTTTTGTCATTGATTGCATTTTTATGTGGAACTATAAACTTATTGTTGGTCGGTGACATATACACTCATGTAAACAGGGGAAGTAATTCCGATAATAATCAGAAGGTGGATTGCCAAATGATCATGCAAATTGTTGCAAAACTAAAAGAGGATTAACAATTGCAATCTACTGTCTATATGCACGTCAATGAATGCCAAATAACTTACTACTATAAGCACATGTTAGAATAACAAGTTATATGGTATATTATCATTCTGTGTATCTTAATGATACTTTATGTGCCCATATACAAAGGTCCTTTATTCTGGTCATACAAAATACATGTACATGAGCAGAACATGCCCAGACAAGCCAATAATCTTATGTGTGTGTGGCGCCCCTAAGGCTTCAGGCGCCACAGGGTACTGCACCTCCATTAGGGTGTAGCACTTATCCTGAGTCCAAGGAAAGTTGATACCGGTTTCACCAACATACACACACAGTTACAGTAGGTTGCTCTCTCCAATGGGGACCGGGCCAGGGTCGGGTCACAGAAGGGGGTCCCCACAGCGGTTGGGTTTACAGGACCGCACCGGGGGCTCCCCGATCCACTGGAAAAGTCACCGGACCTGTCCCACCATTTCTGGAGCCAAATAGCATATAGGATCCGGGGCTGAGGTCTTCGACCAGCCCCATATTGGAACTGCGCTATCAGCATACAGGACGGGACACTTTACTGACACCAGGGTCCCCAAGTGCTTCACGCCACAGGGATTTGACACTTAGCGCATCAAAGGAGGAAGGGCTCATAGGCTGACACACACCAGACTCGACCTTCAATGGATTCGGTATCAGCTGGAGCCCATCGTGGCAGAGACCAAAACTCTAGGGCAGCGCCTGAATTACTTGTGAGTAAAAGACCTGGAACCGCAGCCCCTGTCTCTGCCTCTCCTTTGCTGGCGCCGTCGCCCAGTGCTGGGGCGCCAACAGGGACTACCACCACCCCCATTCGTCCTCCATCATCCTTCCAGGGGTAACCCTGCTCCGCCTGTGGGGAGCGACACCATCCCGGCTGCGACCTTCACCATCAGACCTGGAGAGCAGCACTCGCAGCGGCGGCCCATCCCTGGGCGCGGACCAGAGGTCTAAAAAGACTTTCCTCACCGTCAGTACCACCCCCATCCTCCATCCTTCCTCCCGTCCACCACTTTCCCTCCCTCGTGTACGTCTTGGGGTCACGAAACCGGGCCTGGACACCCGTGACGACGCAGAGGATCTGCATTGCTCCTTCAATGTTTTTTAGATATTTTAGTCTTATGTTACTATGTTTGCGGAAGTAGAATTGTCAGCATTTCAACTTTTTCAACTTTTACTGACAAATGCATCAAGTTTAGGCAAAGACTCTCAATATTTGCAGTGTTGATGTTAGGGCCAGGTGGACGGGCAGACCCAGGAGGTGGATCCACTGGGCCGAACACCTTAATGAAGGCAAGGGGTCCGGTAGCCGGAGCACTACGGGTAGCCGTACAGTCCGTGCAAAAGAGTGGAATGGAGAAGTCCCTGGGACCACGGAGTCACTGATGGTAGTCCGGGTGACGGAGCTCAGGTTCGGAGGCCGAGATGTTGTCAGGCAGAGTCCGGAACCGATGGAGCGAGAGGACGGGTCACCACAGGGATCAGAGATGGTACGGACTGACGGGATGGCAGATAGTCAGCGTTCGGGGTTCGGGAATCGGCAGGACCGGATGGCGAGGCAGGAGCGGCTCTAGAAGAGAGATATGTAAGTGTATCACAGAGACACAAGGAGACCTGACTCCTAGCTTAGGAAACACAAAGAACAGGCCCCGCCCACTTGGACATTAAACCCCTTTATACCCTGTACCTGTGTGTTCAATTTCCTGTCAGTGGACGCTGGCCCTTTAAGAGAGGGTCAATGACCGCGCGCGCGCCCTAATGCGCATGCGCGAGGCCCGGGTGCCAGAAGCCAGGGCAGGGAGCGGTGTATAGGAAGCAGGGGAGCCGGCCTGGAGCAGGGCTGCCGACGGGCGCCGGGAGCGGGGACCGGGCCGCCTGGGGACCGCAGGTGATGGAGGCTGGAGACCGTGGAGCGGGGGACGCCTGACAGAGGAGCCGGGGAGCGAAGCAGGGAAGCCGGGGAGCGTGGCAGGTGAGCCGGGGAGCAGAGCAGGGGACCCGGAGAGCGTGACAGTACCCCCCCACGCCCCCCTCCCCGCAACCGGGACAGGAAGGCACGTATCAGGGGAGTACCCACATTCTCCCGGGGTTCCCAGTACCTATCCTCAGGACCATACCCTGCCCAGTCCACCAGGAAGAACTGTCGGCCCCGTACAGTTTTCATGGCCACAATATCCCTTACCGCATAGATGTCATCATCAGCGATAGGAGGAGGAGCCGAACTGGCAGCAGCGGAGAAGGGACCAAGGACAACCGGCTTGAGCAGGGAGACGTGGAAGGAGTTGGGTATCCTCATCGTGGCCGGGAGCTGCAGCTTGTAGGAGACCTCATTTATTCTGCAGAGGACTTTAAACGGCCCGATGTAGCGAGGACCCAGCTTGTATGATGGTAGCTTCAATCGGACGTACTTGGAAGCAAGCCAGACGAGATCTCCTGGAGAGAAACACGGAGGATCCAAACGCCTCTTGTCTGCGTGTCTCTTCATCCGCAGGGAAGCACGTCCAAGGGACGCCTTGACAGAGTCCCAAATTGTTGCAAAGTCACGGGCTACAGCATCAGCAGCAGGGACATCCGAGGAAGAGGATACAGGTAATGGGACAGAAGGCTGAAGTCCGTAAACGACATGGAAGGGAGAGCTGGAGGAGGACTCACTGACGTGGTGGTTATGGGAGAATTCAGCCCAAGGAAGAAGCGTGGACCAGTCGTGATGATGTGCATTGACGTAGTGACGTAAGAAGGAGGTCAAGATCTGATTGACTCGTTCCACTTGGCCATTCGACTGAGGATGGTAGGCTGAAGAAAAGTCCAGAGTCACTCCCAGATGTTTGCAGAGAGCCCTCCAGAAACGGGAGGTGAACTGAGTTCCTCTGTCGGACACAATGTGTGATGGAAAGCCATGCAACCGGAAGATGTGCTGTATGTAGGCGTCAGCGAGTTCCTGGGCTGAGGGCAGTCCAGCCATAGGGACGAAATGAGCCATTTTGGAGAACCGATCCACCACGACCCATATGACTGTGTGTCCGGAGGACAGGGTCAAGTCCGTAATGAAGTCCATTGCAATGTGTTGCCACAGAACTGAGGGTATAGGCAGAGGCAGAAGACGGCCATAAGGCAGATGTTTGGGCGTCTTGTTCCTGGCACAAGAGGAGCAGGCTGAGACAAAAGAAGTGACGTCCGTACGAAGGGATGGCCACCAGTAATGACGTACAATCGTACTCCATGTTCTCTTCTGACCAGCATGGCCGGCTGTTTTCGAGGCATGGCCCCAGTGCAACACTTTTTGTCTGTCAGTCTCAGAGACATAGGTCTTCCCGGGCGGTATCTGGGCCAGGGTGACAGGAGCCACCGGAATGATTTTACTAGGGCAGATGATGGGCTGGGATGTCTCCTCCTCCTGCTCCATGGGCATGAATGACCTGGACAAGGCATCTGCACATACATTCTTGTCCGCAGGTCGGAAATGGAGCTGGAAATCGAACCTGGCAAAGAACAAGGACCACCTGGCTTGCCGTGGGTTCAGTCGCTGAGTGGACCGCAGGTATTCCAGGTTCTTGTGGTCCGTGTAAATGATCACGGGGTACACTGCTCCCTCCAGAAGGTAGCGCCATTCCTCCAGAGCCAGTTTGACTGCCAATAGCTCTCGGTCACCAATGGTGTAGTTGCGTTCAGGCGCTGAGAAGCTCTTGGAGTAGAAACCGCAAGTCACCATCTTCCCGGAGGAGGACTTCTGCATGAGCACTGCTCCGGCTCCCGAGGAGGAGGCATCCACCTCCAAGGTGAACTGTCGGTTTAACTCCGGACGGTGGAGCACAGGGGAGGAAGCAAATGTCCGCTTCAGAGAGCCAAACGCGGCGTTGGCCGCAGGTGACCAGTCCTTTGGATTAGCCCCCTTCTTGGTCAAGGCGGAGAGAGGTGCAGTCAGAGCCGAGAAGTGAGGGATGAACTGACGGTAATAGTTTGCGAATCCCAGAAAGCGTTGGATTGCCTTCAGTCCAGAAGGAGGGGGCCAGTTGAGAATGGAAGAGACCTTCTCCGGATCCATCTGCAGTCCGGTATCGGAGATTACGTAACCCAGGAAGGGAAGAGAAGACTGCTCGAAGACACACTTCTCGTACTTGGCATACAGACGATTTTCCCTCAGTCTTTGTAGTACCAGCTGCACGTTCTCTCTGTGGGTCTGGAGGTCCGGAGAAAAGACCAGGATGCCATCAAGATACACCACCACACAGATGTAGAGAAGGTCCCGGAACACGTCATTCACCAATTCCTGAAAGACTGCTGGTGCGTTACACAGGCTGAAGGGCATCACACAGTATTCATAGTGCCCATCGCGAGTATTGAATGCGGTCTTCCATTCGTCCCCAGAGCGGATGCGGACCAGGTTGTAGGCACCCCGAAGATCCAACTTGGTAAACACACAAGCTCCTCTAAGCCGATCAAACAATTTGGGGATGAGCGGCAGGGGGTATTTGTTTTTCACGGTGATTTGGTTCAATCCCCGGTAGTCAATGCATGGGCGTAGGTCGCCCTCTTTCTTCTTAACAAAGAAGAAGCCTGCTCCAGCAGGAGAGGAGGATCTCCGAATGAATCCCCTTGCCAGGTTCTCTGTGATGTAGGTAGACATGGCCCTTGTTTCGGCAGGAGACAGCGGATATATCCGTCCTCGAGGTGGTGTAGTTCCCGGGAGCAGGTCGATGGCACAATTGTAAGGACAATGTGGCGGCAGTACCTCTGACTCCTTTTTATCAAAGACGTCCGCGAAGGACCAATAGGCCGAGGGCAGTCCCGGTAGGGACTCTGGAACCGGAGGTCGTCGGATGGGTTGAATAGTCTTCAGACAGTTCTCGTGGCAAGAGGAGCCCCATCGGGTGATTTCACCAGTACCCCAGCTGACTGAGGGTTCGTGTGTCCGTAACCAGGGGAGTCCCAGCAAGATTTGATGAGACATGTGTGGGAGGACATAGAGAGCGATGTTCTCGGTGTGCAGGGCACCGATACGCAGTTCCACCGGCTTGGTGATCCACGAGATGGTGTCAGAGAGGGGTCTCCCATCCACAGAGGCAATCACTAGGGGTTTGTCGAGTGGAGTAACAGGCACCTGGTACTTGTCCACCGTGGCCTGCTGGATGAAATTGCCTGCTGCCCCGGAATCGAGGTACGCCTCGGCCGTGAACCGCGTCTCTCCCGTTGTCACTTGAACAGTCCACGTAACTGGGTCTGAGAGAATCCCAGCACATAGGGTGGCCTCTCCTACCAACCCTAGGCTTTGGAGTTTCCCGGCCTCTCTGGACAGGAGCGTAGAAGGTGTGTGCCCTCTCCGCAGCAGAAGCAGAGGCCCTTGGCGAGCCGTTCTGCTCGGCGTTGTTCAGACTGCCGCAAACGGTCGATCTGCATGGGCTCGTGGACGGAGACACCAGATGACGTTGACTGAAGTACGGCGGGCTTCTGCGGAGGAGAGGAATGCCGTATCGGACGTCTCTCACGGGACACCTCTTTGGATCGTTCCTTAAAACGAAGATCCACTCGAGTCGCTAGGGCAATCAGGGCATCCAGGGTGGACGGCACGTCACGACCAGCCAGCTCATCTTTGATACGACCCGAGAGGCCTTCCCAGAAGGCGGCGGTTAGAGCCTCATTGTTCCACCCGAGTTCCGAAGCCAAGGTGCGAAAACGGATGGCATATTGACCCACCGTCAGAGTCCCCTGACGTAGCCGGAGGAGAGATGAGGCAGACGCGGAGGCGCGTCCGGGCTCATCAAAGGTGCCACGAAATGCCTGCAGGAACTCCTGGATGTTGGTGGTCACCGGATCCTCCTTCTCCCACAAGGGGTTCATCCAGGCCAGCACCTCACCCTCTAGATGGGACATCATGAACGCGACCTTGGCTTGGTCGGAGGCAAACAAGTGCGGCAGCTGCTTGAAATGGAGAGAGCATTAATTGATGAAACCCCTGCAGGTCTTGGGATCTCCAGCGTACCGGGGTGGTGAGGCCAAACGAAGTCTGGAAGCATCCGAGGAGGCTGCCACGGGAGCTGTGGCCGTGGATAGTACAGTGGAAGCTCGAGATGCCGAAGATGTGACCGACGCTTGCAGCGTGTTCAGGCGGGCGTCCACAGAAGACATGAAGTTCAGCATGCGGGTCTGGGTCTCACGCTGGCGTGTGAGTTCCTCCTGCAAGGCCGCTAGTGCTTGGGCGGGATCCATGGCCTGTTCTTACTGTTAGGGCCAGGTGGACGGGCAGACCCAGGAGGTGGATCCACTGGGCCGAACACCTTAATGAAGGCAAGGGGTCCGGTAGCCGGAGGACTACGGGTAGCAGGACAGTCCGTGCAAAAGAGTGGAATGGAGAAGTCCCTGGGACCACGGAGTCACTGATGGTAGTCCGGGTGACGGAGCTCAGGTTCGGAGGCCGAGATGTTGTCAGGCAGAGTCCGGAACCGATGGAGCGAGAGGACGGGTCACCACAGGGATCAGAGATGGTATGGACTGACGGGATGGCAGATAGTCAGCGTTCGGGGTTCGGGAATCGGCAGGACCGGATGGCGAGGCAGGAGCGGCTCTAGAAGAGAGATATGTAAGTATATCACAGAGACACAAGGAGACCTGACTCCTAGCTTAGGAAACACGAAGAACAGGCCCCGCCCACTTGGACATTAAACCCCTTTATACCCTGTACCTGTGTGTTCAATTTCCTGTCAGTGGACGCTGGCCCTTTAAGAGAGGGTCAATGACCGCGCGCGAGCCCTAATGCGCATGCGCGAGGCCCGGGTGCCAGAAGCCAGGGCAGGGAGTGGTGTATAGGAAGCAGGGGAGCCGGCCTGGAGCAGGGCTGCCGACGGGCGCCGGGAGCGGGGACCGGGCCGCCTGGGGACCGCAGGTGATGGAGGCTGGAGACCGTGGAGCGGGGGACGCCTGACAGAGGAGCCGGGGAGCGAAGCAGGGAAGCCGGGGAGCATGGCAGGTGAGCCGGGGAGCAGAGCAGGGGACCCGGAGAGCGTGACAGTTGACCTTTATTTTTCAAGACTTCTACATTATGCCCTGGCAATCTGGATATAATTTTCTGGGTCAAAACCTGACTGATGACAACCTTTTATTGCCTAATGTGCCTAATGAGTGCTTGAAGTTTCAATGATTTGTTCACTGAACAACTTAGTAGAGATAGTGGATAGATGTCACACTTCCCGGTCCCCGGCGCCACCTGCCACTCACCGCTCTGGTCCCCGGTCCCTCTGCCCGCGGCTGCTCCTCTCACTCCCCCTCTTCTGTGTCCTCCGTGCCTCCCGCCCACCGGCTCCGACGTCCCCCTGCGATCCAGGACACGCTGTCTGGCTCCCCTGCATCTCCTTCACAGCGTCCTGTACAGGCCTCCGGCACCTGAGCCTCGCGCATGCGCATTAGGGCGCGCGCGCTCACTCACCTTGTCTTAAAGGACCAGCGTCCCGGGAATAGGATATGACAAGATACAGGTACAGGGTATATAAGACTTCCCTTTTCTGGTGGGCGGTGCCTGATCAACGTGTTCCCAAAGCTAGGTGCTCAGGTCCCCTTGTGCTTTGTCTCTCTCCGTTAACTCTGTCTCGTCCACAGACTCCTTCCGCTGGTCCTGACTACCGGTTCTCCAGTAAGTGTCCCGGTTACCGTCTGATGAGGATTCCGTCATCTTCCGTCAGCCTATTCCCGTCACCGATCCCCGACTCTACCTGGTACATCCGCCTGCACGGCTCTCTGGACCCAGACCCCGTCTACTGTTCCTACCCGGCACCTGAACCCGGTTCCCGCCATCCGTCCTGCCCACGGTGCCTTTGGACTCAGAGACATTCCCTGCAAATCCCTGAAGGACTCGTAACCCTAGTGTTCTGGCTACCATGCATCTAGGCCCTCTGGTGGGGTGATCGGACAGTCCCTGTATAGGGGTAAGCTCCGGGTTGCCTCACTGGGGGAGTCCGGTGCACGGCCTAGTGAATCCACCACCAAGACGTTACAATAGATCAGCGGAGGATGGAGTTTTAGTCAGATTTCCTGAAATTCACAGTTTCAGATGGATTCGAACATTTTGAGATTTGATTCATGGTTCTTAAAAAAAAAACAAAGCAAACAAGCCCAGCACTGTATTCCATCCCGCTAAAGCATCAGAGTGTGAGCTAATCTCATTTTGCATTGCTGTGTGGGCCTCCTCATACTGTCCTGCAGGTTATGACTAGAGATGAGCGATGTTCAAATCGAACCATTTGCCAATTTCAAATTCGAGTTGTTTTGGGCGATGTTCGAGTCGTTCGACAAACTCAAAGGATTTGCTTAACGTTCGACCATTCGAGTTACCGTTCAATAACGGTTTCATCACCAAAAGTGTAGCTAATTACTAGCTGGCTTTTCACTGTAATACTGTCAGTCACTGTTAATAATTATATTATCAATATTCAGCGTATAGTGTGTGGGGGGAACAGGGTTTAGATCAGTGCTGCTGAGTGCTGAAAGAATGGCGATCGCCATTTTTTTTTCCCAACCATGCGTCCAGTGGGGCGGGCCAAGCTGTCAGCCAATCACAGACACACACACACACACACACAGCAAAGTGGATTTTTGCCAGACAAGCAAGGGCATGTTTCATTGGCTGTGCATGTCACATGTCCTTGCCCTATAAGATCCGGCCATTTTCCCCATCGCTGCCATTATCTCAGTGCTGCGGGTATGTGTCAGTCACCGTTCCCGCTGCTGCTGCTGCTGTGGGCGCTATACACTTATATAGTGCAATCGAGACATCGGTTTAGGGATTAGGGACTACTTGTAATTTCAGCCCTTTTCAGGGCTAGATTAGAGCAGTTCATAGCCATTTTTACTAGGCAGGTCTGTGCCAGCGCTGTGCAAGGGTTGTTCACAGCGTCTGTCTAAATCAGCTTAGGCAATTCTTTGCGGCATAGTATTAGTGTCTGTGATAGTCAGTGACCTACCACTGCTGTCAAGAAAGCTACACCTCCTCTCCATTTCTACTAGCCAAATTTTAACTGCAAAAAGTGCAGGCAATTCTTTGGGGCATAGTATCAGTCTCTGTGATAGTCAGTGACGTACCACTGCTGTCAAGAAAGCTACACCACCTCTCCATTTCTACTAGCCAAATTTTAACTGAAAAAAGTGCAGTCAATTCTTTAGGGCATAGTATCAGTGTCTGTGATAGTCAGTGACGTACCACTGCTGTCAAGAAAGCTACACCACCTCTCCATTTCTACTAGCCAAATTGTAACTGCAGGTAGTCCAGGCAATTCGGGGCATTGTATCAGTGTCTGTGATAGTCAGTGACGTAGCTCTGCTTTCAAGAAACATATACCACTTCTCCTTTTCTACTAGCAAAATTTTAACTGCAAAAAGGGCAGGCAATTCCTTGGGGCATAGTATCAGTGTCTCTGATAGTGACGTACCTCTGCTGTCAAGAAAGCTACACCACCTCTCCATTTCTACTAGCCAAATTGTAGCTGCAGGTAGTCCAGGTAATTCTTTGGGGGCATAGTATCAGTGTCTGTGATAGTCAGTGACGTACCTCTGCTGTCAAGAAAGCTACACCACCTCTCCATTTCTACTAGCAAATTTTAACTGCAACAAACAGTGTCCAATTTGTTCACAAGCAAAATGAGTGGTAAAAGACCAGATGCTGGTGGAAAGGGGAACACGCGTGTTGGAAAGGGAAAAAAAGTTTGTGTCCATGGGGTAGGTGGTAAAGCAACAGTAACTTCTGCTAAAGAAAGACCATCTTCCAGCCAAAATAAGATGTCTACTTCTTTCCGTGGACAATCTGATAGGATCCCTTTTTTACGGACACAACCAATGCTACCAAATGTAGATGAGGCACAAAAAGAGCAGGTGCTTGAATGGATCTCAAGTGCTCCATCAAGAGGCCTCTCCTCCACTTCAACTTCTTTAACATCTCAAATACTCCATTCCTCTGTGGTGTCACTCCAATTGCACTTGCTTCCTTCCAGCTCTCAAGTCTCCACCCGCCCTGCTGAGTATGGGGTAACAGAGATGGTTGAGTCTGCAGAGCTGTTCAGTTACACCATAGCCTGGGAATCAGAGGTCTGCTCCAAAGCTGGAGTGAGCCCAGACAAGGAAATGATCTGCACTGATGACCAGAAGCACTTTTAAGTATAGAATATTCAGGTCCATTTCAATTATATTTTTCTGAACTGGGTCCTTAATTATCATATATTTCCTACATTTGACCTATAGTCCCACATTTTTGAACAGATAAATTATTCTGAGTAGAATTATTATTAAACAAATTCTTTTTATTTATTTTTAAATATAAATTGATATCACACAGTGCACAAGGTGAAAGAGTATTAAAAAGTACTATATAAAAAACAATTAGAGGAAGGTCTCATAACAGGGTAGCGTGATCCACACAATTTCAATTATGACATTCATATTAAGGATACATAGTATTGGTGATTATTTGGAGATTTATATATTTTTTTTGTACATACAAAGTGCATAGTGAAACATCTATAATCTGCACAGTTCTCAGATTGCATTAGATCATATCCATGTGTAAATACATATAAGGTGCTTAGTAAAATGCAACATAGATTATAAATGTAATCCTCCAATTATATTATCTTGTACTTCTATAGGTAGTAACATAGCGTAAGTACGTATTAGTTCACCAATAAACAGTGGTTTGGGAGTAAAAATTGCTTCACAGTGAACACCCACCAATGTTACAGTAGCTACTGTGTGAATCATGCCGCCCTGCATCTCGACGCGTTTCGCCAAAGCTTCGTCCTGGAGGTGCAGGTACAGTGTGATCGACATCCTTATATACACCCTTGCTTTATCGCACCTGTATAATCGGTGCACGTCTCTCATCCACCTCAATGTTCACTGCCGGGCGTGACATAGAAGAGGGAGGTGGGATGATCTGCGCTCGCACATACAGTGAGTCCTTTCCACCATCTTGCATGAGGGCAAACAGAGGGGCATCCACACACCAAGACCGCGGCAGTTTAAAGTTTCCATGCTATACATTTTATCTTTATTTTAACATGTAGGAGACATTCATTTAATCTTAAATTTGTATTTATCTTAACGCAGTCCAAGTATATTTCAGCTCCCCATGATGCACCCATACACATACATTTTCCATAGGATTGTAAGTAATTTATTTGTTCCAAATGCATCAATTTCTTGTTTCTTTCAAGATGAAATATTTGTCACAGCAAGGGAGGATGTAGAACCATCATACTCCTGTTGAGAATACATAAATCATAACAAAGGATTAAAATTTATTAAAAATAGAAAATGGAGCATGCAGGCTGCACATCACCTCCCCATGCTAATATAGTGTCATAAAAATGGTTTGAAACTAATAGCATCATTTAGGTCAGTGGCCTCAAACATGCGGCTCTCGGGCCGCATGCGGCCCCTCAGGGTAGTTTGTGCGGCCCCCAGGCCCGTGCCCCTGTTCACTATCGTGGCAGGAGCAGGGGCCGCAGCCACTGTCTGCACTTTATGTCAGATGAATGTGTTGCTGGTGCTGCGCTCTCACGCCGGCAATACAATCATCTCACATAAATCACTGACAGTGACACTGCCCCTGCCGCGATAGTGAACAGTGGCACAGGCCTGGGGGCCGCACGAAGCAGAGATGAGGCAGCGCGGGACAGGTGAGAAGAATGGTGTGTGTGTGTGTGTGTGTGTGTGTGTGTGTTGGACGTTAACCCCTTAGCGACCTATGACGTACTGGGTACGTTATGACTCCCTGGTACTTGAGGACCCATGACGTACCCAGTACGTCATGGCGAAATCGCAGCCCCGGTGGCTACGATCGCTGCAAATACCTTAGATTCGGGGAGGAGGGGACCTCAGGAGGGGTGGTGTCTCCTCCCCGGACCTACGGAGGCTGTGATTGGCTGACGAACGACGCTCAGCCAATCACAGCCACTAATGTTTCAGCCATTGAAAATCGCTGAAACATTGAAATCCAGCCAAGATCAGGGAAGCTGTAGCCCTGATCACTGGCTGGAGCTGGATGACCTATGTTTCACCCGCCCCCATCTCTGATTGGAGAGACCGGCCTTGTCACCGATTTCTCCAATCACTGTGGATCTGGGGCCGCAGACCACTCCCCTCAGCTTCACTCCGGCGTCTGTGGAAGGTGAGGGGAGCTGCTGACCCATTACTACAGGATGGGGACAAAGTGCGCACATTACTATGAGGTGGGGATAAGGCTGGGGACATTACTATAGGATTGGGACATTACAAAGATGGGCACAATACTATTGGATGGGGACATTATTACTATAGTATGGGGACATTTTTATAGGATAGGGACTAGAATGGGCACAGTACTATAGGATGGGGACTAGGATGGGCACAGTACTATAGGATGGGGACTAGGATGGGCACAGTACTATAGGATAAGGACTAGGATGGGCACAGTACTATAGGATGGGGACTAGGATGGGCACAGTACTATAGGATGGGGATTAGGATGGGCACATTACTATAGGATAGGGACTAGGATGGGCACAGTACTATAGGATGGAGACTAGGATGGGCACAGTACTATAGGATGGGGACAAGGATGGGCACAGTACTATAGGATAGGGACTAGGATGGGCACATTACTATAGGATAGGGACTAGGATGGGCACAGTACTATAGGATGGCGACTAGGATGGGCACAGTACTATAGGATGGCGACTAGGATGGGCACAGTACTATAGGATGGGGACAAGGATGGGCATAGTACTATAGGATAGGGACTAGGATGGGCCCATTACTAGAGGATAATGACTAGGGTGGGCACAGTACTATAGGATGGAGACTAGGATGGGGATATTACTACAGGATGGGGACAAGGTGGGCACATTACTGTAGGATAGGGACATTACTACAAGGGGACAAGGATGGGAAACATTACTATAGAATAGGGATAATGCTGGGGACATTACTATAGGGTGGGGACAAGGTTGGCACATTACTAAAGGATGGGCACATTACTATAGAATGGGGACAGTAGTATAGGATGGGGACATTGCTACAATGGGACAAGGATGGGGAACATTACTATAAGATGGGGGACAAGGATGGACACATTACTATAGATTGGGGACATTACTATAAGATGGGGACAAGGATGAACACATTACTACAAAATGGGGACACTGATGGGGAACATTACTTTAGCATGGGGACAAGGATGAGCACATTACTGTGGGATGGGGACTAGGATGGGGTACAATACTACAAGGGGACAAGGATGAGCACATTACTGTGGGATGGGGCACAATACTACAAGGGGACAAGGATGGCCACGTTACAACAATATGGGGAACATTACTAAAAGATGTTGGTCAAAATTTCTATATAGTGCTAATTGTAAGGGCGGCTTTGCACATTGCAACATTGCACGTGCGATGTCGGTGGGGTCAAATCGAAAGTGACGCACATCCGGCGTCACTTTCGACATCGTAGTGTGTAAATCCTAGATGATACGATGAACGAGCGCAAAAGCGTCATTATCGTATCATCAGTGTATTCTCCGACATTTCCACAATGCCGGTGCCGCGACAGGTACGATGTTGTTCCTTGTTCCTGCGGCAGCACACATCGCTGTGTGTGAAGCCGCAGGAACGAGGAACATCTCCTACCTGCCGCCGGCGGCTATACGGAAGGAAGGAGGTGGGCGGGATATTTACATCCTGTTCATCTTCGCCCCTCCGCCGCTATTGGCCGCCTGCCGTGTGACGTCGCTATGACGCCGCACGAACCTCCCCCTTAGGAAGGAGGCGGGTCACCGGCCAGAGCGACGGTCGCAGGGAAGGTAAGTGCATGTGAAGCTGGCGTAGCGATAATTTTCGCTACGCCAGCTATCACAAGATATCGCAGCTGCGACAGGGGCGGGGACTATCGCGCTCAACATCGCAGCATCGGCTTGCGATGTTGTAATGTGCAAAGCCCGCCTAAGACTATTAGTTACAAGAAAGGGATAAAATGTAAAAAAAAAAAATGTTTATATTTAAACAAAGAATGTGCACGTTTGCTATAATGAACAAGTGAAAATGTTCAAAATCAGTGATCCCAAGGTGTGTAAAAAACAATAAAATATATATATTATATATGGTACCAATAAAAATGTCACTTTGTCCTGCAAAGAATGCGGCCCCCCAAATTATTTTTTTTCCTCTGTGTGGCCCATACACCCAGCCGACTTTGAGACCCCTGATTTAGGCCATTTGGTTTGGCTGTATTTAGCACTGTTATCCAACGTGCCTCCTTTTGGGCTAGATTTTTCTTAATGTCACCCCCTCTTGCTCCCAACTGTACTCTGTCTATGCCTCTAAATTTTAGCAGTCTCCAATTACATTGATGTTTATCCCTAAAATGTCTCGGGATATTCTTTAATATTTCGATTTCTTCTGTTTTTTTGGCCTTATTTGCATTTTTTATACCTCGAATATGTTCCATGATTCGAACTCTAAATTCACGTGATGTTAGTCCTACATATATTAAGCCACATGGGCAATGTGCCCAGTATACCACTCCAGCCGTATGACAGCTGATGTGATGCACTATCGTGTATGTGGTTAAATGAGCCGAATCATGGAACACTTGAGATCTCTCCACTTGGGCACAGGCACCACAATCCCCACAGGGGTATGTGCCCCACTTTCGCTTGGTACTCAATCCCCATAAGTTTTTTGGGGGGGTATATAGTGGCTTCTTACAACCATATCTTTAATTGTTTTGGATCTCTTAGATGTACCATATTATTTACTTTATAAGACGCACCGGATTACAAGATGCACCCCACATTTAGACATAAAAAAAGGGAAAAAAAAAGAAAAATGGGGTCTGTCTTATACTCCGGTGTTCTCTTACCGGAGGGGGGCAGCAGTGGTGGTGAAGCGGGTCACAGGAGGCACAGGTTGTGCTGGCAGGCGCGGCAGGTCAGTGGTGGCAGGAGCCGCGGGGTCCGTGGTGGCGGCAGCAGCGTCGGTGGGTGAGTCATGCAGCAGGCCGGTGCAGTGAGAGTGTCCGCGGTCCCGGTTCAAATGGTGGCTCAGTGGTAGCAGAGGTGGTGTCGGCTCAATGATGGCAGCGGCGGTGATGGCTCAGTGGTGGCAGCGGCGGTGACGGCTCAGTGGTGGCAGCGGCGGTGACGGCTTAGTGGTGGCAGTGGTGGCGACGGCTCAGTGGTGGAGCAAACCGATGCGGTGTTTTCCCAGTGTGTCCGCAGTCCCGATTCAAGTGATGGCGCCCGGAGCCGGTGCATGCGCAGATGGAGCTCTCATCCCAGGGCTCCATCTGCGCATGCGCTGACTCCCGGAGTAGCGCGTGCGCAGATGGAGCTCTCATCCAAGAGCTCCATCTGCGCACGCTCCCGATGCCATAATTTGAAAGTGGGACCGCGGACAAACTGGGTAACTTGCTGCACAGCCGCCCACCCCGCACGCACAGAGTGGCAGCCAGCAGGCTGCCCGTCCATTCTGCGTGCAAGCGGCAGGGTACCTGTGCTTGCGTGCGGGCGGCAGCCGGGTGCCTGTGTGAGGGCGGCAGCCACCTGCCGCCCGCATGGGCACCCGACTGCCACTCGCACACAGCACCCGGCTGCCGCCGGCACACAGCACCCAGCTGCCGCCGGCACACAGCACCCAGCTGCCACGGCACACAGCACCTGGCTGCCGCCGGCACACAGCACCCGGCTGTCGCCCGCACACAGCACCCGGCTGCCGCCCGCACACAGCCATGTGTACCCGGCTGCCACCGCACACAAGCATAGGTACCCGGCCGCTTGCACGCAACCACAGGCACTTGGCCGCCAGATCGCCGCACAGACAGGACCCCCAGGTACCGCTATATTCGGATTATAAGACGCACCCCCCATTTTCCTCCCAAATTTTTGGGAGGAAAAGTGCGTCTTATAAAGCGAAAAATACGGTAATTGCTGCTTTAGATTTTAAAACTGTGGCTAGATCATTATCTGTTAGTAAGATAAGCCAGTATTTGTTTAGTATGTTACACATCTCTCTCCATTGGGCATGGTAGGAGATTAAAAATCTCACCTTTTGATCTGCTTGTTCTTTATTCGTTGGTTTTAGAAGTTCTATACGTGATGTTGTTTTTGCTCTCATATCCTCTTTCGATGTCTTGATTCTTATATTGGCGGAAATGAAATTGTTTTTTTAAATCTTGAGCTTGCGCTTCAAATAGATTATCACTTGAACAAATGCGCCGTGCCCTCAAAAACTGACCTGTCGGTATCCCTCTAAGTGTCTGTGTTGGGTGGGAAGATTTTGCACTCAGTAATGAATTGACGGCTGTCTTTTTTCAATATATATCTGTCATCAGGCTTCCATCTCGTTCCCTGACGATCTTGACTTCCAAAAAGTCAATACTTTCTTGGCTGCAGATATACGTAAGTCTAATATTATGATAATTTTTATTTAGTTGTTCCATGAACTGATCCAGCTGGTGAGTCTCTCCTTCCCAAATCAAAAAATATCATCTATGTAGCACAGCCATACATGGACTGCGCCACAAGATTCAGATGGAAATTGTATGGACCGCTCCCACCACCCAAGAAAGAGGTTTGCAAAAGAGGGCGCACAAGACGCCCCCATTGCAGTACCCCTCTCCTGGAGGTAGTAGCAGTCCTTAAATAAAATATAATTGTGCGTTAGAATAAATTCTAACAACTGTATCAAGAGACTCACCAGCTGATCATCCATGTTTGACATTTTCAAATAGTATTCAACTGCAGTAATTCCATCCTTATGTGCAATTGATGTGTATAACGATTGCACATACTGATGCCCAGAAGCTTTGTGAGTCAGATTCAGGCCCAGATGAAGAAGGTTCTGAGCATAATGTAGACCCTCATTTCCAAACTGTAACTCCTCTTGGTGGAGACAATGAGGAACATGATGATGACGATGAGACTCAGATACGTGACTGGAATGACAACTTAAGTATTCAGTCAGGGTAGGAAGAGGTTGGCTCTGAGGACGAGGGGAGTGCAAACACACAGGGTGATGAGGAGGTTGTAGATCTCACTTACTGTCAACCCACAGTCAGGAAGTCGATGAGGTCAGCAGAGGAGGTGGAGGAGGATGCTACTGACGACGAGGTTAGGTTGCACCTTCCGGGCAGAGACGGAGTACTGGAAGCATGTTAACAACTGCATCCTCTGCCACAACACAGAAGTCGGGGTGGCTCTGCAGGTCGTATGGGCTCTAAGCCTTGCCTAGCCTAGTCCTTTGTTGACATCGCAAAGGATCTCCCAACTCATGTCATCTGTAAGATTTGTCGCCAATCTTTAAGTAGAGGCCAAAAACTCACTAGGTTGAGTACTTCGTCCATGAACCGTCACATGGATATGAAGCATAAGTCGCAGTGGGAAGCTCACTGTACTACAATGCGGCCTAGCGGAGCGGGCCAACCACTGTCAGCTCCTTCAAGTGCATCCGTGTGCTATTCATCCTCTCTGACTGTGGTGACAGTCACACATGCTTTTGGACACAGACCTTCCAAATCTTTACCTGCAACAGGCAGTGTGATTGGCAGGTCGTCAGTAGTTTTGGAAGTGTTAACAGCTGATGGTGTTGAGCTCTCTCAGACATCAAGAGCACCACCTTTGGATGAAGGCAACATTATGTTTCTGCCTGCACTTTCCTCACAGACCAGCAGTTTGCCAGGGACACTCTACTCAACGCCTTCTCAGCACAGCTGCCAGCCCTTGGTCCCTCAGATGTGGACAAGTAAAAGACCATTTCCTCCTAGCCATAACAAAGCTAAGAGGTTGACTTTCAGCATCTGCAGGCTACAGAAATGCTACCTTTCCGCCTGGTGGACACACAGGATTTTCAAGACCTTATATCCGTCGCAGTGCCCCAGTACCAGGTGCCCAGTCGCCACTACTTCTCCAAGAAAGGTGTGCCAGCACTACACCAGCATGTCGCACACAACATCACAGCTTCCTTGAGAAACTGTGTGTGTGACAGGGTGCATTTCACCACAGATTCTTGGACCAGTGAGCATGGACAGGGGCGTTACATGTCGCTGACTGGGCACTGGGTAACTATGGTCAGAGATGGAGAAGGGTCTGCTGTACAAGTCTTGCCGTCTCCACGAGTTGTGCGTTAATCCTCTGTATGTAGAAGTTCCTCAACTGCTTCTGCCTCTTTCACCTCGTTTGCGTCCTCCACCTCCGCCTAAAGCCGTTCTGGTCAGGCCACCCGCGTTGTAACTGCGTACAAGGAATCCCGCACACCTCCTTACTATGCTGGCATCAGAGCTCAGCGGCATCAGGCTGTCTTTACGTTGAAATGTCTGGGAAATGTGAGTCACACAGCTGATGAGTTGTGGTCAGCTCTGGAGACCGAGTTTCAGTTGTCTCCACTCAACCTGCAGCCAGGGAAGGCCATGTGTGACAATGCTGAAAACCTGGGTGAGGCCCTTCACCGGGGCAATGTGACACATGTGCCTTGTATGCCTCACGAGTTTAACCTTGTTGTCCAGAAATTTTTAACCCACTATCCCGGCCTACATGGGCTTCTGCAGAGGGCACGGTCACTATGTGCTCACTTCCGCCGTTCACACCCCGCAACTGAACGACTTACATCGCTACAGAAGTCTTTCGGCCTGCCATTTCCCCGGCTGAAATGCGATGTGCCGATACGCTGGAATTCGACTCTACACATGTTGCAGCGACTGTGGCAGCACCGCCGAGCCCTGGTGCAATATGTTATGATGTATAGCCTGGGCCAACGAGATTCAGAGGTGGGGCAGATCACGCTGCTGGAGTGGTCTCAGATCAAGGAACTATGCACCCTTCTGCACAGTTTCGGCATGGCAACGAAGATGTTTAGCGCTGACGATGCCATTATCAGCATGACAATTGCAGTCATTTACACGCTGGAGCACACTGTAAACAGTATTCGGAGTCAGGTGGCGAGACAAGAGGAAGGGGAGGAAGTACAGGAGGATTCATATGCGGAAGGGATACCAAGATCTACAAGGTCCAGACGGTCAGCAGCACCAAGGCGGCAGGCATGGGATGGTGGGGGAGAGGGATTAACAAGGGCGCATGGTAGCAGCCAAACTGTTGAGGAAGGTGCAGGAGCCCAGGAGGAAATGGAGGATGAACTGGCGATGGGCATGGAAAACTCAGCAGATGAGGGAGACCTTGCTCACATTTCTGTTGTGCGAGGTTGGGGGGAGAGGGCAGAGGAAGGAAGCATGATTCTCACCTCGCTGCCACCAACACAGCAAGGATCCTTGGTCCTCCTGGATGCGCAAGACACATGAGCACCTTCTTGCTGCACTACCTACAACATGATCCTCGGATTGTCAGAATTCGAAGTAATGCTGACTACTGGGTTGCCACACTCTTATATCCCCGGTACAAGTCAAAATTTGGCAAAATAATTCCTGCCATAGAAAAGGATGCACGTATGCAGGAGTATCAGCAGAAGCTGTTACACAATATGAGATTGGCTTTTCTACTAAACACCAGTGGTGCACAGAGTGAATCTCACAGTTCTAACTTGGCAACCATGGGACTGTCGAGTCATCATCACTCAAACCATACCAGCAACACCGTATCTGGTGGTAACAGCAATTTTATGGAATCGTTTCATGAATTATTTAGACCATCCTTTGCAAGACCACAAGACACAAGAAGTCTGACACATAGTCAACTCCTGGAGAGGATGATACAGGAGTATCTCCAAGAGAATATCGATGCCATGATTGTGCAACTGGAGCCTTGCTCATTTTGGGCTTCCAATCTGGAAAAATGGTCTGAGCTCATCACGTACGCCTTAGAGATCTTGTCGTGACCCGTGTCTTCAGTGCTGCTGGGTGTGTGCTGACAGATAAGCGCACGCGTCTGTCCAGTGACAATGTGGACAGACTAACGTTCATCAAGATGAACAAGTCATGGATCCGCAAGGACTTTTCTACCCATGTGTCCTCCTGGGGAGAGTAAAGGCTTGTATATTTTTGATTGTGCTTCATGCAAATCAACATGTTAAGTTTGCAACTGTGGGACAATTGATGCCACTTAAGTGGTGTCTGTGGCCCAATTTTTTGAAAAAATGAAGACTCTTGTTGGAGTCCCCTTGCTGTGTTTTAGATGATTGTTCATCAAGATGAACAAGTCATGGATCCGCAAGGACTTTTATACCCCTGTGTCATCCTGGGGAGAGTAAAGGCTTGTGTATTTTTGATTGTGCTTCATGCAAATCAACATTTTAAGTTTGCAACTGTGGGACAATTGATGTTAAGTGGTGTCTTGGGCCCAATTTTTTTTTAAAAAATGGAGACTCTTGTTGGAGTCTCCTTGCTGTGTTTTTCATGATTTTAGAAGGGCATGACATGCCTATGTCTGTGTCTTCTCCTCCTTTTACACATCCAGCTCTTTTATTTCAGCATGAGTATATGTACTTGTCACTTTTCCATGTGTTTGTGGTGTCTTCTGAGTTGTCACCTTTTGGACACCTTAGAAGGTGTTTTCTAGGTGTTTGTATGTGTTTGTGTTTGCCTGCCATTCTTTTCAATGGGGTTCAAGGGTATTCGTCGAACATTCGACGAACACACCCGCCGTTTGATGAACCGAACCGAACTCGAACACTAGGGGGGTGGCTCATCTCTAGTTATGACATCTTATGAATTATTATAGCTTATATAATAGATGAAGCTGTGGCATTTTCATATGGTTGGGTGCAACAATTATACCTGTTTGAGATGTATTAAGAGCTTAGCACTTTTCTAAATGAAGAAACAATAGCATTTTTATAATCCATGCAAAAAATTATTGCTTTAACTCCTTCACCACCAGCCTGTTTTCACCTTCATAACCTGGCCAATTTCTTTTATTCTGACCAGTCACTTTATTAGTTAATAACTCTTTAACCCTTCAACTGATCCCAGTGATTCTGAGATTATTTTTTTCATCACATCTTGTACTCCATGGAAGTGGTAAAATTTGGACTATACTTTTTGCATATATTTGTGAAAAAATCAGAAATTTGGGGAACATTTTGAAAAGTTTGCATTTTTTTAAATTTCAATTTATATGCTCTTAAACCAGAGAGTTATATCACACAAAATAGTTAATAAATAAAATTTCCCACATGTCTACTTTACATCAGCACCATATTTTTTTGCTAGAAAGTTAGAAGGGTTCAAAGTTTATCAAACAATTCTCATTTTTCCAAGAAAATTTACAAAACCATTTTTTAGGGACCACATCACCTTTGAAAAAACAAAACTAACACCCTTCTAAAAACTGCACCTCTCAAACTGATCTGTATCGTATCAAAGAAGTTTCTTAACCCTTCATGAGCTTCACAGGAACTGAAGCCATGTGGAAGGAAAAAATTAGAATTTTACTTTTTGCCACAAAAAAGTTATTTTAGCATTTTCACATGAGTAACAGTAAAAATTGCACCATACGATTTGTTGTGGTGTAAACTACCATTTGGGCGCATGGCTCGGAAAGGAAGGAGCACCATTTGACTTTCGGAATGCAAAATTGTCTGAAATTGTTAGCAGACGCCAGGTTGCGTTTTGAGAGCCCTTAATATGCCTAAACAGTGGAACCCCCCACAACCCACAAGTGAATCCATATTGGAAACTAGACCCCTCAAGGACTTTACCTAGAGGTGTCGTGAGCACCTTGAACCTAGAGGTGCTTCATAGACCTTTATAATGTTGAACCAGGAAAATAAGAAATCATGTCTTTCACATGTTGCTTTAATCTCATTTTTTTCATTTTCACAAGGCAATGCCTCTGACTGTTTATATGTATCCACATTTAGTAGTCTACCTGGACAGAGTGGCCGGGCGGCAGGATCGTACTGCTGGGAAACGTGTCAGGCAGAAGGGCAGAAGCAATCCGGCTATTAGAGCTAAGTGACATTATGAGTGATGAGGCCTAGTGCAAAACCTCTTGTTACACCCTCAATGTTTGTCATATATTGTACTAAGGGAGGTCTATCTAATACTAATATGGATTCAAAACTGAATATGTCCCTAAATTGAAGGGAAATGGTGTTTAGTGGTGGTGTGCTGAGCCATATGTGTGCACAAAATTTATATGCACAAGGATAACATCTTTGTGGTGTTAGAATGAGAGTTATGTTTACAGGCCTATTTGCTGCTCTGAGAGTATTGTTTACATATGAGTATCCTCTATGTTTACAGGTTCATTTGCTGCTCTGAGAGTATTATTTACATATGAGTTCTATCTAATATATAAAGCTGAGTGTATGTACTGTATGTGTGAGGTAATAAGATGTCGGTGGGGAGACGGATAGAGAGACAGAGAGAGACAGAGATAGACAGACAGACAGAGAGGGAGACAGAGAAAGAGACAGACAGACAGAGAAAGACAGTCAAAGAGACAGACAGAAACAGACAGACAGGGAGAGACAGAGAAAGAGACAGACAGTCAAAGAGACAGACAGAGGCAGACAGACAGACAAATAGACACAGACAGACAGGGAAAGAGACAGGCACAGACAGACAGTGAAATTGACAGGCAGACATTAAAAGAGACAGAGACAGGGAAAGAGACAGACAGGGAAAGAGACAAAAACAGGGAAAGAGACAGAGACAAGGAAAGAGACAGGGAAAGAGACCTAGACAGATAGGGAAAGAGACAGAGACAGATGAGGAAAGAGACAGACGGGGAAAGAGACTGACAGACAGACAAAGAGATAGATAGAGACAGACATAGATGGACACAGAGATAGAGAGAGACAGACAGAGAGACTGATACAGAGACAGACAGAGAGATAGACACAGACAAACAGAGAGCTAGACACAGACAGACAGACATGGATAAAGACAGACACAGACAAACAGAGACAGAGAAAGGGACAGACACATAGAGACAGACAGGGAAAGAGACAGACAGAGAGACAGACACACAGAGACAGACAAACAAACAAACAGAGACAGACACACAAAGACAGACAGACACAGACAGACAGAGACTGTAAGAGAGACAGAGAGACAGTTACTATCCCGGGCAATGCTCGGGTACTACAGCTAGTAAATTATATTATCAATATTTTTCAATTTGTTATTTCTCAATGGTGGACACAGCAATCAATGTTTTCAGACCTGCAGGGCACTTTTTGACCTTATATAGCCTCAAACTTTGGAATCTATGTCACTAATGAAATTTATGGCATGTGAATATTTTGGCACACATCACCTTTCGTATATTTATATTGCCTACTTTTGAATAATGTACATACACTTATTGCATGATTGTTAGGAACTGAGGGACAAAAATTATATCCCCTAAAGGGTACTTTACACACTGCGACATCGCTAGCGATCTCGTTAGCGATGTGAAACTCTAGATCGCAGGTGCGATCTAGAATTTCACATCGCTAACGAGATCGCTAGCGATGTCGCAGTGTGTAAAGTACCCTTAAGGGATGAATAGGCATAGGGGATATAAGAAAATTTTGTTTATTTAAAATGGGGATATGTCCTTTCCCATAGACAGGGACTTGCAAATTGTGGGTCCCTTCTGGTAATAGGTGCTTAATCAATTCTTGTGAGAGTGACCATCTTATAATTAGTCATGCATGGGAATATACAGTATATAAACAGTCAGAGCCATCCGTAGCACCCCTAGATTCCCAAATCAGCTGCACTTTAGACCAGCACAGGGAAAAGAGGGTGAGCAATCATTGAGTGGGGGCATCATTTCGCAATATTAGGGTGCCACGTTCCGCGGTAAGGTAGGGAAAGGAGACGGCATTTTGGCCAAATTCAGCCTCTAAAATTGTAGCACTTTACCTGTTTGTATTTGTGTGTTTGTTTTTTGGATATCTAGTTTCAAATTAACTCAATAAAATACCGCTCCCGCTGCAACTGCTGCTGCTGATGTGTGCGCTATAGACTTATACAGTGCAATCTATACATCAGTTTGGTTGATTAGGGACTACTTGTAATTTCAGCCCCTTTCAGGGCTACATTACAGCACTTCATGGCCATTTTTGCTAGGCAGGTCTGTGGCCGCGCTGTGCAAGGTTTTATCACAGCGTCTGCCTAATTTAGCTCAGGCAATTCCTTGGGGCTTAGTGTCATTGTCAGGGATAGTACGTGAGGGTTCCTCTGCTGACAACCAAGCTACACCACCTCTGTATTGTACACCACCTGTCCATTTTTGCTACGCAATTTTAATTGCAAAAAGTGCTGCCAGTTTTAGGGGCATATTTTCATTGTCTGGGATAGTACGTGAGGGTTCCTATGCTGACAAGCAAGCTACACCACCTCTGCATAATACACCACCTGTCCATTTTTGCTACGCAATTTTAATTGCAAAAAGTGCTGCCAGTTTTTGGGGCATAGTTTCATTGTCTGGCATAGTACGTGAGGGTTCCTATGCTGACAAGCAAGCTACACTACCTCTGCATAGTACACCACCTGTCCATTTTTGCTGCGCAATTTTAATTGCAAAAAGTGCTGCCAGTTTTAGGACCATAGTTTGTCAGGGATATTACGTGAGGGTTCCTCTGCTGACAATTTTGCTTTAGCACCTCTGCATTGTACCCCACCTCTCCATTTTTCCTATGCAATGTTAATTGCAAAAAGTGCTGCCAGTTTTAGGGCCATAGTTTCATTGTCAGGTATATTACGTGAGGGTTCCTCTGCTGACAATTTTGCTATACCACCTCTGCATTATACACCACCTGTCCATTTCTGGTACGCAATTTTAAACTGCAGGTAGTCCAGCCAATCTGTGAGAAAGGTGCAGGCGTAGATATAATGTTGCCTTCATCCAAAGGTGGAGCTCTCGATGTCTGATACAGCTTAACACCAGCAGCTGTTTCCACTTCCAAAACAACTGGTGACCTGCCAATCACACTGCATGCTGCGGTTAAAGGGGTGGAAGGTCTGCATCCAAAAGTATGTGTGACTGCTGTCCCCACAGTCACAGAGGATGAAGAGCATGCAGATGCACTTGATGGGGCATACGGTGGTTGCACCGCCCCACTAGGCCGCATTGTAGCACAGTGACCTTCCCACTGCGACTTATGCTTCATTTAAAGTTGTGTACAGGGTGGGCTCCACAGTATACAGCAAAACCACGCACTAGGAAAATGACTCTAGGCAGTTGTGTTGGTAAATGATTGTTTAACTGTACCAAACAAACAATAACAACCATGCATAAAACTGAAAGAATAAAACAATCTATTCACAAGACCAAAAGCCTACACCCCTATGCTGCGCCACTTGTAATGGCGATTTATAACCCCTTCTCACCAACTTTTGCCTAACCAAGGGACTATCTAAACAGTTGCCTACTACCCGGTAATCCCTCTGTGTAGCAGGAGTAATTGTGTATGTGTGTGTGTGTGTGTGTGTGTGTGTGTGCGAACACGACCTACAAGTGGCGCATCACAAGAGCTTACAACTTACCTACCTAAACATAGACAAAACCCATAAACCCCCCTGAATACCCTTGTTTGCTGAAGCCTCACAGATAAGGCAGACGATAAAAGTGGTAAGGCAAACCACACAGCTCAGCAACACAGTCCTGGTAATCTTGTAAAGCAACAGTCAATACAAACATGTGTCGCTGTCCCTCTAAGATTTTAACTGTAACTGACAAACTGACAGAGCAGAGCCAGCAAGTCTTATGTCTATATAGTCGGCCTAAGCAGAACAGCTACCGTATGTGTTTTGTTACCAAATCAAAGTGTTGGGTGCACGCAGTCCTGGCTGGGCCCAGCCTACCGTACCCGGGTACTGTGGTATCCAGTTGCCATAAATACAGATTTGACGCTCCTCTCATGGTAATCAGTATAGCCAGCAACTGAAGAATGGCGGTCTCTGGCACAGGATGCTGCTCACAGGCGTTACGGTCCTGCGCATCAAACTCCAACACGAGTCTCCTCACAATCCACCAAAGTGTTTCCACGGCGGCTCCTTTCTGTTCCGCACACCGTTCACTTTTCCTTCAGCTTACATACAGGACCTCCTCCGGTCTCCAAGTCCACAGCCGAAGACCGTTTTGATATTGCTATAGTGACAAGTCAAAGGCAGATGCAAAACAGCAGCCCTTTGTGGGTAGTCAGCAACAATGCATACAATGAATGGCAAATAAGCATCTTGCATTCACAGTGGATAAAGGTCATCAATATACCCTCACCCTATCACTTCATATCCATGTGACGGTTCATGGACAAAGTACTCAAAGTAGTGATTTTTTGGCCTCTACTTAGAGATTGGTGACAAATCTTACAGATGACATGAGTTGTGTGATCCTTTGCAATGTCAAAAAAGCCCCAGACTAGGCAACGCTTACAGCCCATGTGCCCTGCAGAGCCACCACGACTTCTGCTCAGAGGCAGAGTTGTGGCTGAAGATTCAGTTGTTGATGTGCGTCCAGTACTTTGTATCTGTCCATGAAGACGCAACCTAACCTTGTCATCAGTAGCATCCTCCTCCACCTCCTCTGCTGACCTTATCGACTGGCTGACTGTGGGTTGACAGTAAGTTGGGTCTTCAACCTCATCATCACTCTGTGTGTTTTCACTCCCCTCGTCCTGACTCCTCAGAGCCAAACTCATCCTGCCCTGACCGAATAGTAAAGTTGTCATTCCAATCAGGTATCTGAGTCTCATCAGCATGTTCCCCATTCTCTCCACCAAGAGGATTTACAGCTTGGTAATGAGGGTCTACATTATACTCAGAACCTTCTTCATCGTGGCCTGGATCCGTCTCACAAAGCTTCTGGGCATCAGTGCAGATCATTTCCTTGTCTGAACTCACTGCAGCTTTGGAGCAGACCTTTGAATCCCAGGCTATAGTGTGACTGAACAGCTCTGCAGACTCAACCATCTCTGTTACCCCATACTCAGCAGGGCGGGTGGAAACTTGAGAGCTGGTAGGAAGCAAGTGCGATTGGGTTGACACCACAGAGGAGTGGAGTTTTTGGGATATTGAAGTTGAGCTGGAGGAGAGGCCACTTGTTGGAGCACTTGAGATCCATTCAAGCACCTGCTCTTTTGGTGCCTCATCTACATTTGGTAGCGATGGTCGTGTCCGTGAAAAAAGGGATCATATCAGATTTTCCACGGGAAGAAGTAGACATCTTATTTTGGCTGGTAGTTGGTGTTACGAATTGGTGCCGCCATAGCCGCAAGCAGCCTGCTGCGGTTCCAGTTATGCCCAGGCATCAGCTGCCATTTTTGCCGTGCCTCATGTCGTCCAACTGGCTGCTTCCTCCTCCACATCTAAGTGTGGAGAGGCGGCTAGTGCGCATGTGTGTGTCGATTTACCCCAGCCATAGTCTAAGTCAAGTGTTTCGCCTAGTGAGCATGCTCAGCCTGACTGAGCCATTCCTGAGGCTAAGTCCTCAGTTCGGGCTACTGAGCATGCTCCCACACTTAGTGCGAAAAGCCTCTTTGCACAGGTACTTGGACTCCGTTCCGTGTGTAAGTCCTGTTTTGTGCCTACAGAGCATGCTGAAGCTGATAGTCTGTTTTCTGAGACTGTTGTTCAGGCTACTGAGCATGCTCAGACACTTAGTGCATCAGAGGCTAGGTCTGGTAAGGAACTCACTAACCATATCCGTGAGGTGGCAGTCCCTGATAGGCCAGAGGGCATCAGGTGTCCTGATGATGTGGCCACTCCTGACTGGCTCACAGAGGCCCGCCCCTATGACTTGGCACTAGTGATGAGCGAGCATGCTTGTCACTACTCGGTACTCGCACGAGTATCGCTGTACTCGGGCTGCTCGGCGGGGACCGAGTAATCTCGCGATACTCGTGCTGTACTCGTGGTCTTCATTTCTGCATGTTGGCGCTCTTTTGAGAGCCAGCCCTCATGCAGGGATTGGCTGGCAGACCACTGCAATGCCACAGCCCTGTTAGTTGTGGAATTGCAGTGATTGGCCGGCCTGCACAGCGTGACCGAGCCTTTATATCGGCCGGCGCGCTGTGCTCTGCTCACAGCTATCCAGACTGTCAGTGCAGGGAGAGTGTCGCTGATTCAGGGAAAGCTTTGCGGCCCTTTATAGCTTTTTCAGTTGCAGGGCTGCAAACAGTGTGACCAAAAGTCCTTCTCAGGACTATTCTAGTTGTATACAGGCAGGCAGGGTATAGCCAGGTCGGAGTACAGTAGCAGAGTCCTTCTCAGGACTATTGTTGCTATATACAGGCAGGGTATAGCCAGGTCTGAATACAGGCTAGTGACCAAAAGAGTCCTTGTCAGGACTATTGTACCAGTATACAGGCAGGCAGGCAGGCAGGCAGGGTAGTGGTGACCGTATACCAGCCTTCATCATATCTGGGGCTGGTGTACACAGTGTAAAACAGTCCAGATAGTGTCTGACTTGTCTGTAATTGTCGCTCCCCAAAAAAACCTGTTAGGTTCTTATTGCGTCCGTGCTTGGTTTTTAAAACCGCATGTGTGTGCCTGTTGGTGGCAGCGTACAGGTGCACTTGTGTGCAATTTCCAGAAACTTTGATATAACGCACAAGTAGTGAATATACACGTCAGCAGTGCACAGCATTGCAAAATGCGCAAGGGCATTGGCAAGGAACAAGGAAGTGGACGTGATGGTGGTGCAGGCAGAGGCCGAGGTCGTGGGCAAGCTCTAATTTCGCCACAACAAAGGGCCACATCTAGTCGCTCGCACGTCCTGTCCCAAATTCTTGGGGACCGCAGCAGTACACCGCTCTTGAACCAAGACCAGTGTCAACAGGTTGTTAGTTGGATAGCAGATAATGCTTCCAGTCAGATTGGCACCACCACAAACACTCTGTCTTCCACACGGTCAAGTGTCAGTAGCCGTGATACTGCACCGCACATTTCTGAACCTGATCCTCCTTCCTACCACCAGGCTGAGTACACGTCCTCCTCGGACATTAATGATCCCACACTTGGACACTCGGAAGAGCTGTTCACGTTTCCATTCACACATTCTGGCCTCTCGCCAGCTCATATTGAAGTGGGTCATGAGGAGATCGTCTGTACAGATGGCCAAATATTTGAGCAGCCACGTTCTCATGAAGTTGGCAACGTGTCTCAACAAGTGGTGGACGATGATGAGACACAATTGTCAGCAAGTCAGGAGGAGGAGCAGGGTGCGGAAGAGGAAGACGACGTGGTGGATGATCCAGTAACTGACCCAACCTGGCAGGAGGATATGCAGAGCGAGGACAGCAGTGCACAGGGGGAGGGAGGCGTAGCATCACAACAGGCAGTAAGAAGCAGGGTGGTGGCCCCAGGCAGAAGTCAGGCAACCATTCCCCGGAACAACACGACGACACAAGGTGCCTGTACAAATGTTAGGTCTTCCCGAGTCTGGCAGTTTTTTAAGTTGGATCCAGATGATTCAAAAAAGGCCATTTGCAACACCTGCCGTGCCAGCATCAGCAGGGGTACCAAAACTAGCAGCCTGACCACCACCAGCATGATCAGGCACATGTCAGCCAAGCACCCGACTTTGTGGGAAGTACAACAGAGTCGAGGAGCAGTGCTTGCTGATGTCACTGCTACGTCTTCGCTGGTTGTGCATGCGAGCCAATCCCCTGTCCATGCTGCCTGCGAACAAGCCTCCTCCACTCCTGCACCTGCAGTTGCCTACGCAGAAAGAACACCATCATCAAGCACGTCCTTGTCCCAGCGCAGCGTTCAGTTATCCATTCAGCAAACCTTTGAACGCAGGCGCAAATACACTGCCAACACCCCACATGCCACAGTTCTAAATGCTAACATTTCGCGACTGCTTGCGCTGGAAATGTTGCCTTTTAGGCTGGTGGAGACAGAAGCATTCCGTGACCTGATGGCGGCAGCTGTCCCACGTTACTCGGTCCCCAGCCGCCACTATTTCTCCCGGTGTGCCGTCCCCGCGTTGCATAACCACGTGTCACAAAACATCACACGTGCCCTGAACAACGCTGTTTCACCCAAGGTCCACCTAACCACAGACACGTGGACAAGTGCTTGTGGGCAAGGCCGCTACATCTCGTTGACGGCACACTGGGTTAATATTGTGGAAGCTGGGACCCAGTCTGAGCGAGGGACAGAACACGTCCTTCCCACACCAAGGTTTGCAGGCCCTACCTCAGTCAGTGTTTCACCCACACTCTACAGCTCCGGAATGTCATGCTCTTCAGCCTCCTCCTCCTCCTGCGCATCCTCATCCACTGTACCCTCCACACCAGTCACAAGCTGGAAGCACTGCAGCACTGCCTCGGCAAAGCGGCAACAGGCTGTGCTGAAGCTAATCTGCATAGGTGACAAACCCCACAATGCAGAAGAGCTGTGGACAGCTCTGAAATAGCAGGCAGATCACTGGCTCACACCTCTGAACCTAAAGCCAGGAAAGGTCGTGTGTGACAATGGCCGGAACCTGGTGGCGGCTTTGAGGCGAGGCCAGCTGACACATGTTCCATGCGTGGCCCATGTGCTCAACCTCGTGGTTCAGCGGTTTCTAAAGTCATACCCAGAGCTGTCTGATCTGCTGGTAAAAGTTCGCCGCCTGTCTGCACATTTTCGAAAGTCACCTACTGCTTCAGCCGGCCTTGCCGGCTTTCAGCGCCGTTTGCATCTTCCAGCTCACAGACTGGTGTGTGATGTCCCCACGCGTTGGAATTCAACTCTGCACATGTTGGTCAGGATATGTGAGCAGAAGAGGGCAGTTGTTGAGTACCTGCATCACCTAAGCCGTCGGGAAATGGGTCAAACTCCACACATAACACCTGAGGAGTGGAGATGGATGTCAGACCTATGTACCATCCTCCAAAACTTTGAGGACTCCACCAAGATGGTGAGTGGTGATGACGCCATTATTAGCGTCACCATACCGCTACTCTGCCTTCTAAAACGGTCTCTGCTGAAAAACAAACATGATGCATTGCAGGCGGAGCGCGATGAGTTGCAGCAAGAAACAGTAGTGGGTGTGGGTGATAACGCACAGCCCAGCCTCGTCTCATCACAACGTGCAGAGGAGGACTATGACGAGGAGGAGGATGAAGACATGGAGCAACTCTCCGGCCAAATTGAGGATATGACATGCACACCAGTCATATCCTCGGTTCAGCGTGGCTGGCCAGAGGACAGGGTAGATGAGGAGGAGGAGGAGGAGGAGGAGGAGGAGGAGGACAGCATGTTCAGTCATCTTGTTGGTCAGGCTACTGAAGTCCTGGCTGTTAAGAGTCTGGCGCACATGGCTGACTTTATGGTAAGCTGCCTGTCTCGTGACCCTCGCGTTAAGAACATCTTGGCCGACAATCATTACTGGTTGGTAACACTGTTAGACCCACGCTACAAGGAGAACTTTTTGTCTCTTATTCCCGTGGAGGAGAGGTCAACCAAAATGCAGCAGTTCCGGAAGGCCATAGTCACGGAAGTAGGCAAAGCATTCCCCTCACAAAACGCTAGCGGCATAGGTCAGGAATCAGTGGACAACCGAGGCGTACAGCCGAGAGAGGCACAAGTCCAATCCGCCAGAGGTAGGGGAACAGTCTTTAAGATGTGGGACAGTTTTCTCAGCCCCTCACCTACCACAGCCCCTGAGGTGCGGGGTAGTGCCACAAGAAATCCTAAGTTTGCCCAGATGCTGAAGGAGTACCTTGCAGATCGAACAACTGTACTCCGACATTCCTCTGTGCCTTACAATTATTGGGTATCCAAGCTGGACACGTGGCATGAATTGGCTCTCTACGCCTTGGAAGTCCTGGCCTGCCCTGCTGCTAGCGTTTTGTCAGAGCGTGTTTTTAGTGCCGCAGGTGGAATCATTACAGATAAACGCACCCGCCTGTCAACTGAAAATGCTGACAGGCTGACTCTGATCAAGATGAACAAGGGTTGGATTGGGCCAGACTTCACCACACCACCAGCAAATGAGAGCGGAATTTAAAGTTTGCCATGTACCTCCACTCACCCATGGGTACACACTTCTGGACTTTGGATAATCGCTGGACTGCTCCTCCTTCTCCTCATGCGCCACCATGATGATGACCGTTACAAATTGCAATACTTAGGCCTTTGTTTCAGGTATACCCCCAGTGGTAAATTTTTTCGCCCATTCTTTGCAGAATGGACATTACAACGACAGGAGACCCGCTCCTTTGCAATGGGAACAATGTTTTGAGGCCCTCATGCACGTCTCTACCCAGGGACAACGTGGAGCCTCCCAATTTTTGGCTGCCCTGCCTAAGGGCTATACTATAATACACCCACTTCCTGACAATGGACACTTAATGTTTTGAGGCCCTCATGCACGTCTCTACCCAGGGACAACGTGGAGCCTCCCAATTTTTGGCTGCCCTGCCTAAGGGCTATACTATAATACACCCACTTCCTGACAATGGACACTTAATGTTTTGAGGCCCTCATGCACGTCTCTACCCAGGGACAACGTGGAGCCTCCCAATTTTTGGCTGCCCTGCCTAAGGGCTATACTATAATACACCCACTTCCTGACAATGGACACTTAATGTTTTGAGGCCCTCATGCACGTCTCTACCCAGGGACAACGTGGAGCCTCCCAATTTTTGGTTGCCCTGCCTAAGGGCTATACTATAATACACCCACTTCCTGACAATGGACACTTAATGTTTTGAGGCCCTCATGCACGTCTCTACCCAGGGACAACGTGGAGCCTCCCAATTTTTGGCTGCCCTGCCTAAGGGCTATACTAAAATAGACCCACTTCCTTACAATGGGCACTTCAGGTTTACAGGCCATCATGCACGTCTCTATCCAGGGACAATGTGGAGCCTCCCAATTTTTGGCTGCCCTGCCTAAGGGCTATACTAAAATAGACCCACTTCCTTACAATGGGCACTTCAGGTTTACAGGCCATCATGCACGTCTCTATCCAGGGACAATGTGGAGCCTCCCAATTTTTGGCTGCCCTGCCTAAGGGCTATACTACAATAGACCCACTTCCTTACAATGGGCACTTCAGGTTTACAGGCCATCATGCACGTCTCTATCCAGGGACAATGTGGAGCCTCCCAATTTTTGGCTGCCCTGGCAAAGGGCTATACTAAAATAGACCCACTTCCTTACAATGGGCACTTCAGGTTTACAGGCCATCATGCACGTCTCTATCCAGGGACAATGTGGAGCCTCCCAATTTTTGGCTGCCCTGCCTAAGGGCTATACTAAAATAGACCCACTTCCTTACAATGGGCACTTCAGGTTTACAGGCCCTCATGCACGTCTGTATGCAAGGGCATTGGTGAACCTCACAATTTTGGACTGCCCTGGCAAAGGAAAATACTACAAAGACTCACTTCCTCAAAATGGGCACATTAGACTCAAGAGGCCTTCATGTACGTCTCTTCTCAGGGACATCGGAGTGCCACACAATGTTTTCACGTAAAATCTTTCATGTATTAATCTCAAAAAGTAACATACACCAGCTCTATCTCACTATTGCGTATGTGCCCTTAACATTTCTGCCATGAAAAATCATTTTGGGGTCATTTTGGAAGGTTTTCTGGTGAGTCCGTAAAAATGGCGTGAAACGCGGACAAAATTGTTCACAGCTGTGACTTTTGAGTGATAAATGCTTCAAGGGGTCTTCCCCATGCTGTTGCCATGTCATTTGAGCACTCTTCTGAGACTTTTGTGACATTTTTAGGGCTTCTCCATGCTGCCGGGGGGTCATTTCACAAAAATACTCGGGTCTCCCATAGGATAACATTGGGCTCGTTGCTCGGCCCGAGTACACGAGTATCTTGGGAGGCTCGGCCCGAGCTTCGAGCACCCGAGCTTTTTAGTACTCGCTCATCACTACTTGGCACCTAATCATTGTTCGTCAGACGATGACTGGTGAAGTGTTTGGGGCGTGGCTGCCATGAGGTCATCAGTGAAGTGGCGGTTCCGGATAGTCCGCTGGTTATGTCACTGATGATGTGGCACTCTACTATTGACTGGAGGTGCATTGTGGTCCACCCTGGGTTGGTGCGGACACAGGTTATCAAAGGGGCTGGAGACAACAAGGAGGTGCGCAGTCTTCTATTATGCTCAGACAGAGCACACCTCCATGTGTTGAACCCATTGCGGCTTTAGGCCAGAGGTAGGCAGGGATAGGGCGTCAGTGCAGGAGGCCACCACACTTGGTAATTCAGAACGGTTACGACCAGCTCCTGTCCTACCAGTCCTGCTAGTGCAGCCCAGTGGCATTAACTGGGCTGCTGCTGCTGTGCCTGCTGTCCACAGGTGTGCCCCCTACGTACACGGACAGCGTAGCCAATGGCCCCTGTGTTGTTAACAGGGAGTTCCTGGGCTGGGTGTGTGGACCCTGTGACGCTAACAGTGTTGCCTAACTCGGTTCAGGCTACTATTAGTTTCAGAGCCACCCAGCTCTGTATCCTCCGCCTAACTTTCAGGTTGCCAGCATCTCCTTTTCCATCTGGGAGCACGGTGGACGCCGACTGGTGATTGGAATATATACCACCTTATCCTAATCTGCCAGTCCCACCGTAACAGATGGTGTTTCTTCAGCACATGTTACTGTTGCTTTACCACCAAACCCATGGATACAAACTTATTTTCCCTTTCCAATACGCCTGTTCCCTTTTCCCACCAGCATCTGGCCTTTTTCCACTCATTTTGTATATGACCAAATTTGCAACTCTGTAGGGACACTCTACTCAACGCCGTCTCAGCACAGCAGCCGGCCCTCGGTCCCTCAGATGTGGACAAGTAAAAGACCATTTCCACCTAGCCATGACAAAGCATTGATATTCACTCTGTGCACCACTGGTGTTTAGTGTAAAAGTCGATCTAAGATTGCGTACCAGCTTCTGCTGATACTCCTGCATATGGTGCATCCCTTTCTATGGCAGGACTTATTTCACCAAATTTTGTCTTGTACCGGGGATCTAAGAGTGTGGCAACCCAGTAATCAGCATTACTTCTAATTCTGATAATCCGAGGGTCATGTTGTAGGTAGTGCAGCAAGAAGGCGTTCATGTGTCTTGCGCATCCAGGAGGACCAAGTCCTTGCTATGTTGTTGGCAGCAAGGTGAGAATCATTCTTCCTTCCTCTGCCCTCTCCCCCCAACCTCGCACAACAGAAATGTGATCAAGGTCTCCCTCATCTGCTGAGTCTTCCATGCCCATCGCCCTTGAAAATCCCTCTCCCCCACCGTCCCATGCCTGCCGCCTTGGTGATGCTGACCGTCTGGACCTTGGAGATCTTGTTATCTCTTCTGTATATGACTCCGCCTGTACTTCCTCCCCTTCCTCTTTTCCCACCACCTGACTCTGAATAATGTTTAGAGTGTGCTCCAGCATGTAAGTGACCGGAATTGTCATGCTGATAATGGCATCGTCAGCGCTAAACATCTTCGTCGACATTTCTAAACTATGAAGGTAGGGTGCATAGGTCCTTGATCTGAGAACACTCCAGCAGCGTGATCTGCCCCACCTCTGGATCTCGTTAGCCCAGGCTATGCGTCATAACATATTGCAGCAGGGCTCGGCGGTGCTGCCACAGATGCTGCAACATGTGCAGATTCAAATTTCTGCATGTCAGCACATCGCATTTCAGGCGGTGAACAGGGAGACCGAAAGACTTCTGGAGCGATGCAAGTCGTTCAGCTACGGGGTGTGAACGGTGGAAGTGAGCACATAGCGAGCGTGCCCTCTGCAGAAGGCTGTGGAGGCCGGCATAGTGGTTTACAAAATTGCTGGACAACCAGGTTCAACACGTGAGCCATACAAGGCGCATGTGTCACATTGCCCTGGCAAAGGGCCGCACCCAGGTTTGCATCATTGTCGTACACGGCTGTTACCTTACCACCGGAGTCCGCTCCAGCAACTTGTACTCTGATCGCCAGGTGACACCGTGTTCCTTTCGTAGATAGTGATGGTGATGGGAGAGGAGCCGATGCCAGCGGCGCCAGTGGGCGGTAGGTTCCGCTCATCCACTGGGCTGGGTTACCTTGAGATCTGCAGTACCACTGGCTGACTGTAGGTGGTGGGTGTCTCACAGCTGAAGTACCATCATTCAGCTACAACCAATGGAAAGACACCACACCCTTTTTATGCCCCTCCTGTCTGCTGACCACTGCCAGACATAGTTCTGAGCTTCTGGTTCCTGTTCCGCCCAGTTCTGTTTTGAGATTTTTTGTGCTGACTACCGCTTGTTTCCTGACTACGTCTCCTGCCTGCTTTTTATGTACCTCGTTGCCCGATCCGCATTTGACCTCTGTTTTTTTTCTGATTCCGTCCTTGCCGTCAGATTCTGTTCCTGTTCCTAAATTCATGGTTTGACCCCTTCTAACTACTACTTTCTCGGACTGCAGCCTTCCACAGGTATTGATCACCTTGGGCCCTGTGTAATTCAAAATCCCTGTATAGGGGTTAAAGGGTTTCAGGGTTCTAGGGGTCCTGCTTGGTGAGTGGCTTCCCTCTAGCCTATCCTTTACAGCCCATCTGAGTGTGTGGATCCAGGCAGGCATTACACCGTGCCCTCTGCAGAAGGCCATGTAGGCCAGGATATTGTTTTAAAAATTGCTGGATAACCAGGTAGAACACGTAAGCCATACAAGGCACGTGTGTCACATTGTCCCGGCGAAGGGCCGCTCCCAGGTTTGCATCATTGTCGCACACGGCCTTCCTTGGCTGCTGGTTGAGTGGAGACAACCATTGATGAAACTCGGTCTCCAGAGTGTGCTCCAGCATGTAGATGACCGGAATTGTCATGCTGATAATGGCATTGTCAGCGCTAAACATCTTCATCGACATTTCTAAACTGTGAAGAAGAGTGCATAGATCCTTGATCTGAGAACACTCCAGCAGCGTGATCTGCCCCACCTCTGGATCTCGTTAGCCCAAGCTATACGTCATAACGTATTGAACCAGTGCTCTGCGGTGCTGCCACAGCGATGCAAGTCGTTGCCCTCTGCAGAAGCCTATGTAGGCAGGGATAGTGGTTTAAAAATTGCTGGAGAACCAGGTTGAACACGTGAGCCATACAAGGCACGTGTGTCACATTGCCCTGGCAAAGGGCCGCACCCAGGTTTGCAGCATTGTCGTACACGGCCTTCCCTGGCTGCAGGTTGAGTGGAGACAACCATTGATGAAACTCGGTCTCCAGAGCTAACCGTCCACAACTCCTCAGCGGTGTGACTCACATTTCCCATACATTTCAAAGTAAAGAGTCAACCGCCTGATGCCGTTCAGCTCTGCTGCCAGCATAGTAAGGGGGTGTGCGGGATTCCTTGTGCACAGTTACAACGCGGGTGGCCTTACCAGACAGAATTTGAGTGGAGGTGGAGGACCAAGACGAGGTTGAGGAGGCAGAAGCAGTGGAGGAACTTCTACATACAGAGGAAGGATTGACACACAACTCGAAGGGATGGCAAGATTTGTACAGCAGACCCTTCTCCATCTCTCACCATAGTTACCCAGTGCCCAGTCAGCGACATGTAACGTCCCTGTCCATGCTGACTGGGCCAAGTATCTGTGGTGAACTGCACCCTGTTACACACAGAGTTTTTCAAGGAAGCGGTGATGTTGTGTGCGACATGCTTGTGTAGCGCATGCACGCCAATCTTGGAGAAGTAGTGGCGACTGGGCATCTGCTCTTGGGGCACTGCGATGGACATAAGTTCTCGAAAATCCTCTGTGTCCACCAGGTGGAAATGTTACGAGGGAGACCCGGGGAAGCGTGCCAAGATGGGAAATGGACAGCTTCCGCCGGTCAAGGTCCACTGTGCGGTGTAAAGGACCGCTGCTATGGTCAGGAAAGAGTGAGCGGGTTGCTACTAGTGATCGTCTGGAATGTCACAGACGATCTATGTACACCGGTCCGCCCCAACCCGTGAGGGTTGTATGGCTCGGGGCTTCTCGATCGGTGTACCTGTTGCACGGGGACGCACAGAGGTGCCTACGCACGTGTGCCAGCGGGAGTCACAGGATTTGGCACGAGGGTAGCACAGAGGTGCCCACGCACGTGTGCTTTCAATAACCAGGTGAGTCCAGTGGAGACTCGAGGAGCTCACCTGGGAAAGGAACACGGCCTGTTAAAGGAGATACTGCCGGAGCAGCAAGGCAGGAACACGGCCTGCAAACCAGGTGCTGCCTGAGCAGCAAGGGCAAAGCCCACAAAAGACAATAATGCCTGAGGAGTGGCGTAGCAGCACGCTGCCAGACATCCAAACATAGAAGGACGGTCGCACGCCGCCATGATGGCAGGGGGAGCTTTTAAGGAGGTGTAGCTCCACCTAAGGGCGGGCGCGAGATGGACGTGACCCAATCAGGATTCGTGACGTCTTGGCCCGGCCAGTCAAGATTCAGCACACCACCAGCCTCGTTATCGGGCCGTGTGATATCAGTGAGCGAATCAGAAGACGTCACGTGGGGCACATACTCATCTTCCTGCCTCTGGGTCATAAAGGCGGGATCCTCGGTTTCACAATGTGCAGAGATAAGGGAAGTCTTGCTGCTTCCCTGAGTATCCATCATTTGCACACTGCGCAACCTCCCCGACCCTCTGTGATGCTGAGCAGGAGGGCTCGTGGCAGACAAGGGATGGGAGACCACTCCATTCCTTGCAAGGGGAGAACCACTAGGTGTCACCCTTCTGCTGCGTCTCCAAGGAGGCAGCTCCTGCAGACTGCGCAGTCTCCCAGACCTTTGGTGCTGCTGAGCAGGAGGGCTCGTGGCAGACAAGGAATGGGGGACCACCTCATTCCTTGCAACAGGAGAGCCACAAGGTGTAACATTACCCCCCTGTCTAGGCCCCCCTCCGCCTGTGCTCGAAGGCCACCACCAAACCTGGGGTGTGGACATGATCCTCCAATTCCCAGGACCTATGCTTTGGGCCACGACCGACCCACTCCACGAGGAAGTACCTCTTGCCCTGTACGATTTTTGATTATACTAGCTTCGCTACTTTTGGGTCGTCGGACGAGAAGTCGGCCTGGGACGGCAGGGACCCCGAGGTTTTAGGTCGTACGGGTTTCAGAAGGGATACATGAAACGTATTAGAAATAGCCCAGCACGGAGGGAGCTGGAGTCGATATACTACCGCGGTTACCCGCTCTATTACTGTAAACGGGCCAAGGTACCTAGGAGCAAACTCGGCTGTTTGTACTGGAAGGTTAATATGTTCAGAAGACAGCCACACTAGGTCACCAGGTGCGAAAGATGGCACAGGATGTGGAAGACCCGCAGGCCTCCGCCTGAACGGTTTATTATACGCACAGGACGTACGGACTCCCATATTCTTATGTACATCCTGGGCTACCACCGGCCCCCAATAATGCCTGACCCCTAGATCTCTGGTCCTGTCGACCCTGAAGTGGGCCCCAACTTTGCAGGCATGATCCCATGACAGCACACCATTCTGGGAGTCAGAGGAAGTGAGGGTCTGACCAGGTGGCACCTGGTCTTGGGGAGTGGAAATTACCCTCCTCACGCTGACCGTAGGTGAAACAAGACACTGACTTTCTTCCAAAGGTGTCAAACATCGGGTAGCTACATGTCCCCCCTGCCCACAGGCAAAGCAAACGGCCGACGGCCGAGAACCTATGGTAGAGGGAACCACTTTGGAGACTTCCATTGGCTCCACAGAGTTATCAACAGAGCTGGCTGGGAGATCGGTCTGGTGGAGAAGGGAAGTCAGAGGCTCTGTAGACCAAGTAGACGTGGGTGCCGAAGAGACCTCGAGCCTCCGCTCCGCGTGGCGGATGTCTATGGGAGAGGCAAGCCGAATCAAGGACTCTAAGGTGGTCGGCACGTCACGCGTGGCCAGTGCGTCTTTGACGAACCCTGCCAGACCCTCCCAGAACACAGGGACCAGGACTTTATCTGGCCAGTCCAGCTCTGCGGCGAGTGTCCTGAATTGTACTGCAAAGTCCCCGACTGAAGTGGACCTTTGCCGAAGGCGTAGGAGCCGCAGCGCGGAGTCGTGGGTGACTTGAGGCCCGAGGAACACCTTTCTCATGGCCTCAAGATAAACTGGAAGGTGATTCACCACCCGATCTCCGCGCTCCCACAACGGCGTGGACCATTTTAGCGCTTTCCCTGTGAGCAGGGACTGGACGAAGGCTACCTTCGCCTTCTCAGTAGCGTAATCAGTCGCGGACAACTCCAAGTAGGTGGTAACCTGGTTTATGAAACCACGGCACTCAGAGCTGTCCCCGCTGAAGCGCTCTGGGAGCGCAAGGCGAGGCGACCTTCCGCACAATTCCACAGCCTGAGTAGCCACCTGGGTGGCGACTGTTGCTAGAGCAGCCTTATCGGGGGAAGACCGCTCCACTGCTGCCAATCGTGACTCCAACTGCTGCACATAACGCAGCAACTGCTGCTGCTCTTCCGCCATAGCCAGACCTTTGGGCGCGACCGTAATGTTACGAGGGAGACCCGGGGAAGCGTGCCAAGATGGGAAATGGACAGCTTCCGCCGGTCAAGGTCCACTGTGCGGTGTAAGGGACCGCTGCTATGGTCAGGAAAGAGTGAGCGGGTTGCTACTAGTGATCGTCTGGAATGTCACAGACGATCTATGTACACCGGTCCGCCCTAACCCGTGAGGGTTGTATGGCTCGGGGCTTCTCGATTGGTGTACCTGTTGCACGGGGACGCACAGAGGTGCCTACGCACGTGTGCCAGTGGGAGTCACAGGATATGGCACGAGGGTAGCACAGAGGTGCCCACGCACGTGTGCTTTCAATAACCAGGTGAGTCCAGTGGAGACTCGAGGAGCTCACCTGGGACAGGAACACGGCCTGTTAAAGGAGATACTGCCGGAGCAGCAAGGCAGGAACACGGCCTGCAAACCAGGTGCTGCCTGAGCAGCAAGGGCAAAGCCCACAAAAGACAATAATGCCTGAGCAGTGGCGTGGCAGCACACTGCCAGACATCC